>NW_022111373.1:40136545-40139122 GCF_000313985.2 Echinops telfairi | reverse complement strand
TAGAAATCAATAATAGTAAGAGCAAGAACCTAAAATCAAGCAGTGGTGACTTGAAAATGTACTTATGAATTACTGGGTAATATAGCTCAAATAAATGAAATAAAAGACATTCTTTGAAACAAATGTCAATGACACAACAACATGCTAAAGTCTTTGGGACACAATAAGAGTAGTTTTCAGAGGGGTATTTATAGCCAACAAAGTACTCATAAAAAGAGGAGAAATATAAAACCAATACCTTAACATGACATCTCCAACAACTAGAACAAGATAAACCCTAAACCGATAGAAGAAAAAATAAAGAACACAGCAGAAATAAATGAAGGCAGAAAAACAAAGGAAAAAATAAGACAAGTAGTCGGTTGTTTGAAAGCACTAGCAAAATTGACAAAGTATTGGCAAGATTAATATAAGAAAGAAAAGATGCAAATATTTAAACTTAGAAATGAAAAAGGTGATATAACAATGCATCCAAATTTACACAGTGTACCCACATTAGTATTAAATCTGTACTCTAACAATTTGATAAATTACAAGTAATGGACCCATAACTAGAAATGCACCATCTATTCAAATTAATGTAAACTAACAGAGAAGATATAAACAAACACATAACAAAAGATGAAATAGAGATGCTCATAAGAAATGCTCAACCAAGTAAAGCCAAGCACCGTATGGCTTCACAGGAGAATTCTACCAAATATGCAGAGAAGAGCTTGCACCAATTCTACACAGATTATTCCAGAATATAGAAAAGGATAGCAAACTCTCAAATTCATTTGATGAAGTGAGCATAACCCTAATAGAAAACAGGACAAAAATCTCACCAGCATTAAAATTAAGGAACAGTATATATCATAAACAGAGACCCAATTCTCAAAAAAAATTCTGGCTACTAGAATCCAACAACATATCAAATATATAATTCACTATCATCAAGTGGGATTCATAACAGGTATTCAAGGATGGTCCAATATATGGAAAACAATGTTTGTAATCTACCATATAAATAAGAGAAAGAATAAGAACCACAGAATCATATCAATAGACACATATCAACAGACACATTTAATAAAATCCAACAACCATTTCTGATAAAATCACTCAACAAAATAATAAGAGAAGGGAAATTCCTGAGCACAATAAAAATCGTACATGAAAAACCAATGGCCAACATCATGCTCATTGGGGAAAAACTGAAAACATGTTCCCTGCAGATAGGCACTAGATAACGATGCACTCTATGCCCACTTATATTCAACATAATGCTTGAAGTTTGAGCAAGAACAAGTAGAAAACAAAATGAAATCAAAGGAATACAATTGGCCAAAGAGGACGTGAAAATCACATTATTTGCAAACGTTATGATTTGATGTGTTAGAAAACCTCGAAGACTCCACACACAAAATATTGTTGGAAATAAGTAAGGGATTTAGTAACTAGCAGGATACACAAATAATAAACAGAAATCAACTTAGTTCCTGGATGAATTGAAGAGAACTCTGAAAAAGATATCAAGAAAATAATACCATGTACAATAGCCTCAAGAAATATCAAATATTTATAAAGAAACTGACAAAAGGAACCAGTGCTCTAGGAAAACAAAAGTTACGTACACATGTGGAAGAATATCTTCCGTTCGTATATTGTGGTTAGGTGCCGTTGAGTCCATTCTGACCCACACTGACTCTATGTACAACAAACAAATCACCCATGGTCGCGTATGCCATCCTCACAATCATTCCCACACCCAAGCACCTTGTAGTAGCCACCTCTTCAATCCATCTTGTGGAGGCCCTCCTCTTTTTCACTACCCCTCTACTTTACCAAGCTCAATATATCCTTTTCCAGGGAATGGCCTCTACTGATAATATGTCCAAAGTTTGTAAAACGAGTCTTGTTGTCCTTCCCTCTAAGGAGAATTCTGGTTGAACTTCTTCCAAGAAATATTTGCTTGTCCTCTGAGCAGGCCATGGTACGTTTAATATTCTCCTCACCAAGTCTTTCTCAGTTTTCCTTAGTCAATGTCTTTCTGGACTTATATTAATGGATAGAAAAACTTAATATCGTGAAAATATCAATACTCCTGAAAGGATCTATACATACAATGCAATTCTGATCCAAATACTAACTTATTCTTTAAGGAAATGGAAAAATGAATTACTAACCTATATGGAAGGTTAAGATATCTTCAATGAGCAGAGAACTCTTTCAAACCTAAAACAAGCTAGGGGTTTTCACAAATATCTGACCTCAAAACCACAGCAGCCTCAAAGCTCAAATGCCATAGCCAAAACAGCCTGGTACAATGATAGCTACATAAAACAATGGAATTTAATATAAAACACAGAATAAAGCCACCCACCTAACTACAACTAATATTTGACAAAGGGCAAACAAGCCTTAAGTGGAAATGACCAGCCTTTTCAACAAATAGTGGTAGAAGAATTGGATCTCCATCTGCAGAAGAATGAAGCAGGACCCGCACCTGACTCAATGTACAAAAAAACTCTCAAAATAGATCAGATCTAAATGTAAGTCAGAGAGCTATTAGGATCATAAATGAGAAAATAAAGA
>NW_022111373.1:40123022-40134678 GCF_000313985.2 Echinops telfairi | reverse complement strand
TGTTAAAGGGAGAGAGAGATCAATCAGTTCCTGCCATATAGCATTGTTCAATGGCCACTCAAAATCAATTGGTTCTCCTACAGGGGAGCTCAGTGAAGCTTAATGGAAATTGCAGTCCAGAGGTGGATGGTTGACACTTTCGTATCTGAGAAGGTAACTTCATATCTGTTGGTGGTTACCATAAAGTGCAACCTACCATTGGGGAGGGTGGGGGGAGCAGACCAATCTCAACGTTATTATATCCACCTTCAAAAGGAAATACACCCTGTATTATGTTCGCAACAGAGGTTTTTTTTGATAGTTTATATCCAGTCCTTTCTCACCAAAGATGCATGCTATAAACAACTGACTTTGTCCTTGTAAGGGGCAAAATACCCTTCATGGGCCACACAGAAGAAACTGATTTTAAAAGCTCCACTAAGCACACAAGACATTATCTTAAATATACCTGTAATAGATTAAAGGAAGTAAAATATTACCTGAGATTTAAATCTGAAATGCGCTAGTGCGAGAAGAAGCAGATGATTGCTATCCAAGGTGGTGAATTTGGAAGTCATTGGACTTTTGCTCATATCGCTTGCTTTTAGGGAGCTCAACAATTGGCCAATAAAACCTACCATATATTTTCAATTTTCATGCTCTCTTAATTTTAATCTGTAGAAGTCAAGAATTCAAGTATGTTAATCAAAAATTCTATCCATTATATGCACAGAATTTCCTTTTCTCAATATTATTCAAAATTTTAGACAATGGAAAAATTAAGACTGCACACGGAATGAAGGAAGGCTGCTAAAAGCCTGCAGTACCCAGCCCCCACAGCCTTGTTGCTAAAACGGAAGAGGACTGAGAGCACGTCTTGAGGAATGTGAGGAAAACAAAAGTCCCCACAATTGGACTAATCGGTAACATCACAATAAACAGAAATTTAAAAAAAGGAAGTTGTCAAGGATTTCATCTTGCTTGGATCCCCAGTGCTCGCGGAAGCAGCAATCAAGAGATCATCGTATATCTTGCATTAGGTAACTCTACTGCACAAGTCACTTTGGAGTGCTGAAATGCAAGGCTGCTTCTTTGAGACTAAAGCCAGGGTATTTACAATTGTCTCATGGGGATGTGACAGCTGGACATTGAATAAGGAAGACCAAAGAAGCATCAATGCATTTGAAATATGGTGTGGGTGAAGAATATTGAAGGTACCGTGGACTGACAAAAGTATGAGCAAATCTGTCTTGAACGAAATACACTTAGAGTGGTCCTTAATGGGAAGGAGGGTGAGATTTCATCTCAAGTACTTTGGAAATGTTATCAGGAGGGACAAGTTCCCAGAGAACTACATCATGTTTGGTAAGTAGAGAGGCAGTGAAAACAAAGGAAGACCCTCAACATGATAGATCGACACAGTGATCGCAACAATGGGGATGGTGCAGAACCAGGTAGGGTTTTGTTCTATTTTACATAGGCTCACTCTGAATGGAAACAGACTCATCAGCACCTATCAACAACAAAATTAATAGAATCATATGGTTTAAGGATATTATTTATAACATTCTCCAATAAAATGATAATCTTGCCTCTAAAGTGGAACAGTGACCTATATAACCATAGATATATGCTTGGATTTTAAGCTCACTTCTTATGATGTGGCCCTGCTAGATAATTGCCCTCATGAAGAGATCACTGAAGATAAAGATGCTACATCAAAGTGTGGTGAAAACTCAGATGGTGTTTCAGCATCAGAAAGAATAGTGTCTGAGATCTTAAAGACTCGACTTAAATCAAGAATCCATTTAAGTGACCTGTCAGCTAAGTCTGCAATAAAGAAGCACAATAGTAAGTGTGATCAAATAATGATTAACAACAAAATCCAGGCTCTAAGCAGGGGATATTATGAAAACCTGATTTGCAGAATGCTGTAGATAACAGTACAAGCCCCAAAACCATGTACAGAGATCCCACATTAACCTGTCTACACTGAATTACTCAAGTCTCTTGACAAAGGATATGATTAATATTGTCCCCAGTAGAATGGAGCAGAATGTGGATAGAGTCAACCTAAAATTCATCGTCGTACCATTTATTCCTCTTTTAATACATTTTCAATTTGTTTTAGGTTTTATTAAATTCTGCAGTGCTTTCTACTCTCATAATGGGTTGGAGGCTTAGAAACTCACAGAGACAGTTGTACCCTGTCCGATAGGGTCACTATGAGTTCACATCAACTTGGCGGTGAGAACTATGTTTAGAGTGTGACTCTTCTGTGATTTATTTTGCTGTAGCTGGTTGTGCTTTTGTTTGTGTTGGTTATTGTATTTCTTACTTAATGATTTTCTTTATATGAAACCCAGATTAGGTAAATCTATACATATGACAAGCAGACTAATAGTTTTTTAGTGCTATTATTACAGGGGCATTTGGGAAGAAATAGTGGATATAAAAATGAAGAAAGTGTTATAAAATTGCTTGGGGTGATTAATGCACAAACCTCCTTAAAATACTGAAATAGTTCATTGTAGGATGCATTAATTATATGTTAAATAAAATGTTAATAAAATAAAATTGTAAACTTCCATTAGCATCAATACTATTTGTTAAGAATTAAGATGCATTTTGAATATATTTGGGTAAATTATTTAATCATTGACTCAATATTAAATATTGTGATATAATAGTATTTCTTTCATGTTAGAGATAAAAATATTGAGCTCGAAGCAAACATAACAGGTTTACCCAAATGTAAGTGGAATAGTGTGGTTTTATACATAGGTTTATTTTAAACCCAATTCTAATCTCTGAATTGTGCACTGTTTAAAATATACAAAAATGGCATACGTTTGCATAGAAAAACAAATATAAATAAAACATGTATATTGGTAGACATTTTATGTTCATTTAATATTCACAGAAAACTTTACTGAAGCTATTTTATCACCATCTTCTATGTAAGAAAATTGCATCTGAAGAGATCATGGAAATTGCTCAGCTAGAATCATAGCAGAACTATATAATGACCATAATGGCAAAAAAAATTATTTTAGAAAGATTAATATGACTTGCTACGTTGGCCTGCCAACTATAAGTTAAACAGTGCAAAAGCCTAGTGTTTCCTTTGGAGAAAAACAGGACTTTCTATTACCATGAAGAATTATAGTCACAGAAACATACTTCTACCCTATCCTATAAGGTTGCCCTGAGTCGGCATCAACGCCAAGTCACTAATTTTGTGACTTTCTTTTTTGTTTTAATCTGAGTGATGTGGAAACTAAAGATATTTCAAATTTCTGTCTTTTGCAAAGTGCTATGTCACTTCCCAGCCTTGATATCCATCATCACTCCTACACGTATTCCCTCATGCCACAGGGTTCTGCAATCCATTAAAAGGTCTCAAGGAACTGAATGATCATTCTGGAAATGAGTCACATGATTGAGGGGACCCATCATCCCAAATCTAAAGTTCAGCATCTATCTGGAGAATTCTACTCAGCCACAAAGCTGGTGAAATCGGGCTGGTGATAAACCACAACTCAAGTCTTAAAAAGCAAAGACAGGCAGAAGCAAATCGGGCTGGTGATAAACCACAACTCAAGTCTTAAAAAGCAAAGACAGGCAGAAGCAAATCATATGCACAAAACAGAGACAAAAAGGAAATGTCTGAAAGTGAAAACAAAGATCATTTGCTTAGCCAAGCCAAAAAGCATACTGGGGCTCATGTCAAGATGACTGCTTGCATCTTGGGCTAGCAGTCCTTTCACGTGGTAACTGACATCTGATTAGTGCTGACCACCAATGACTCAGTTCTAGTCTTTTCTGTATACTCATTTGGGAAGGACAGGTCACAAAGATGGCTTTATTGAAAGTGTGGTTTTACCTTCAATATACATTCAAGTTAACAAAGCATGGTTACTTGAGTCATACCTCTAGTAAGTGGTGACTCACTTATACCCAACTTAATCTTGTCTTGATAGCATAACATAAAGTCCCCTAATGGGATATTAACCACAAATGTAGAGTGGTTTATCGTATTTCATAAAAGGGAGGACTATGTCTAGAAGGACCATATTAATTAATTAGTTACATCTTATGCCACTCCCTAGCTCTTTTACACATTAGGCAGTGATTCACATGGTCAGCAGTTCAAAATCACCAGCAACTCCTCCAGTAAACATTTACAGTCTCTGAAACCCACAGGGGGTCGATATGAATCAGCCTTTCCTGAATAGCAGTGAATTTGGCTTTTTTGGCTTGCTAATATATTTCTGAAGACTGAAGCTCTACATATAAATGTATCATTTGGGGAAGATACAGCTTCCGTGTTCTAGCTAAATCAAAGGGAGCACCAAGAAGAAGGTGTTCAAATGTATAGAAGTTTGGTGGAATGTCTGTGATCTCTGCAGAATCACTTTTCCTTGAACAACTGAGATCATTATGAATATACAGCTAATGTCTTTGTCTATTAATTTTATAATTCATTTAATATTTCCTTTATTTAATTAAAATTTCTCCTCCATATGAAGAATATATATTCTTGTTACTTTATAGTTATCATGTCCTATGATGGTTTAGTCCATAAGACTTGCAGAACTCTGAAGTATTTTAAGAGATTTACCAATCTAACACTAATTCCTGGACAAAACATCATATGTACTACTTGCAGATTATGATTCATAACTATGGTTTGGATTATGTGAGGGGGTTAGTGTATGTTGAGTGCATTCCATCAGATCAGACTGTTAATCAGCTTTCTATTTAGAGGTTCTGGAAAGATTGAATAATAGTGTGTAACAAAAAAAATCCTGATTTGTGGCAGATGGGTACTGGTTTTGCAACCACAGCAATGCACCTACTCATGCTGCTATCTCAGTGCACCAGTTTTTGGCAAACAATATCATGCCTATCTTGTCTCATGCACCTAACACAGCTGGCCTCACTCTGTGTGACTTCTTTTTGTTTCCACAAATGCAGAGGGATGTGAAAGGGCAACAATTTGACGACATAGAAGAGGTGAGAAAAAATGAAGGGGATGCTGTCAGCAATCCAACAGATGAGTTTGAAAAATGTTTCCAAGAATGGAATTGCAGATTTGACAAATGTAACAAGTGTAATCCAGAGTATTTTGAAAGTGATAAGGTTGTTTTGTAAAAAAAAAAAAAATTAAATACATGACTTTGAAAAAAATCCATTTTTTGTGTGCCATATATATAATTGCGTTTTCAAAATGTTCATTGATAAAACCTTTGTTGTTGCTTTGTATGTTATACTTGCAAGATCCTAGAAGGGCACAGCAGGTGGTCACAAAGCTCTAATACAACATGACCAGTCAATTACAGAAGGGTAGGAATGAAGCTCAAATTTGGAGTCCATAGATAAATCAGAACTGCCATGATGGCAGTGAATTGGGCTTGTTTGGGTTTAGATCTGCTATGTTTTATTCACACATGTTAAGGATTACTGGTTGCGTAGCAAAAACACACTGCATGGTCCTTAGAGGTTGTATCAGACTCCCCAGGACAACTTACTGGGAGTTGACTTTTAGCTATTTATACATAGGCTTAAAGTAATGCCATTGCTAAAATCTAGTCTTTTCTTGGAGCACACTTTAAATTGTTAATTTTTGGTTTTTCGGGCCATATGAGTCTTTGTTAACAATTGAATTCTGTTTTACTGCTGCTTTAAAACACCTGGCAATTCTTGACAGGATGCTAGACATTAAAATTTTATATTGCTAGGTGCTGGATATTTTTGTGTTTCTATAAATACTCCTGAGCTTTTTCAGGAATCTAGTAATATTACTTGTGAACAATTTGGCCTTTTGATTTTCCTGTAAGCATTTTTAGGTATGATCAGAACTGTTTTGTCTAGGCTTAAGTTTTCTCCACTCTTAAAGCAAAATTATCCAGTATAATCCATGTAATGTCTTAAATTATTATTACAATTATTATTTTACTTCAGCAGTTAGAAAGAACCTCCCACACACAACTTTTTCTATTGTGAGATCTAGGCATTGTTTTCTTTAATCCTTTCAAGCACCCTTTCTCTTCCCCGGGGTAATTACTCCAGGAAACTGATGGCTTGGAGGAGTCCATGTGTAGATCAGGCCAGCTGTTTGTCTCTGTCTGCTTTCAGAATATTGCTTCCTGACAATTCCAGGCACCTGTACTCTCCAGATTCCCAAGTTTACATGGAGTCAGATATGCTCTCCTGGAGTTCCTCCTTCTGTATCTCAGTGTAGAAATTCTGTAGTGACATTAATGTAAGATAAACCCAGGGCTCTCTTCATATAATCTATACTTGACAGGACTCACTGGCAATTTGTGATTTAATGCCAATGAAATACCTATTTTTATTATTGTTGTTGTGAACATGTGTTTAATACCCTTTGACATCTAGTCCTATCTGGCTTACCAGGACCCTGGGTATGCTTTCAGAGACCTGCAAATCTTTACAGAACCAGATAGCCTCATCTGTCTAGTAGAGCAGCAAGTGGTTTTGAACTACCAGTTTTGTAGTTAGCAGATTACAGATATTGCCATGTCTCCTTATATAACACCAAACACAACAATCTTAACAACAGCAAGGCAACCTTGCCATCAGGTTGATTATGACTCATAGCAGCCAGAGATAGGGTTATAAGAACGGCAAATATTTGTGGGAGCAAACCTTCCTAGTCGGTTTGATCTTCTGGTCATAAGGACTCATATAACACAACACTTGACAATTCAACTTTTTCACAATTTAATGACATCTGCCATAGAACAAAATGTTGAACGATGCTGGAATCATCAAAAGAATACCAGAGGAATGAATCAATGCTCTACCATTTCAAGAACTGACATGTTTGAGAACAAATAGCAGCGAAGAAAGAAGTCCAGGCTGCACTGAATGTATTATCAAAAGCCAAGGCTTTATGACTTGAAGGAAGTACTTACAGGTCTACATTAGGAAATTTAGAAGACAGTAAATTGGCCAATTAATTGGAAGAGGTTAGTAATGGGGCCACTGCCAAGGAAAAGTCATTCAAAAGAATATAGAAATTATTGAACAATATCAATAGTAGCAAACAAATAACATTTTACTTAATAAAATACAGAAATGGTGGTAGTAGTGAATTAACCTGGAGCAGTCAAAAATTCAGACCAGATTCAGAAGTGAGCATGCAAAAGGGGTGTTAGTGCTGAGGTCATGTGGATCTTGCATGAAAATAGGAGCTAACAGGAAAATATGTACATGTGTCCTATTGATTAGGCAAAGACATTTAACAGGGTGCACCAAAATGAACTAGGGGTAACCTTAATGAGATTAAAATGTTCAGAGCATTTACTTACTCACTGCCATCAAGTAGCTATTGAATTCACCGTGACCGTCTGGACAGGGTGGAACTGCTCCAGTGAGTCTCGGAGATGGGAGATGCTGATGGCAGTAGAAAGCCTCAACTTTCTGCCGCGGCACAGCAGGCCCTTCCCAATGCACAGGCACTTGTCACGAGGGGCTCCTCTCAGAGCACTGGGCTCACATCGAATCTGTGTGCAGACCAAGAGGCCGTCATTTGAACCAAAGGAGGGGAAACTGCCCGACGTCAACCGAGGAAAGGTGCATATCCGAGTGGTGCTCTTTCCCCATACTTACGTAATCTCAACGAGGAGCAGAGAAGCTGAGCACATGCCCGAGAATGCAGCATCAGGATGGAAAGAGGGCTTATTACCAACCTGTAATAGGACATAACCTTGCTTGCTGAAAATTAAGAGCTGGAGTTACATACTGATGAAGATCAAAAACAGCCTTCTGTATGGATTCCTACAACATAAGCTTGTTAAGAAAAGAAAAACTCTCAAAACTGGATGAATATATAAAATCATGAGCAAGAAGAAAAATTAACTGAGCTTGTGAAGAACGTCATTTTACCTGGACTCACTATCAATGCTCAAGAAGGCAATGCTCAAAACTCGAATTGAATTGGACGAACATTTTGCCCAAGAACTCGTTAAAGGTAATATAGATAATGATTAATGAAGTGATTAATTAATTAATAAGGTATAAAGGTACTAACCTTTTGACTCAAACTCACCCAGAGGTTTCTTAGCACTCAATTCTGCCGGTCTACTTCGGAAAGTTCTTGGTCTTGAGAAGCCTACAGAGGGAAGGTCGACACTGTAACGTGCAGGCTTCCCATGAGTCAGAGTGAGTTGACAGCCACTGAGTTGGCATGTTTTTTATATTGCCTGTGCCTCTGAATTGCTCTTACTCTGTGCTATTCTCCTGAGTCAGAATTTCCATTATAACATCATTTTTGACAATAAATATTAGCATATAGATTTAAATATATACAATATGTGCCAAATATCTATTTTGGGTGTTTATATATTAGATAATTAATTATATTAGAGGCTATAGCCCAATGGTTCTCAACCTTCCTAATGTCGCAACCCTTTAACACAGTTCCTCATGTTGTGACCGCTCAACCATAAAATTATTTTCATTGCTACTTCATTACTGTAATTTTGCTACTGTTATGTATCAGGTGACCCCTGTGAAAGGCTCGTTTGACCCCCAACCGGGTCATGACTCACAGGTTGAGAACCGCTGCTCTAGCCCCATACAGTTACCAGAGAACGGCATATATTATAATATAAAATATGTGTGGCAACTATTCACCATGAAATATATTTCAACAATAATATATGTATAATTTTGCTACTGATTTTCCTTACAAAGACTCTGGGGATTTGACCTATACATTTACTTCCCTAAAGTCATTCAACTTTTACTGTTTTAGTCAATGAAATTTAACATTTAAAAGAGACCGTCCAAGCACTTCTTGTGTGTTTGTGCGTGGCAGTGTGTATACATACAGCCAGATTTTCAGAGGAAGAAAAAGAAAGAGAAAAGGAGAAAGTAAGCCATCGAAGTAAAGGGGGATAATAAAAATATGCATTGTACCTGGTCAGGAGGTAGGTTAAATCTAAATCCTTAAAGCACTTTATGAGGGGAGGGGGAAAGTTCTTAACAGTGGGCATCTCAGCATGTCCGACTCTTGGGTTGCTTCCAAAGCAATTAATTCTCAGTGGGGTGCAAGTAAATTCATTAAAATAGAGAATTGTACTGCCTCTGAGGATTTGTGAGAAGGTTCAGATCCTTTAGAAGAATAACAGCTGAATGAGCAAGTAACTTTTCAAGTTTTCCAATTATAATTCAAGTTGATGTAGGGCAAGATATAATTATGGTAAAGGGTAACAATTGCTTTATCTTTATAGCATAGTAGAATCATTGTATCTTATTTGTACCAGTCTTTCACTCGATTGATATCATAGATTAAATCAGAGAGACAAATAAAATTGATATTTTTTTTAATAAAAAAGTGCAATGCCGGAAATTAATTTATTAGAGGTTTCCTCTAAAGTCTAGTGTTTTTGTGTCTATGTTGCTGAAGGGAATGCATGGGTGCCTAAGGAATTGTGTGTATGTGCTTAGGAAAGGTGAGTAAAAATGGCCTACTCAGATTCAAGGAAAGCTAATACATGTTTCTCTTACTTCTTTGTTTTGTTTTGTAATTTAAAAAAAGTATTTTTTAACATTAGTCCTAATCTTCACGGACAAAATTCAATATGGAGATCTGTCCCTGGAGAGGTTTATTATAACGATGTATTATTTTGTACTTTAAAACAACACCAAAACATGTTTGTAGTGTTACTATATGTTAGTTACATAATATAGAATTCTCCTGAGTAACATATTGGGTTCCTAATCACAAAATCGGCCATTCAAAGCCACTTGTCATCAAGGGGAAGAAGAGGAGGTTTCCTCTTCCCCAAAAGATGTCAAGTCCCAGAAAGCCACAGTGGTGATTCTGTTCTGTCCCAGATGGTCGCTGTGAATCAGGATGCACTCATGGCAAGGAGTTTGTTTGAGAATTTGTTCTATATGTAGAACCACAATTCCCATGGGATAGAAAATTTTATTGAATCCTATCCTTGTTTTAGATACTATATTAGCAAGACTCTCCAGTAACATATATGGTTTCATATTCAAATTTACAAACGAAGATTAGCGCTAATGCTGAAAGAAGCAGTAACAACAAACAAAGAGAAGGGCCAGAAACGTGTGTTACTTTTCCAAGAGGCTGACCAGGTCATGTTCGACCACCTTCATATGCATATACACACATTTGGTTGGACTGCCAAAGGGAAACGCAGATCTGCCTTTGAAGGAGCCAGATTTATTCTCTTTTGAGGCAAGAATGACAACACTTTGTTTCATGTACTTTGGACATATCGTCAGAAGAGACCAGTCCCAGGAGAAGGACATTATGCTTGGTGAAGCAGAGGGACAGCATAAAAAGAGGAAGTCCCTCAACAAGATGGATTGACACAGTGGCTGCAACAATGAGCTGACGGATAGGAACCGTTGTGAGAACCAGCAGTGCTCTAGTGTGTCTTGGTTGCCGTTGCTGGGGGTCAGAACTGACTTGATGCCACCGAACAAGAAAACAACAATATTAGCAATATTATAAATCCCTAACGAAGTCCATTGCCTTCAATTCAATGCCTACTCATAATAGACCGAAATGACAGAGTAGGAATCTCCATATAGTTTCCAAGCGAGTACTTTTTACACAAGCAGACTGTCATATGTTTTTCCTGTGCAGTAGCGGGTGGGTTTGAGCCACCACTTTTTGGTTTGCAGCCAAGTGCTAAACCACTGTTCCACTAGGATTCCATTAATAGCATTACAAGTAGTATGAAATATTTGGTAGTTTTATTTCTGATATATCCAATTACTTATATTTACCTGCACAAATAACTTAAAATAAGAAAATAAATTTTATTTAGGATTTTAAGGAGACAATAATTGCTAGCTAAAAATTAATAGGTGCAAATACTGTATATTTTTAGAAATGCTTGAATGCCCCTTGCCATTTCATGATGCATTTAACCTTTGATTATTCCCGTTTTTTCTAAGATATTATTGGCACAGGTAAGTGTGCATGGATAGATAAAGAGACATACAAGTGGGATAAGATATATAAATAAAGTTACTGTAAATTTAAAGATCTACCAGTGATGTTGTTTCATGGGCGTGGGGTGGGGTGGTTTCGATCACCATACATGAGATGGGTTTTGTCTTAGCATGTTACGTAGAGATCGGTAACCCTGCTGTCCCTTTCACGACAATAATCACTGGGTCCTGAAAGGCCTGTAATTCCACTAGGACTGCTCAAGGCAAAATTGTTTTGTGAGCCCAGGATTTATTTTCACTTCGTACCTAGTCTTTCTTCACCAGTCAGGACTTTCCCTTGGGCACCTAGTGCTCTTACACTGCTGCTCTCCCCTGTTACTCTCAGGGAACGGGACAACTTTACTTAAGAAAGGTCTTAGGGTTTAGTGCACACGAGATATAAATTCTCCCTTATATAGTTGCCTCTAAGCAATTGCAATAGTTGGCATGTCAGTTTATGAATTTAAATTTGAAATTGTTCCATTACTGAAGATATAACAGCATGCCTTTTAATAAAGGCATTCTGATATTTAACCACAAAGTTTTTGGATTCCACTATGGCTAGAAAAGACACTGACCCAGCTTTAAAATATACTTTCTTCTTCTTCTTCTTCTTCTTCTTCTTCTTCTTCTTCTTCTTCTTCTTCTTCTTCTTCTTCTTCTTCTTCTT
>NW_022111373.1:40119203-40120849 GCF_000313985.2 Echinops telfairi | reverse complement strand
GTACCTGTTTGGTGGAAATAGAAATTATGAACATCCAAAGGAAAATGCTAAAAGGGTAGAAGAATACAGCAAAATGTACTGGGAAAATGTCTAAGCAGATTACGTGGACTGCTTTTATTTTTTAAAATATCCCCAACGTTTTTCAATTATATTTGTTTACACTTGGGCCCCAAAGCCTTTTTTGGTTCTCTGGAAAAAATGTTTATATGATTTTTGGCAATCTTCTGACCTTTTCAGTGCTACAGTTGAATAGTCGGTTTGTAGAAGAGCTGAAAGCAAAGCCAGTTAAAACCCTTAAAATACAGATGGACTAAATATAAGGGAAATTTTTTGGGAAAATAACTTTATTTTAAATGATTTCAAACATATTAAACCCAGTTTCAGATAATCATTGTATCTCCGTGAAACTTTTTATCATATCCAAGGTAAAATTTTGTGAAAGAAGAAAATGAGAAGCAAACTTATCAAAATTAACATCAATATTTTGGCAATTAAAACTTATATCTGCCTCAAGTCCTTTAACTCTTTTATAATTCATCACTCCATCCTAACTCATCACTAAAGTCCTAAGTTTAATTTGATGTCGATACTAAAATTTAAATTTAATATAATCACCATTAAGAAAACTCATCAATGAAACAAAAATGATTACTCATGTTTTAACCTCAAAATGATGTTTTTTTCATTTTTGGGCAATTCTTTTGGTGAAAATGTTTCAGAAAATTTTCTCAAGCATGCACTTCTTTTTAGCTATACAAACACAGCAAGAGTTGCATTTCCCCGTGAAGTTAATGATTATCAAAGTGCATGTAATACTAGGCAATGGCCAGCGTGGCACAACCCAGATAATTCCTATCATAAATAGAAATGCTTTATTGACTGCCTTCAACTGAAGTCAATTTCTATGTAAACAAAGCCTTGCCAAGAAGAAATCAGTAAACAATAGAGCATTCGGTCATTGCTGTATTCTGGCAGTTTCCTGCTCTCACAGTATTCCAAATCATCAATCATCATTGAATGCTAATAATGCCAAATAGTAAGCATTATATAGGATGCTATAGTGTGAAGTAGAAATGCAAGTAATTCATTATTTAAGGAAAATATTATTTATTTCATGAATATAAAAATCTATTAACTTTTATTAACCCAATTCTGTTTATTTTTCTGTGTTTAGTAACCAACTGCTTTTAAAAGGGCAACCAGTTATTTGCATGGTGGACCAAGCTATCTACACAACTTTAACATCAAAGTATGCTTATTACACCACTCTAGGACAACCACAAAGACAAGCTGTTAGGATTATCAGCAAAACTCAAGGATTGTTAAGTTAAAGGTTGAAAAATTCAAAAGGAATAAACTAATGAAAAATTTTCATCAGTGGAATAAAGAAAAACTTTGAATGTTATGTAGCCCCTAGAAAAGAAATATCACATACAGTTAAGTGAAACGTTAAAAATGAGCTCAGAAATGACCTAAAAAATGGTTCTATAATTCTATGTAAAAGATGGGGATATTGGCTCACTGTTATTAAAAATTGTCGATGTTGAGGATATTTAAGTGATTTAATAAGCAAACCTAAAAATCAGGACTGCATTTACTATTTTGTGAAATGCCTAATATTAAGAAAGTGGGGGAAGAAAAGAAAA
>NW_022111373.1:40115363-40118718 GCF_000313985.2 Echinops telfairi | reverse complement strand
TAAAATTCATTATTCTGTGATGCTCACCTTCCTGACATGATCACTGAAGACAAAATTGGTACATAAGCAAATGTGGTGAAGAAAGATTATGGTGCCTGGCTATCAAAAGAAATAGGGTCTGGGGTCTTAAAGGCTTGAAGATAAACAAGTGGCCATCTAGCTGAGAAGCAACAAACTCACATGGTGGAAGCACAACAGCCTATGTGAACATGAGTTGTCAATGGGATCAGATATCAGGCATCAAAGACCCAGAACAAAGAATCATGTCAATGTGAAAGAAGAGGAGGACAGGGTGCAGTATAGCTGATGAAACATACAGCTATCCTCTAGTTTAGTGGTTCTCAGTCTTCCTAGTGCTGCGACCGTTTAATACAGTTCCTCATGTGGTGACCCACCAAACATACAATTATTTCTTTTGCTGCTTCATAACTGTAAGTTTGCTACTGTGAGGCAAGCCCGGTGAAATGGTTGTTCGACCCCAACCCACATGTTGAGAACCACTGTTCTAGTTCTTTAATGCTTCCCCACCCACCCACTATCATGACCTCAATTCTATCTTACAAATAGGGCTAGACCAGAGCATGTACACTGGTATAGATAAGAGATTGCAAAACAGGGGATCCATGGCAGATAAACCCCTCAGGACCAATAATGAGAATACAGATACCAGGAAGGTAAGGGGAGGATAGAGGGAGAGAGGGGGAACCGCTCACAATGATCTACAAATAACCCCTTCCCAGGGGGATGCACAACAGAAAAGTGGGTGAATGGAGACAGCGGTCAGTGTAAGACATGTATAAATAAATAAATTATCAAAGGTTGATGAGGGAGGAAGGGGGGGAGGGTGGAAATAAGGAGCTGATATCAAGGGTTCAATTAGAAAGAAAATGTTTTGAAAACAATGGTGACAAAATATGTACAAATGTGCTTGATACAATGGATGGATGTATGGATTGTGATAAGAGCTGTAAGAGCCCCCAATAAAATGATTTATAAATTTATAAATCCTGTGTTTGGTAAAAACACGTAAGGCATTCTATGAGAATACATTGAATAGATAAAGTTTTTAAAAATTATGTTGCATATTTTATTATTTGTTAAACATTTGTCCCCTTTGTTTATACGATTGACAGCTCTACTACAGTTGTTTTGACATATACACCATCATACTTTAAAGACTCAGGTTTTAAATATTTGCCAGCATATCAGTGAGTAAACAATAAGATAAATAAAAATAATTCTAATATCCAAAGCAATGCTCTAAAATATGGCTATGTGCCTTGAATACTTAGAATGGTAAAGAAACCATTGTCAATATTATCTCTCTATTCATATTCATATTCTGGGCCATATTTTGAAAATAGAAGCAGGAAAAATAGAATTTGAGAAGCTCTTCAGTTCATGTGTTTTTTATATAATCAAGCTTTTCAAATGTAGCTGACTAGATTATGGTCCAAACTGAAGTACAGTATCAGTAAATGGTATATGTTGGATAAAACATCTCCTTTATGGAATCTAAATTGATTGCTCATTGGAGTACACATGTACGTAGTTATTCTCTGATTGCTCAAAGACAATGAGTAAAGCAAAATAAAGAGAATCCAATACTTGCTTAGGTTTGATGTAGGAAGTGGAAGGTTAAATGGGTAAATAAGTGTTCTAACACTTGCTTGGGTATGAGGTAGGAAGTGGGAGGCTAAATCAGTGCTTAAGGCATGCTTCTATTTTTATTTATTTTTCCAAAATATAAACCATATTGCAAGATTATCTTTAAAATTTAGCCTGGCCTTACATTTAAAAGGGTTGATGTTTTTAAAGAGTTCAAATAAATTTCTAGGATTAGTTCCAAAGGAACTAATTCAAAATTTGTAAAACATAGGAAAATGAATGTAAAATTTTATAATCAATATGGACACATCAAATATGTTTAGCAGATAATTTAATTTATTTTAATGATAGATATATAGTCATATAGATTTAATCATAGTTTAAAAGACCACAAAACTCTGGGTAAAAATATCATTCGCATTTGCCTCATTTGGAAAGTATACAAAATTTCTAGTACAAAGTCTTAAAATTTACATTTTGAAGGTAACTAAATATTACTTTAAATAATAAAAATCTCTGATACAAAACAACTGGATGCTATAAAATAAAAAACTGTTACTGTTATTTCTGATTATTTCTTTGTGTGTTTTAAATTTGAATTTCTTTAATATTTGTATTGTAAGTTCAGACATATGATAAAAATCTGTTCCTTGAATTACCACTGTACTAACATGACAACATCTAATTAAAATGAAGGAAACAGTTGAAGAATAAAATTCTAGATAATACCCAAACCACATTTCTTCTAATAATTCTAGATATCTTTTTTTTATATATAACTCATTTTATTAGGGGCTCATAAAACTCATCACAATCCATCCATCCACTGTGTCGAGCACATTTGTACATTTGTTGCTCTCATCGTTTTCAAAACATTAGCTTTCTACTTGAGTCCTTAGTATAAGTTCCTCATTTTCACCCCTCCCTCCCTAATGAACCCTTGATAATTTATAAATTATTATTATTTTTCCATGTCTTACACTGTCCAGTGTCTCCCTTCACCCACTTTTTTGTTGTCTGTCCCCCAAGGTGGGGGTTATACATAGATCATTGTGATCATTTCCCACCACCTTACCCTTACACTCCTGGTATCGCTACTCTCATTATTAGTCCTGAGGGTTTTATTTGTCCTGGATTCTCTATGTTTCCAGCTCTGATCATTACCAGTGCACATCTTCTGCTCTAGGCAGATTTGTTAAGTACAATTGGATCATGATAGGGGTGGTGGTGGGGTGAGCATTTAAGAACTAGTGGAAAGTTGTGTATTTCATTGGTGCTATACCTGACAGGCTCGTCTCCTCCCCACGATCCTTCTGTAACAGGATGTCCAGTTGCCTACAGATGGTCTTTGGGGCTCCACTCCTTACTTCTCTTATTCACAATGATATGATTTTTTGTTCTTTGATGCCTGATACTGTTAGGTAGGTTAGCTAGAGCTGGGAATGTCCATTAACGGTGCCCAGAGGACCAAGCTAGGGGAACAAAGGAGTGGTGCACTGCATATGCCCAGAGGCTTGGGTTCCCACCCGTAGGCAGGGGTGGGCGTGAACTTGAATTGGCCCACCTAGGCAAAGTGAATTCAATTCAGCCAATGGGGTCAATCAGGGGTCTTCCACCACGCCTCCCGGTGGAATCCTTGAAAAGGCAGAAGCCCGGAGTTGAGGAGGGAGAGAGAATTTTGGTGCAGAGAGCTTTGGCAGGACTTTGGGACACTTTTGCGTGACACCGAGCAGCTTCCAACCAGGCC
>NW_022111373.1:40098147-40113286 GCF_000313985.2 Echinops telfairi | reverse complement strand
GACAATTGGGCGTAGAAAATAAAATTATAACTATCTGAAACAATACTGTAT
Organism: Echinops telfairi; assembly: GCF_000313985.2. NCBI lineage: Eukaryota > Metazoa > Chordata > Mammalia > Afrosoricida > Tenrecidae > Echinops > Echinops telfairi. Next base: position 40,113,235 of record NW_022111373.1, on the reverse strand, counting down.
CACATAGGGCCATATTAAACAATACAGCACAAAATAAAAACATAAAATATAATTCACAAGCAAAAAATCCTTACTGCCCTTGAATCAGTACTAACTTCTAGTGAACCCCTTGTGGGTTTCCTAGACTAACTGTCCAAGAAGGAAAAGAATGTTTGGGAACTGATTGTTGAAACAATTTTACAATATTATTTGATGTGATTGAACTATGAAATGATATATTTATTAATTCCCAATTAAACATAAATTTTAAAAAATAAAATAATGTATTGCCCCTGCAGCCTTGTCTTCTGGAGCCTCTCTTTGACGTCTTTAGTTCAGCATTTTTATTCAATCATTTTATCTGTTTGCATTAGCCTCTCTGTTCTCAACAACAAATTACTTACTCATCTAACATTCACTTTGATAGTTTATATACTTCCGGACTTTTAATAACTTTTTATTTTATTCACATGTGATGTTTTGGATGTATGATGTCATTTGTGTAGAATTGTACTAATTGTCTTCATCTTCAACATGAAATTGTAATGGAGCAATGGTAGTCTGTACCACAGTCTGCCTCTGGTCTTATTCTGAATGGTGTTGAGTTTCTCCATCACAGTTTTCAAAAGACAATGTATATTTGATACCATTTATTCCAACTGGTGAGGCATAATTTATGTTGTTGAAAAAGATAATTAACATGAAGGAGTGATTAATCTTTAAAAAAATCTTTCAGGTAATTTCCAACTATGTTTCTATCACCAAAGTCATATTTTCTTACTACTGATCCTTAGTATTTGTTTCTAACTTTTGTACTCCATTCAGCAGTAATTATCAATGCATCATGATTGCATATTTAATGAATTGTTGACTGTAGGGATTTATCAAAAACAACAACAATTTCTTCATCTTTGGCAATAGTGCTTTGTGCACACATTTGAATGATAGATGGATTGGTGTCCCTTGTAGGTATGTGGATGTTACCCTGTCACTGACGGCATTGTACTTAAGCATATATCTTAAGATGAATGAAATGTCATTTTGATTCAATTTGTCATTCCCAGTATAGTACACTATATGATTATCTGATTAAAGATACTTTGCATCAGTTCTTGTTAGATCATTAATGTCTATAGATCCATCTTCAATCATTTTGTCTCATTTTTCTTTACTTCTCATTTTCTTTGATTCATAATTCAAACATTTCATTTTGTAAATATTAATGGAAATGGAGTTTGAAGCTGTTGCTTCTAATTTTAAGTCACACTACATCAGCAAAGTTAAGGTCCCAAAACTTTACTTCATCCTCCTAATTAATGGTGACCCTATTTGAAGTAACAGCCCTTTCTCAATCATATTTTGAGTTCCTTCCAACCTCAGATGTTTATTTTTCAGCAGCATATGGGAAATGTCTCATTGTTATCATATAATTTTAATTGATTAATTAATCAGTTAATTATTCTGTGAATTTGTTTAGCTGAGATATATTGTCAGATTCTTTTTCCTAGTCTTTCTTAGTTTAGTAGCTCTATTCAAATCTGTTCCCCATGGGCAACTCTGATAGCATTTGAAATATCATAGGCATATGGTCCAGCCTCAGAGTAACATGCAAAACAACACAGCACAGAAACATGCAGGCCAAGTACATCATGATAAAAGCTAGTATATTTTTCTTCTTTTTTGGAGTATATTTTTCTGATCAAAACTAAGGATATTGAAAAGTTTGATGAAGAGAAATAGCATGATCTTCCTTAACATTTTAAAGGACTTTGTTAGGTCCATATGTTGACAATGTATAAAGCATTAAAACTTAAAAATTAAGAGACATGCTAATTATGAGGATCATGTAATTTCCAGCATTGTTCCTGTCATCAAAGAGATGAAGTTGGCTTAGATGTTAGCAATAAAGATAGAAGCAGCTATATTTGAAGATTACATTAGAGAACTTGCTGTCAGATTGAACGTGGAATATGGGAGAACAGTGGATGGAGCCATATGATGGTCTGGGCAATGAGCTATGACATGTGCATTTCTTGGCTCAAACATTCAATTTTTAATGTGAGACTTCCATAGCTAATTTTCTTAATATAGGACATTCCATCTGCCTTTTACTTACCAACTGAGGAGATCCCAGACTAGGAAGGATATGTAGAATAGGAAAAAAAAAAACATGAGCGATTTTCAATGCACAGATATTTATGATTGATTTTTTACTGTTGCACAAATAGAATATTCTGAATGTTATGTGTGTTAAGAAAAAAAAAAGATTGATTGTTGATTGTTTCATAAAGATTTAATGGTCTAACAGTTTAGTAATGGTTTAGTAATGTGGATGTTTTGGATGATGTTTAGAAGATTCACTGTTTTGCATAAAATTCTATGTGAAATTCAGTAAAGAGGGAATGTGACAGGAAACCATTTAAAACAGTCGCATAGATAACTCTTTTGAGTCTTAGCAATGCCATGTACAGCAGAACGAGCACCATCCAGTCCTGGGCCATCCTCTCAACCACTGCTGTCTCGAGTCCATGGTCACAGCTTCTGCACCGGTACTATTGAGGACCTCCTTGCTTTTGTTTACCCTCTCCCTTACCAACCTTGACCTCCTCTTCCACGGACTGGTTCCTTCCACTAACATGTCCAAATAATGTGAGATGGAGTTTTGCCATCCTCGTTTATAAGGAACATTTTGGCTGTACTTCATCCAAGATATATTTGTTTGTTCTCCTTTCAGTCAACACATATTCGATAACTTCACATATGGCACCATTAAAAATGCATAAGTTCTTCTTTGAGAATTTCTTCCTTATTCATTACCCAGCTTTTGCCATCAATATTAGATGACTAAAAATAACACGACATGAGTCAAGTACACCTTATTTTTCAAGGTGACATCTTTGTTAACATTTTTTGAATACAAATGTATTCAAAATTCTGCAGCCATTCACATTTTAAGGAGGGCTAGCAGTAGGTGTGCCCAATGCAATTTGATTTCTTGCCTTTTCTGTTCATAAGTTTTGATGATGGATGCAGGTAAAGTAAAATGTTTGACAATTCTAAACTTTTCTTCAGTTTTCATGATGTTACTAATTGAGCAAGTTGTGAGGATTATTTTTTCGTTATGTTTAAGTATAATCCACACTCAACACTGTAGTTTTTACTATTCATCAGTATGTACTTAAAATCTTCTTTGATTTTAGAAAGGAATGTTGTATCATCTGAATATCACAGGTTGTTGATGAATCTTCCTTCAAACCTAGACTGTGTTCTTACACCTTGTGGTAATAACCAGTTAGCAATTTGGAACCATCAGCCTGTGAAAGAAAGATGAGACTTTCTACTCCCATAGAGAGTTACAATCTCAGACGCCCACAGGGGTTGTTCTACCCTTTCCTATAGGATGTCACGAAGTCAAGTGATTCAAGATATTTGCTCAGCATCTAGTTTGAATAAATATGTTGCAAGGATATAATCCTGATGCACACTTTTCCCAATATTATACTATGCAGTATTCTCTTGTTCAGTTCAAATGACTGTCTCTTATTCTATGAACAAATTCTGTATAAGTATAATTAAGAGTGCTAAAATCCTCATCCTTTGAAATTTTATCTATAACTTTCTACAAACACACAGTTGAACATCTTTGCAAAATCAACAAATTATAAGTAAACATTCTGATTCTACTCTTCAAAACCTAATATTTTCAAATAAGTTTATTCCCAATTATTTTAATATACTTTATTATTTAATATATGTATTATATTATAATCAATAGATAGTAAATGATTTGTCTAAGATATATATTTGTTGTTTCTTATTGATAAATGTAACTGTGAAAATGATCACTAATATTAAGGTTGTCAACATAAAACTGCTATAAAGTTTACTTGAGCACTTTTTCAAAGACATCTGTAGTTGTTGTTGCTGTTCTTAGGTACCATCGAGTGGGTTAGAAAACATGGCGACCTCATGTACAACAGAAAGACTAACCTCCCAGAGCTGTCCCATTCTCAAAATTGATGTGAAGTTTGAGCCCATTGTTGCAGGTGCTGTTTCAACCATTCTGAATGAGGGTCTTCTGAAAATTTTCAGTTACATCCAAGCATGATATGTTTTTCTGGGGATGGGTCTATTCTGATACATTTAAAGTGCCTGAGACAAAGTCTTACCACACTCACTTCCAAGGAGCAATCTAGCTCTACTTCCAAAATTCTTCCAAATCAGATATGTTTGGCTTTTGGAGGGAGGCCTTTGTGTAGGCAATATCACCAACAGAATCACCAACATCCTACATCCAATATTGCCATCGTCCAATCTTGCCAAATTTCTACCCCCATAATCATTAATTTGTGAGTTTTTTTCAATTTTCCAGTAAGCATATAATACATATTTTGCATAGATTATCTATATGGAGCCATACTTTGCAGTATTCTTTTTCCAGCTTATTTTCTTCAACATAATTATTATTATTCCATGTTATTGCTTGTACTAATTATTCATTTTTCATTCTTTATGATTAGTATTCCTTTATGTGTATTCCCTAATATGTTTATTCCACTATTTGTGAAAATTTATTCTTGTGTGTTTTTCTGATTTCAAATTGAACATCTTAAATTTTCTTGTACAACTTTTGGATTAGCTCATGTTTCTATTTACCTGTAAATTTTTAAATTTGAATGGCTAACTCTTAAAGACTGTGCATATATAACACAATAAATGACATCCAAACTGTTTTCCAAAGTGGTTCTGAAATTTTACATTTCCATTTGCTGAGTCTGAGGGGTTTTGTTTGTTTTTACACATCCACACAAACACATTCAAGTTCAAGACTCACTGCTGTTGAGTCAAATCTGAGTCACATTGAGCCTATAGGGCACAATAAAACTGCCCCTGTGGGTTTTCTAGACTGTAACTCTTTACTGGAATAGAAAGTCTAGTCTTTCTCCCCAGGAGAAACTGATGGTTTTGAACTGCGGACCTTGTGATTAGCATGACAAGTATAATCACTGTGCAAAGAGGGCTCCTCTCACAAACACATTGGCTCATTTAAAACTGTATCATATAACACATATTTTACTGCCATTGAGTGGATGCTAACTCAAAGTGACTCTATAGGACAGGGTAGAACTACCCCTGTGAGTGTCCAAAACTGTACTTGTTTACAGGAGTGGAAAGCCCCATCTTTTTCCCATGGACTGTCTGGTGGTTTCATACTGCTGACCTTTGGAACTGAAGCCTATCAGGAAACCACTGTGCCACCAGGAAATACTAAATGAAAACAATGATTATAATTCTTTTTACCCAAAGTCACAAATTATCCCATTTTAAAAGTTTAAAGGTAAGGAATAAATACTACCCGACCATAAGAAAGAAATACATTTCCTCCCTAATATCATAAGTCTCCCAATCCAACAAATCACAGAGCACTGATAAAAAGTGGCAGAAAACAAATAGGAAAAAATTAAATCTAGTCGAAAGATCATAAGTGAGATTTTTCCATTAACAACCGTGTTACTATTCAAGTAATAAAATGAGTTTACTTGGAATGGAGGATTTAGCTAAATAAAAATAAGTGGGGGGAGGAGTGGAGGCAGTTCAGTAGGTTTTACAAATGGTTTTAATTTTTTTTTAAAAGAAGAACCATATTGTTAATCACAAAATTCAACTGCCTTGGGAGGCAGTTATAGGCACAAGGCATTCTGACTAACCAGAGGCAGTCCAGAGGCTTGGGTGTGCAACAGAAAGTATTGAAATAATCAAAAATAGACTTCATTTTCCCCAGGAAATGAATAATTAAATTATTTTAAATTTTTATTAGAAAAAACTTGTACTTTAAGAGGTGTTTTTTTAATTTTATAATATTTAACATAGAGTTCTAATTAAGTGAATTAGCAGTTGTGGTATTTACTTGAAAGTATGTCACTAAAATTGATTCAGCTTAGTTCTCATTCAACAATTTGCTAATTAGAATACTGCATGCAAACAATAAAGACTGCTCCCCGCCTCCATCTTCATATAGATAGAAAGCAACCCAATACAGCTGAGCAAAGAAAATGCTCTGAATATCTAAATAGTGAAAAGTACACCTAGAAGATAATCAATGCTGAGCCAAAAAAAAAGCCTCAGTGGGATTTCGTCTGCTTTGTCAGCACTTATTCATTCATGTTTCCAGCTGCTGGATAGAAAGTGGAAATGCAATGACATTGCAACAGGAGGTCACTTTCTGCCTCGAGAACCTCCTCATTAAGTTTCAATTATTTTGCCAGTTTGTAAAACAGCACAGTTTCCCCCTGTTTCTTACATTCCTACCACATGTAGGTGGTTAATGTCTCTTCACATGTTTCACAGCAGGATAGGAACGATTAGAACACTTTCAACTATAAGTTCTTTTCCACTAGAGCATGTAAACGTGACCCCTGATGGGTGGTGTTTCCTCAGACATGATAGGAATCACGGACTCAACAACTATACCAACCAGAGAGAACAGTAAAGAAATACATACTAAGTTTCACCGGCAATCGGTAGTAACAAATAGACCACACATAAGGCTCTCTGTGTTCTATATTTGCTTAAATATACATCATATCTATAAATGTATATTTATCTGAATATGTATCTGGGAGTCTCTGGCTTGTATAAATTATTAACAAACGAGGCTACTCATCAATAGCCTGGATGTTGGAGTCCATCCAGGGAACCATGAAAAAGAAGGTCCGATGATCTACACACAAAAACAAACAAAAACAGTAATTGAAAATACTATGGAGCACATGTCTACATTGACACAACTGAAGTTGCTGTCATTCAGAAACAAATACACTGCAGCTGCTTTAAAACTATACCTAAACCTTCAAACCTGTGATTACCAGCCAAACTGTTTGTACCACAGAGACACTCCTCATGTATTTCTCAGTGTCTAAAGTCAGGATTCATAATTATCCCCCACATCCTCATGGTCAGATATTTTTCTTTCAAGGCCCCCGACATTATCGCCTTTTTTATAATCCTAGTTTGTACCACACAGGTACTCCTCATTTATTTCTCAATATCTAAATTCAGGGCACAAGGTTAACAGTTTGAAACCAGCAGCTATTTCTCAGGAGAATGATGACGGGCTTTCTACTCGCATGAAGAATTACTGTCTTGGAAACTCACAAGGTCAGTTCTACCCTGTCTTAAAAGGTTGCTTTGAAGTAGCAAGGACTCGATGGCAGTGAGGTTTTTTTATTGTGAAAATTTCTTTTTAGGTGTGTAAACATAAAATATTTAAGGGAAAAATATAATACCTGCATGGATTCCACAAGGTATTTACTCTTGGGGGTTACCAAGTTTTATCAAAATATAATGATCCAGAAATTAGAAGTAGTTAGTGAAAGAATTGATTTTACTAATGGGGATATTGAAGTTCCAATTATATATATATATATATATATATGTGTATATATATATATATATATATATATATGTGTATATATATATATGTATGTATATATATGTGTATATATATACACACACATTCATAACACAGTTCTGTCTTGCATGCATCCACTACAACATCGAGATAAAACATTTCATTGTCACAAAGTTTATTTTCTCTACCACAGGCCAAGATGATGATGAACCAATTATTGTACTTTTCCATATTTTTCTTCTTTTAAACTGCTTTCACTGGCCAGCCAAATTCTAATCTACCCAAAGGGTCATATACACATATATACACTTCCTGCAAAAAGCTAAATATTACTGAAAAAGGGAAATTCTGAGACCTGTATTTAAAGATTATATTATTCAATGTACCCACATTACAAACCAACCCAGACGGCAAATTGAATATGGGATGATTACATGCTCAGAAGGATTTATTTACAAGAATTTTCAAATATGTTGGGTAAGGAGAAACAAGAGATGACCCAGAATTTGAGATCATAAAAAGTGAGATAGTGTCTTCTGTCTTGAGAGAAAAAAATATCTGACTGTGCGGTTTCAGGAATAATTATGGATCCTGACTTATTATCGACTCTCTTTAATCTCCTGAAAGGGATACCCTGCTAGATAAACATTGAAAGGCTCTGTAAATATTAGTGCAGTTAGTTCTTGTTGACCTCTACCTAAGGCAGAAATGTGAGAAGGGTTGGGATTAGGTTTAGAAGAACAATGGAACAGACTTAAACGAGAGCTTTATTAGGAAGAGAAGACTATTTATAATACTTCATCCTGATGACCAGAATTTTTTTGCTACTATACTTCCTTGCTTCTCTTGGAAGTGGTATATTTTAAACTTATTCATAAAACTTGAAATAACCTGATTCTAAGATTGTAAGAATAAAGTGCACAACTCCAAACAATAACTTTAGTAATTCATCTGTCCTTTGAAATTAAGTTACTATCTCTGATTGCAACTAATGGAAGAAGCCACAGGGGCTGAGTGTGTTAAGTACTGTGTTGCCAACCACAAGTTCAGCAGTTTGAAGACAAGCCTCTCCACAGGGGAAATAGGAGACTTTCTGCTCCCATAAAGAGTTACAACACCAGAAACCACAAGGCACAATCAACTCTACAACAGTGAAAGAGAGTGAGCACATACATGGTTCACATTGTCCTGAAACGCCTAGAAACACAGGGAAAAAGCACTAGGCATCTAACCATAATTGAGTGAAATGTGACATTAAGAAAACATGTGCTTTATTCAAACTTTTAAAATGTGATTTTTCCCAGTATCTTCCTTGTTAATTTAAAAGTGAGGTGGTTATATGAAGTAATTTTATGTCTTCCTTTCATTATTGCTTGAAAAATATCATCAACATCATCAATGGGAAACACACAAAACCTGAGGAAGCCAGTGGTAATCTTTTCATGCTCAGTGGAATTTGCTGTGTTTCTTGGCAGCTTGCATACCCCTGAGAGAACTAGATTCCCTCTTCTTAACCCTGCCAATTAGGAAGAACCTCACATGGTGAAGCTCAAGGTTGCAGCAGCATTGGACAGGCAGTTTTTGCTACTCTGAGAAAGTGAACCAAGGGCATTCCTTTTGTTTGTGTAAAAGGATGTATCCTCAGCCACAGCTGTGTACATCAGTTACCTATTGGCTCAATAGTGTTACTTGACAGACAATCCAAAATGTAAGGGCATATACCTAGAAACATTTATGTCTGATATGCCTGACAGATTTTTATTGATTTAGACAAGGCTGGGCTTTATTGCTCATGTCTCCATGTGGTGACTTGCTCTTCGAAAGGTCTGCAGATTGGTTCGGCTAATCTTAACAGGGCTTTCTCACAGAACCTGGGCTTGATTTGTTATCTGATTATTTTAAATGGTCTGAGCTACAATGATTTAGGAACCCCAGCTTTGATTCACGTCTTTGAGGCATGTTCTCGTGCTGATGGGTGGAATAATCATAGCAGTAAGCCCCTTCTTCAAGCACTTTTCCATTCTCTTCTTGAGTCACATCATCAAAGATCACATGGGCCCAGGTAATTCACTTGTCTGAACACACAGGAAAATAGGGGTGGGGGGTAGGTTACGAAGCTTTTTCGTGGCAAAATTAATGGATATGTGTAGAGGTGAATAATTTATTTTTCTTTCTGTTCTTGTTTTTACTTTTGATGTAGAATAAAATTCAGATATCTCCAAGTTGATTTTAAATATTTAACATCAAATTAAACATAACCTTTTTTCTCAAAGTGCACATAGACACTACTTGATATTCTTCCATTTTGGGGTTTTTATCAATTTAACAAGTAGATGGGAGACCAATTGGATGTTAATTTAACTGTAGGTTATGATTAGGGGATATGAGCATAGAAGAATATTCTTGTAAGTATCTTCCCATTATAACCATCAGATCTTTTTTTTCCTGAGAACTGGAGTCCCCACAAACTTACCTTCAGAGAGATCGTAAAGCGCATTGCTAGCATACAGTCCAATTGGCAATTTTATTCTTGTTGAATAACAGTGCACTTAATTTATAGTATTTATAAGTGTCTTTGCTATTATAGTATTTATAAGCTTTGCTATTACAAGGGAGAATTCCCAAGTCCAAGAATCTTCTATGAATGAATCTCTAAAGTGGCAAGCCTGGAGGTCTACTTGAAGCAGCTGTAGAAGCCTGCTACAGCAAGTAGGCGTTGCCCAGTTTCAATGCTCTACCGTGACCTAAATGCTCCTAGATGGAAGAATCAGATATTTCCTATGGTGACATATTGCCATATATTAATCATTCCAAATAAGGTTTATAACTATCTCTTCCTATTTCAGAAGTTCTCTTTATGCATACAAAAGGTAACCACATAATTTATCTTGGTACGTTAAGAAATGACGTGTTTTTTAATTTTAATTTTTGACCAAAAAGACTTTAATAACTAAAAGGCCTATAAAGTTTTTATATGGAAAAAAAATCCAAGAATATTTGTAAGATATACTAATACTTTATACCCATAACTATAAAATCAATTTCTGTTCTAGTGATCCCATTTTAAATAAGGTACCAAAGACAAAAGACTTGACAACTTCAATTTAGTCTCCATTTACCATAAAGTTAGCTATTGGTTCAGTTGTGAGTTTGGGGTTGTCTTTACATTCATTGAATTGAAATCCACACTGAAGGCTGCAATCCTTGATCTTCAACAGCAAGTGCTTCACAAGTAAAGCAAGTAAAGTTGTGTTCTCTGTAAACAGCAGGTTGTTAATAAATGTCTTCTAATCCAGATACCACATTCTTCTTCATATAAGCTAGCATGTTTTGTTATTTGCTGAGCATATAGATTGAAGAAGTATGATGAGAGAATACCTGTCTCACACCTTCTTTCCTGATTTTCAACCACCCCCTTGTTTCATTCCCCCAATGGTTCTTATCTTACTGAGCAGAGCTGCCCTTGTCATTCCCAGAAAACAGCAGAAGACACCGAAACTTTCACAAATGGAGTTGTTACTGTAACTACCCAAATAACGTTACCCAACACTTTAAAAAAAACACAACATTTTATTAGGGGCTCATACAACTGTTATCGCAATCCATACACACATCAATTGTGTAAAGCGCATTTGTACATCATTCTCAAAACATTTTCTCTCCACTTAAACTCCCGACATTAGGTCCTCATTTCCCCCTCCCTCCCTGCTCCCCCCTCCCTCATGAGCCCTTGATAGTTTATAAATTGGTATTTTGTCATATCTTGCCCTGTCCGACGTCTCCCTTCACCCAAGAGGGAACCGATTACAAGGAACTATATGTGACCTCCTCCCTGGGGGACGAACAACCCAACATTTTTTTTCATCAGAGTACATTTTTATTATTAGGTACTGAAACATATTTATTTATTTATTAATATTTCTGTAATTGTCTATATAATATTTCCACCAAAAAAAGAAAATTATCAGACTTATAAAAATACCGATATTAAAAGGCAATAACAAGAACCAAAAGAAAAATCAACTTGTGATGAAATCATCCCACTGTAAGTGGGAGAATATCAGTAAATATTTTAGTGAGATATACTCATCAAATGCACTTATGATTTTTTATGGTTTTTTAGGATTTCTAAATTTTATTGCATCACAGTGCACAATACGATTTTTTCTAACAAAGTAAAACATCCATGAGTCAAAAAAAACATTACAATTACAAAATCCATTTAACGTAAACTTTCTTGTCATGTTAGTTCTCACTGCATAATTTGAAATTGCTATCTACTTTTTCATACAATCTTATTTTGTGCAAATTATAAAATTTCACAATTTATAAGTACTATAACCATATTATTTGTATTCTAACATATATGTGATTAAAATTAGAATGCCTTTTAAAGCACACTTTAATTTTTCTGTAACAGTATAATAGCAGGTGCTTAATTTTAACTTTTATAAAATGAATTTTAAAAATTTTTACTGGATCTTAGGACTCTAAGGGAAAAGAACACAATTATTAAAATGACTAATTCATTTCTCTTTGATATATCTAATGATCATGTTATATAACTGAATTAATTCCTTACAAAAATATTACAATAACACATGCAACTTGCTTTCTCCAAAAATGTAATAATTTACATTATATTGTATTATATTTATAAGATATTTAATCTATATATTTGAATTGTGGTGCTGGAGAAGAATATTGAAGTTACTATGGGCTGCTATAAGTATGAACTAATCTCTGTTGGAAGAAGCACGGTCTGAGTACTCCATAGAAGCCAGAATGGCAAGACTTCATCATATGTGTTTTGGACGTAGTGTCAGGAGAAACCAGTCCCTGGGAAAGGACGTCATGTTTGGTAGAGTGGACGCGCACTGAAAAAGAGGAAGGCCCTCAGTGAGATAGGTTGATCCCGTGGCTGCATCAATGGTCTCAGCCATATTGTGGAAATGGTACAAGACAGTGTAGTGTTGGCATTCTGCTGCACATGTGTTGTGATATGGGCCAGAGCTGATTTGATGGTACTTAGCAACAACATATATAATGAAGTTGATATTTTAAGTTCATGTTTAAGCAAACTACAAAATATGTGCAGAATTCCACAAATGCCCCTAAAAACACTGTTGTTTAATCATGCTCTTTCACAAATTCCTTTTGTTGTTGTTTTTGTTTTGTTTTGTTTTGCCATCCCTTTCTGCAGTCACAGATTCACTCCATCACTCTAAGCCCTGGCAACCACTGATTTATATTAATATTAATATATTAATTATATTAATATATAAATTATATAATATATAAATTATAAGTATATTAATATATTAAATAAACAAATCATTGCGCTTTCCATGTTCTAATTCTTTATGGTGTTACCAGCTAAAGCAAATGTTGACAAACAATATCTGTAAGCAGAGATTATTAATATTTTAAGTTTAAAAGTCTTAAATTCTCTGTTGCAACTGCTGAACTATGCTGTTACAGCCCAGGATCAATAATATACACTAAATAAGTGAATGCCCATGACTGTTTTCCAATAAACCCATTAACTATGCAAATGGACAGCAGATTCTCTGGAAAAACAATTTGCAAATTTGTCACTGAGAGTAGGAGTGTAGATATTTTCATAACAGATATGAAAGTTTTTGTTTCAAAACTTTGCTATATTTAATTAAAGTAATTGCAAATATATTATACAAATAAACTTGCAATGAAATTTAAATATTTGGGAGAGAATTGAGGGAGAAATGGATGAAGACAAAAGCAAGACTTAAATCAATGAAAGACAAGAAAGAAGAAAACAAAGTAAGCAAATGTGCTGTGTGCTTCTACCATGTAGACTTAGTTGACACTCTACTTAAACTGCGGCTGATTTGAAAGGAAATGTTTAAGACCACAGACATCATTCTTATTGACAGTCGGGCATGATCTGGTTTCTTTAATAAACTTTGCTATAAACCCATATGGAAGATAACGTCTTTGAGCTTCATATATAAGTGCTTCAAGTCCTTATCACACACCACAAGCAAAGTTCCTTCATATGATTACTGCATGATGCTACCAATCTTACTCCACTCCTGAGGCTGTGTTCTTTTCATATGGTCTGTGTTCTCAAGTTATTTGTTGAGCAAACAGAATAACTAAATATGAAGGAAGGATACAATCGGGACCCACACCCTTTCTGATATTTTCTCTAACAAGATCCACAAACAAGTTACTCATATATACTTGTATAGAAGCCCAGTTTTTTCAGCACATTTTTAATGCAGTTTTTGTGGTAAAATTAGGTGCCTCGGCTGATATTCGGGTTAGCTTATACCAGAATTTATACCGTATTCATGAGCATAACTAAGTGTTCTTGAATTTACCTTCTTCACAGTGTTATTTATTTTGGGCTATGATTCACATAATTTAGTACTTTGTATTGTCAATAAAACTCAGGTGAACTACATTCTGGAAACTAGGAAAATTGGAAGGTATAAAAAATTAAATAGAACATGTGAAGTTAAATATAATAGCCACTAGTGAGTTAAAATGGACTGGTATTGACCATTTTGTATCAGAAAATTATATGGCTAGCTATGGAGAGAATGACACAATCAAGAGGTGTGGCATAGCATTCATTGTCAAAAAGGACATTGAAAAATCCATGATGAACTACAATATTTTCTGTGATAATATTATATGTATTTGCTTTCAAGAAAATCCAAACAATGCAATAATTTAAATTTATGCACCAAGCACAAAAGCTGAAAATGAAGAAATTAAAGAATTCTACCAAGGTCTTCAGTCTGAGTTCACTCAAACCTGCAATCAAGATGCATTAATAATCATTGGCCATTATAATACAAAAGTTTAGAACAAAGAAGAAAGAAAAGTAGTTGGAAAGTATGGACTTCATGATACAAAGTAATCCAAATCTCATTGTAGAAATTTTGAAGATCAATGACTTGTTCAAAACAAATTCTGTTATTAACAACACAAAGGTGACTATATCCATGGACTTCTCCAGATGCATTACACAGAAATAATATTGAGGCATCTGTGGGAAAAGACAGTGGAGAAATATTAGCAACTAAAACCACACCAGGGCTCATTGTGGAACAGACTACCAATTGCTAATACATAAGTTCATGTTAAAGCTGAAGAATCCACATGAGTAAAAATATGACCTTGAGTCTATTATACCTGAAATTCAAGAGCACATAAAGAACAGATTTCACAAATGAACACCCATGACAGATAGCCTGATGAGCTCTGGAGGATATCAAGCCATCATTCAAAGAAGAGTAACAGTAGACATTTAAAAGAGAGCAACTTAAGAAAAGATCAAAGTGGATGTTAGAAGAAATTCTGAAGCTTGCTGTAAATCATAGAGTAGCTAAAGCAAATGGAAGAAAAGATGAAGTCAAGGAGCTGAATAGAAAATTGCAAAGGGTAGCTCAAAAAGACAAAAACAAATACTATTAAAAAAGTGTGCATGGACCTAGAATTAGAAAAACCAAAGGGAGGAACACACTCAGCATCGCTAAAATAGAAATCATTCAAGAAAAAAATCAAGCCTCAAGTTGAAAGTTTCAAAGATTATATAGACAAGACATTAAATGAGGCAGGAAGCAAACTAGGAAAGATGGAAAGCATACACAAAGTAACTGTACAAAAAAGAACTGGCAGACACGCCACCATTTCAAAAGGTAGCAT
>NW_022111373.1:40096935-40098047 GCF_000313985.2 Echinops telfairi | reverse complement strand
GAGGCAGGAAGCAAACTAGGAAAGATGGAAAGCATACACAAAGTAACTGTACAAAAAAGAACTGGCAGACACGCCACCATTTCAAAAGGTAGCATATGAGCAAGAACCAATGGTGTCAGAGAAGGAAGTTCAATCTCTGCTGAATGCCTTAGCCCAAAACAAGGATCCAGGATTTGACAGAATACCAACTAAAATGTTTCAGAAAGCTGAAGAAGAACTAGAATTTCTCACTCTTCCATGTCAGGAAATTTGGAAGGCATCCAAGAAAGATGTTTAGTTGTTTTTTATTGACCATGCAAAGGCATTCAATTGTGTGGACCATAATAAACTGTGGATGATATTCAGAAAAACGGAAATTTCCGTACTCTTCACTGTGCTCACTTGGAACTTGTACAAGGATCACAGGGCAGTCGTGTGAACAGAACAAAGGGATGTTATGTGGTTTAAAATCAGGAAGCCTGTGTATCATGAATGGATCCTTTCACCATATGTGTTCAATATGTATGCTGAGCAAATCATTAGATAAGAGTGTGGCACCAGGATTGGAGGAAAGCTTATTAGCAACCTGCGATATGCAGATGAGCCAATCTTGCTTGGTGCACTTGATGAAGTCTTGAAGCACTTGTGGATGAAAATGAAGGATTTCAGCCTTCAATTTGGGTTACAACTCAATGTAGAGAAGACCGAAGCCTCACAACTGGATCAATAGTTAACATAATGATAATTGGATAATGATTGCATTTTTCATGGGTTTTGTGTGGCTTCGATGCACAGTGAATTCTCTTGTAAACAGTTGTGAAGAGATAATAAGAGGAGTTGCACTGGGTAAATCTGTTGCACAAGACCTCTTTATGCTATTGAAAAGCAAGGTTGTTACTTTGAGGAGTATGGTGTACTTGACCCAAGGCATTGTATTTTCTATTCCCTCATTTATTGCTTGTAAAAGTTGGCCATTGAACAAAGAAAACCAAAGAAGAATTGGTGCATTTGTCTTGTGGTGCTGGAGAAGAAAATTGAAAGTAGTGTGGTTGGCTCCAAGAACAAAGTGATCTGTGTTCGAAGAAGTATGACCAGTGGGGCTTCTTATAGATAAGAGGGCTGAGACATAGTCT
>NW_022111373.1:40067279-40096835 GCF_000313985.2 Echinops telfairi | reverse complement strand
ATGACCAGTGGGGCTTCTTATAGATAAGAGGGCTGAGACATAGTCTTACCTACTTTTGACATGTTGTCAAGAGAGGCTAGTCCCTGGAGAAGACATTATACTTAGTAAAGTAGAGAGGCAGGGAAAAGAGGAAAGAAAGGCCCGAGACAAGATGGCTGGGCCATCTTGACACCATGGCCATGAGACAGTGGGCTCAAGCATCAGAGCAATTGGGAGGCTGGTGCAGGACAGGGCAGAGGGCCACATTTCATTCTGATATTCATACAGTCACTGTGGGTAGGAACAGACTTGAAGGCACTTACCAACAACAGCACTTACAAATATCAACTGGTTTGCAGTGATCTTTTTGGAGGATTTAATATGTATAATCCTTAATATCAGTTCAAGTCGCTTTGAAGCAATTGCTAAGCACATCTCCATTTAATGTAGAACTTCTGCATATCAGAAAAATTAAATCTAACAATTTGTAATCATAGGCACATAAATTTGATTTCCTGTTAACTCTCCCTCCCTAAGCATTAAAAGTTTGATCCTAGTACTATTTATAATTGATCGCTTGAAGCGTCTAATGTTATTTTTCTACTGAGTCATTTATTGATCAGTACCTAATTATTTGTAATTCAATAGCTTCACTCTCCTCTGAATTATTTCCCCATCCCTAGGGAAAAGGAATACACAAGTCTTGAAATAATGAGTAAGCCCACCAATCATGAAAAAGATAACCAAGGTCTCTTAAAATCATGTGTGGAATATATTGACTGTGAGCATACATTTCTATGTAAATTTCACTGAGCACACAATAAAAATATTTTAAAAGAAAAGATGCAAGATATATTAGAGTGGTATATTTTGATTTATCATCTCTCATTTACATATATAAGTGAAAGGGAGAATACTCTAAAACAGCTTTGTGTTAGCCAATGGACACCAATATTTCTTTTTCTTTTTCAAAAATATTTTTGAATTGGTAACAATTCCTCCCTACTCCTGAAGCACTCTGTTTAATGTGGTATTGTCTTTATCACTTTAGAAAAGGGAAAGGGAGAGGTGTGAGGATTATAGAGCCTCTCGACAGCTCATCCAGCCAACTCTAGAAAGAATAAAGCTAAAAAAAGAAGAATGTTTGCAAGTTTGTTTGTTTTTCCCTTGGTCAAGAAAATACCACAGTATGTGAAAGATTTAGCACCCATTCAGAAGGTTGATAAAATACTAGTGCATGAAGCCAGAAACAGCTGTTATATATTCTCAACATTTACTTTATAAAGAAGCATTGGATCTGTCAGGTTTGATGGTCTTGGATTTATTTGACTGATTTCACAATCGTACTCTGGGGCATGACCACTTTTCTAAATTTTCATGTTTCTTATATCCTTCTCATTCTCTAATGTTCAGTTATGTTTTACTGTGATTCTCTAAAGCTCATTTCATGCCTTACTCTCATTCACTCATGCTGCTTTTCCAGGTTGTTCCAGTACCTTTTGATTTCCCATTTCTGACATTTACAAGTGTATTTTTAAGTATCAAACCATGCATTTATTCCTCAAACCCTTACTAGGTTTGTTTTTCTCTATGGTTTAGATCATTATATGGTGTCTTATAGGTAGGTGAGACATATTTGGTTTTTAATATTGCATGGTAATTTCTTTTATATTTATTGTTTAATGTGTCTTATTTATTTCCTAATAGAATGTTGGCTATTAAAGATACAGTAAGATACATGACACATAAAACAACTATGTTTTATAATAAAGCGGAGAAGCTGTGCTGCTATTGAAACTACTTAGTGTTTGCAGAGAACTGAATACAGAGCATGCACGCATATTGTTGGGACTGTTGTTAGGTGTTATCCATTTGGTTCTGACTCATAGCAAACTACGTACAACAGAAGAAAACACTTCCCAGTCCTGCTTCCTTCTCACAATTGCAATGTTGGAGCCTAGTTTTGAAACCACTGTGTCAATCCATCTTGTTGTGGGTCTTCCTCTTTTTATCTGCCCCTCTTACCAAGCATGATGTCAATTTTCTGAGACTGGTCTCTTCTGATAAAATGTCCAAAATACATATGTATATTGAATGATAAAAATGACTTCAATGAGGAGAGTTTTAGAAGGTGCTCATGCCATTATATGCATAAATAAATGTTTTGTCTTGTAATAATAAATGAAGGACTTTTGCTTTGGAACTGATGCTTAGTATTATGAAGAAAATACCCCTTAGGTTGAGCATATTAATGAATCTTAAATTTTAAAAGTTTCCCTGATAAATGAAAGAATATGGATGTCTTATCTGGGACATTAGAGCTGAAAGAAGAGTTGTTTAAAAAGATGTGTAATAAAGTTTGGAAGCCGCCAAAGATTTATTTTCAGATAGTTATTTCTTCTACTAATTCTGAAAAGGAAATTTGTCAAGAGGGATGACATTGCCAGAAAATTATGGTACTTCCTGGAAGGCAAGTGAAATCTATCAGAAGGTTTCTTCCCACAAATATTCCGTAGGACAGGACAAGCCATCGGGAGGAATAAGATGAGGAGGGAAAAGTCAAGCTGTTACACAAGAGAATGAAGGTGCTCTGAAAGAAGAGGTGAGACAGATAGTTTTCAATAAGGAGTGAGGACGATCGCTGCAGATTTGAACTATGTCATTGATTAACCTTGAAAAAGACAGATACTCAGGAAGATATTGTCATTAGGTGTCATTGAACCAATTCTGACTAATATTGACCTTATACACAGCAGAACGGAATGCTGCCCAGTTCTGCACCACCCTCACCATCTTCCTAGGCTTGAGCCTATGGTTGCAACCAAGGTGTCAATCCATCTTCTTGAGGGCTCTCCCTTTTTTTTTTTTTTTGATGCCCCTATACCTTCCCCAACATGATGTCCTTCTCCAGGAACTGGTTTCTCCTGACATGTCCAAAGTCTGTGAGACAAGTCTCAGCATCTTAACTCTAAGAAGCACTCACCCTATTTCTTCCAAAACAGGTTTGCTGGTCCTTTTAGCAGTCCATAGTACCTTCAATGTTCTTCTCCAGCGCCACAATTCTTGTGTATTTATTTTTCTCCAGTCTTTGTTCAATGTCCAAATCACACATACATATGAAGCAATTGAAAATACCATGGCTTGGGTCAGGCACATCCCAGTCCTCAAAGTGACATCCTTGCTTTTCAATACTATAAAGAGGTCTTGTGCAGCAAATTAACCTAGTGTAACACATCTTTTGATTTCTTGACTGCTGTTTCCATAAGCATTGATTTTGGATCCAAGCAAGACAAAATCCGTGACAACCTCAATCTTTTCTCCATTTATAATGTTCTTCAATATTGGTTCAATTGTGAAGATTTGAGTCCTCTCACAATTGTGAGGATTTGAGTCTTCTCTATATCGAATTTGATTGAATACTGAAAGCTGGAATCCTCAATCTTCAACAAGTGCTTGAAGTCTTCCTCACTTTCACAAACCAGGTGGTTCCATCTGCATCTCACAGGCTGTTAATAAGCATTCCTCGAATCCTGACACCCCAAAGGAATACTGCAGGCTTAAAGTCAGGAAAAGTGTGCAAAGAGTTGTATCTTCTCACCATACTGATTCATCTGTATGCTGAGAAAATTCTCAGAGCGCTGGTTTATATGAAGAAGAACGTAGTATCAGTCAAGAAGATAACTGACCTTGTTTCCATATTCTGATTTTTATATGTAAACACATATGTAGATTATATTTCTGTTCATAAAGGATTTTGTTATTTGTTTTTGTGTTTGATTTTTCTCGGTGTCTTCTAGGAAGTGTGATGAAGAAGAATGGTTCATGCTCCGTTACGCTTTTGAGGATCACTTCCAAATGAGGGAGAGAAATCATTTGGTTGTGTTGCTAGATGCCATCAAATCAGTTTGACTCATAGGCTCCTTTGTACAACAGAAGCACTTCCCATTTTGCACCATGCTCACAATTGTTCCTGTGGTCGAGCCCAATGTTGCAGCGACCATGTCAGTCCTTTTGGTTGGGGGCTTCCCTCTTTTTCACTGCATTTAGGAAGCATGGTGTCCTTCTTCCGGGTTTGGTACATCTTGACCACATGTCAAAAGCATGTAAGATGAAGTCTCTCCATCCTTGCTTCTTAGGCAAAGATCTGGTTGTACTTCTTCCAAAATACATTTGTTCTTTTGGCAGCCATGCCAGTCAATAATTGCAATATGTAATCTAGAACTTCAATTACATTTTTAAAAGGATTAAGTACTCTGTCCACCACACAAAATCAGAATGGTGATTATTATTTTTAATTGTATTGATTTAATTCTGGTTTCTATAAAAGTGAGAAGATATCCACTCACTCATTTACTTATTTTCTTCATCACATACTTTTTCTTAACCTACACTGAGGTGTTATACACCTACATTCTCCAATACTTATTATGTCTACCTATAAAGATATATCTAGAAAAGTAATATTTAACTTGATTAATATTTCAGAAACATTTATACAAGAAATTTATGTTGATAGCTTTACCTTTGAAAGACCAAATTAATTTATCCTGGTTAATATAATTTAGAACATTTTGTACTGAAATATTATTTACTTTACGTGAAAATCAACTATTGTGTAACCAATTACTCCAAAAATTGCTAAACAACACACATTAATCTCACTTATTTATACGAGTTTGGGTATATATTATGTTCCTTGATTTAGACCCTCAAAAGACTGAAATCAAGGTTTCACTAAGAAGGTAATTTAATCAACCGTTTCAACTAGAAATTTTTTTAAAAATGTCACACAATTGTTTGTAGGATTCAATTACTTGAAGGCTATTACACTGAGAGTTTTGTTTGTTTTGACTATTAGCAAAATATCACTAACACTTTTTTGCAAAATGGACTTTCTCATCAGACTCAGTCACATCTGTAGATGTCAAAAGAGACTCAGAAGCTTGCTCTTGAGCAACAATATAAAAACTGATTGTAAGAGATAATGAAATAAAAAATCTGAACATAACTCCTAAGGGAAGTTTGAGAAGATAAAGAATTATTATGGAATTTGAAAACATCTCAACTTAGAAAACCAACAGCAAGAACATGCTCAGCATGTTACAAGAACTGAAGAATAAATTTGAGCCTGGACTTGTAATTTTGAAAGATGCAGAGAGTGTTAAAAGATGATAGGAGTTATACATAAAATAACCATACTAAAAATAATTTGTCAAATTCCGACCACTGCAAGAAGAACCATATGCTCAATAACTGTTGGTACCTAAAGAAGGAAACAACCAAGTTATCTTGGATTTTGTTTTCCTTGGATCCACAAGCAACTCATGGAAGGAGCAGGCAAGAAATGGACATAGTGCTTTAGGAGCATGTGCTGCACAGCACTGAGAAGCAAATGAACAAATAAACTCCCTGCTATTGAGTCTAAACTGTCATAGTGAACCTACAGGAAAGAGTAGAGATGCTCCTGAGGGTTTCCAAGATGATAAACCTTTACTGGAGTAGAAAGCCTCCTGTTTGGCCCACAGATTCCTGATGGTTTCCAACTGAAAACCTTAGAGTTAGCTGCCCAAGTTATAACCCACTATGATGCAGGGCTCTAATTAAAGTGTTAAGGAGTAAAAGGTTGTTCTGAGGATTAAGGCTCATTGTCATGTCAATCGCTTCACAGGCATATCAAAACTGAGTAATTAATTAGGAAAGCATGAGAAGATCTGGTGCCTTCAAATTATGATATTGGTAAAGATTATTGAAAATATCATGGACTGTCAGAACAAACTAGTCTGTGATGAAAGAAATATAGCCAAGTCAAGGTTGTAATATTTAACTTCATATACTTTGGACATCCTATAATGAGGGCCAGAATTTAGAGAAAGGTATTATGTGTGGTAAAATAATATCATGCTTGTTAAAATAATAACTTCAGTGAGATAGTTTGAAACAATGGCTGCATAATAAATACAAACAACCATTGTGAGGATGACACAAGACTGGGTAGGTTTCATTGTGATAAAATGTAGGTAAGCTATGAGTTGATTAGACAGCACTTAAGAACAAAAGTATATTACAAGTAAAAATCATATCAATTGTTATTTCCAATTACCACTCAAGATTATTGAAGTGGCCTCACTAATAATGATATAATCAGAATCCATTTTATGAATGGATATTCATAAAAATTATCAGAATCTAAGAGTTGTACTAGCCCTCAGTAATATTATTTAATTATTTTTTAAATAAAAAATAAAACTAAACTATGAAAAAAATGATCAGAATCATCTTTTTCAGAATCAACATTATGAAACTTTATGGGGAATATTATACCAAGATACCCATAAATTACTCTAAAAACTGAGTTTTTGGAAGTGTTAACTTGTCTTTTCCCCCAAACCACTCCTTTAGCTCTAAAGTAGCCCTCATCATTATCAGCTTTGCAGGTACCAAAAGGTAAATAATAGAACTAGAGCCACATTCTCAGAGAATTATCATTAATTGACTTATCTTTTAATAACCTGAATGATTCTACTTATTAGATTATGTTAACTTGTCTTTAATGAATGAAGCTCTGTCAGTGAAGAAAGCTTTCTCCCAGAAAATGTCAGACCAAAACATGGGGTACTTTTTAATTTGTGCATTAATTGAAGAAGTAAATTATTGTTGGGATGAATAAATCCAACATCAGACTCTGAGGTGAAGTGAGAATCTGAATGCAGAGTTACTGCAATATATTATTTGAAAACTAGAAAATAGAAAATAAGGACAAAGGTCATGTAAGAATAAAGAAATAGTGATACAAAAGTGGGGGTGAAAGAGGAGAAGAAGCAAATCAATATATAGGGTCCTGGAGGAAGCACATATACTGAAATTCCTACATGATATTTGACCACTTTTCTCAATTATATTTAGAGAAAATCGTGTCTTAAAATTAAACCAATAGAAAGTATGACAATGTGGTGTTACCATATCACCAAAGGGATAAAAATATTTTAAAAGATGTAGGAATGATGGGGAAATGTGAGAGAGAGACTTTGGACCACCATCCTGGCCCACCAAGCCTTGAGGATGACATTCCTGCTCAGAGCAGCCAATGCACAGAGAGGGCCAGAAGGCCAGGCCCCGGTCTGAACACACACACACACACACACACACACCAGGGAAAAACATGAAGGGACTGCACTGAGCAGCAAGGGAACAAAGCAACAAAGTCCTACAGGAATTCTGAAAATAGACTTCGGAATTAGTGGGCAGGTCTTGACACCTCACTAGACCAGATTGGAAAATATTCATAAGGGTCATCAGAGAGACCTGGAACTATTTATAAGCTTTTCCCCCCATCAAGTCTATTGATATAAGACAGGCAGGATAAACAATCCTGAGGAGAAAACAGTGCTGAAGTCTCTAGGGAGACAAGGGAGAGGAGGTGGTAGTGGGAAACCAACAAACCAAGGGACAAGGGAATAACAAGAGATTAAAAATTGATGGCGAGGAGGGATTAGAATGCCTGGTGGGGTTTGATCAAGTGTAATGTAGCCGAGAGAAATTACTGAGACAACAATAATAGTCAAACACGATAGTGGGATGGGATGAAAGTAAAAAGAAATAGAGGAAAGAACTAGGAGGTAAAAGACTTTTACAGAGGTATAAATATAGGCACATACATATGTAAATATATTAATAGATAACGATAGGGATATCGGTCTCTATACATATATTTAAATGTTAAGTATTAAGGTAGCAGATAGACATTGGATCTCTACTCAAGTACTCCCTTAATGCAAGAACACTTTGTTCTAATTACCTGGCTTTCTGTGATGCTTACCTTCCCAACATGATCACTGAAATCAAAACGGGTGTCTCAGTAAATGTGGTGAAGAAAGCTGGTGGTGCCCGGCTATTAAAAAGTATAGTATCTGGAGTCTTAAGGCTTGAAGTTAAACAAGCAGCCATCTCGCAGGGAAACAAAGACCACATGGAAGAAGCACACCAGCCTGTGTGATCTTGAGGTGTCCAAGGGTTCAAATGTCAGGCATCAGAGGACCCACAACACATATTCATATTGATGCAAACAAAGAGGGTCAGAGTGGAGACACACAACCCATCTGTAGACAATTGAACATCCCCTCACAGAAGGGTCACAAGTAAGAACAAGTCAGCCAGGGTGCAGCACAGCACTGGTGAAACACAAAACATTCCTCTAGTTCTTTAATTCCCCCAACCCATATCATAACCCCAGTTCTGCCTAACAAATCCAGCTAGACAGGAGCATGCACATGGGTACAGATAAGAGTACAGAATCCAGGACAGATAAACCCCTCAGAAACAGTAAGGGCAATAGCAGGTAAAGCAGGAGAAATGGGGAACTAATCACAATGATCGACGTATAACAGCCCTCCTCAAGGGAACGGACAACAGAAACATGAATGAAGGAAGACAGTGGATGGTGTAAGATATGAAAATAATAATAATTTATAATTTATGAAGGGTTCACCAGGGTGAGGAAGAGTGGGAAAAAGAGGATCTAATATCAAGGGCTCAAGTAGAAAAAAATGTTTTGAAAATGATGATGGCAACATATGCACAAATGTGTTTGATACAATTGATGTATGGATTGTCATAAGAGGTGTAAGTGCCCCCAATAAAATGACATTAGAATATTTTTTTTAAAAACTAAAAATGACTATAACAAATCCAAATATGATGAAGGGAAAAGCATCAGAGTTAAATTGTGGACAGTCAACATGTAGAAGGCTATGGAGGACAGTGGGAGCCTACCTCCATTTGCAGACTACCTCATCAGATAAAACCTCTGGCAGATCTCCACAGGTGAGGGACTGAACAGCTTTACAATCAGACAGAGAGATTTATAAACTTGATTATTATTATTATTGGACTATGGTATCTTATGATACTTGGTCAATTGCCCTCCATCTTGACACAACCTAAATTTGTTATAGGCTTAAACATTTCTTGCTTTTCTACAACAGAAATTTCTTCTCTGACTTTTTAAATATTGCTGGTGGTCTCTTCTCTCTTACTCTTTATTTTTATTAGCATCTTCATATTAATTTTATTATTTTCATTTTGGGGGTTTCATTTTGTTTTTGTGTTTTTGAGTTTCAGTTAGGTTTCCCAATTTATGAAGCACAGAAGGAGTGGACACATAGAGGCAATAACTGAGGCAATGCTTATTTGGGAATGTGAGAGGGGAAAGTTGAGGGGATTTGGGGAGCAAGCACTGAATTCTGGAGCACTAGAATGGATTATGATGACATACAGACAACTGTTTTTTAAAATGACAACTATAAAATTGTATATGCGAATTTTATATCAAGAAAATTGTTGAGAAAAGAAAGAAAGAAACCAAAGTTGACCAATGCATAACATGGGCGAAGGAAAGGAAGAGTCATTGCTTAGGGTTCATTGAGCTTATGTTAATGGTGGTGGAATAATTTGGAAAAGGAAAGCAATAATGATTACACAACAGGAAGAGTCTAATCAATGGCACTGAATTATGCATATATAAGTTGTTAAATTGAAGAATGTTTTGTTATGTATAGTTTTGCCATATTAAAAAATTTAAACTAAAAACAATGGGTAAAGGGAAGAAAAATTGTTCTAGAATTAAATGTGGTAATAATTGTATAACCCTTCTTGAAATGATCCAACTATTGAAATGTATTATCTGTGGATGAGGTCCCAAAACAACTGTCTTATTTTGTAAAAAAAAAGCAAAATTAATAAATGCCAGGAAACTGCTCTACCTACCTAGCTCAAGTAGTCTGACACCCTCTGATTTCAGGTACTGGAAGCACAAGATACAAATTCTTCCTGTAAACTTGGTTTGTTATACTGTGCAAAACAATCATTTAGTTAAAATAAGAAATAGGAATTCTGGAATTAACATTAAAATAATTTAAATGGAAAATTCTTAAGAGGGTCATAGCAAAGATTTGAGTAGGCAGTAGAGTCAGGGAGTCTTAAGAGTGGTCAATTTGTGGACTGAAGTGAAATTGCTTGGTATAGCTTTTCTATCCATATTCTTTTTAATGCATATCAAATAATTGGGTGAACCAGGCAAAGCACATGAAATTCTTATACATCAGTTGATCAGTTTATCATCCCACTGGGTATAAAATGAATCATTTTAGAGGCATCAACAGAGAATACAATGATCATCAACAATGAGGAGGCACCAATCAAATACATGCAATATTCCCAGGTGGAGTAACAGTGGCAGCAGAGGCAGCAGAAGCCATAGCACTTAATTATGAAATGCAGTCAATACCTCCAGTAAATGGGAATGGAAGGCCATATATGACCTCTGGCTTTTCTGTTGTCATGAGGCCAGGTCACACATGCCTCCACACTCTATCCCTACTTTATCTATTATGATACCAAACATTGAAATATAAAGAACAGAGTTTCAAAGGTTTTTGGAATCCCACCAAGTATACCAATATATGCAAAGTTGAAAGTTCCAGAAATATCTTGGATGAAATTTCTCCATGTTAGAGGAAAGACACAAATCTACATATTTTAGAACTTCAATGAACTTCCAGTAAAATAATTTCCAAAAGATCAATACAGAAACACATTATAATCAACCTGCTGTAAGTCAACACCAAAAAGAAACTCTTGAAAGTGCAACTGACACAAGTAATGAAGTAGAAAAATCCCCAATAAGATCAACAGTTGCCTTCTATTCAGAACCTACGGACGCAAGAAGACAGAGGTATGATACATTCATAATGCAGTTGTGAGGATGGCGCATAACCTGGCAGTGTTTTGTTCTGTTGTTCATAATAGTGATGCTCTGAGTGGGACCAACACAGTGGCACTGAACAGCTACAACAAACAGCACTGGATCCTGGATCCACACGAGGAAATGTAAAGGACTGTCCAATCATGTTAATTGTAATGATAAATATAAACGACAATGTAAAGTTGTTTGTGATATTTTTATTATTTTATCAAGTCAGATCTATAAACTAATAATTACAAATATATGTAGCTAGGGATCCATAGATTTTTATACTGACAGGCATCATAAATATTTCATTTGTATGACAATAACAGCACAAAGAGGGATTTAACAAAGCTATTTAGAAATCCAGATTTTGTATAATAATGAAATTATGCTCATTTAATAGTGTATTGATTGCAATACACTATAAATAAATAAAATAGGTAATAGAAAATACCAATAAAACTAAAAGCAAGATATTTGTAATTTTTCTGTATAAAAAATTTTTTAATCATTTTATTGGGGCTCATACAATTCATCACAATACATAGATCAATTGTGTAAAGCACACCTATACATTTGTTGCGCTCATCATTCGTTTACAGATTATTTGCTAAATTGACCGAGAAAATAAGAGTGGGCTCAGTAATTAAAATCAGGAGTGAAATAGCAGGTGTGTCAGATATTACAGACATTCCAGAAATAAAAATAATTATAAAGGAATGCAAAAATATGAATATATAACAACAAATTCGATAATTTAGATTAAGCATACAATATCCTAGAAGAGAAAAAGAACTACTGAGACCGACCAGGTAGAAATAAGACAACAAGACCAAGTAAAGAGATTGAACAAATAATAAAATCAGTCCACAAAGAAAAGTCTTTCACCTGATGGGTCCTCATGTGAATTGAATCAAGGTCCGACACAAAACTTAATGCAAATTCTTCAGAAATGCTCCCAAAATAAAAGGAACATGCACAAAATCAAAAGGACCTTCTACAGTCAGTCATGAATATATATGGCAAAGATATACTTTTCTTTCTAATCTATGTGCATTTTAATTTTTTAAAATCATTGAGACATTCATGCCACTACAATGTTGTGTATCTCGGTGTATGTTCCATATTTATTATTATGTGTAATATAAATTGCATACAGTCTATTCATGTTGGATAGACTATTCTGTAAGTGCCAATTAGGTCAGTGTGTTTAAAGTTACTTTTTAAATGACTTATTAATTGTTTCATCAGTTATTATGAGATGCAGTTGTTGAAATCTCTGACTATAATTCTAAGATTTCCCTGTTTGTCTTTATAGCTTTATCCATTATTCATTTCAAGTACTTTGAACTTCTTTTATTATATATGTTAGATTTGTAGTAGCTGTCTTGTTAGAATTATTATGGGTACTTTATATTGATTTAAATTGAATGCTTTATCATCACAAAATATTGTTTTTCACCCCTGGTGAATACATTGTGATGCAAATTTTGCTTTGCTTTTTTGTTAAGATTTATTAATGTTATCATGAGATGTATTTTCCATATTTTTATTTTTAGCTTGTGTTTTTATATTTAAAGTGGCTTTCTTGTGTGTAGCATATAATTGGATGGTTTTAAAATAAGACCATAAATTATTTGACACTCCACTTTTTAAGAGTTAGAACCTAATTATGTTCTGTACTTAGCAACTCATTTATAGCCAAATAAATTATGTGGACGTTGTGGTGTGCGTCTTCAGAAACAAGGCAACACAAGACACTTCAGCATGGTCCTCACTCTTCTGGATAATTAATTCTTTGGGAAATTATGGACTTTATTACATTTCGGCAGCAATGTGGAAATATTCAGGTAATGAAAACTGAGATATCCTGCCAATAAATGAATCCAAAAGCTATAATCAGGTGTTTTAAATGAGGATAGTACAAATTTGATACTGGGCCACACTCTTACAAAGAGGTACCACACAAAATTATGTGACTGAGAGATTTATGATCCTTCAAAAGTTTGCGTGAGGAACTAGCCTGGAGGCCACATGTGACTTCCTCCCGTCTCTCTAACAGGAAGGAGAGTACATACAACTCAATGTAGTCAAGGATGAGTCTCATGAGGAAATAAGCAGACATGCCACCATACTCCAATAGGTCTGTCCTACTATGACAACATCCCAAGCAAAACCACTTCTCTGCTGGATTGGGGAATTTGTTGCAGTGGCCATTCAGAACTCACAGACAGTCTCATAATTAAGGAAGTTGACAGGTAACCACAGGTCAGATTTGGAAAGTCTCAAGGATAGAGGTGGCTGTCCTTAGCCATGTCTCTCTTCATTTATGCCAGCATTGCCTGTCTGATCATGAACCACTCAGTCACATACTCTATGCCTCTGCCTTATTCTACAGGGTGAAAGGCACCTTATTATTCCTCTTGGTCTTAGTGCTGCAGCCTCTGGTGCCTCTGCTGCATCTGACTCTTTAGGCATGGATTTTTCATAGGGTCTTCTGGTAGCTCTTCTTTCTTGATGGTTGTGGGTTCTTCTCTTCCTTCTTCTGAAATGACTCACTTTTATATCCAGCAGAATGTCAAAACTAACCAATCCCAAATTAGAGTATCCATACTTTTATGGATTTGGTAGGAGTTACAAAGAACTATATAAAGTATTTTAACTTCACTGCATTTTATATATTGAATTTTAAAATATATGTTAACAAGTTATGTAGTAATATATAACTAAACAGTGGCTGAAACAATGGGCTCCAAACTAAATATTGTGAGGATGGTGAATGACGCAGAGGTGTTTTTTCTATTGTACATATGTTCCCTATGAGTCAGAACTGAATGTAGGACACTTAATAGCAATAGTGATAGTGTAAGTCACTGTTCCTTGGTGTTTCATGGAAACTTAAAACCTTTATATTTAAGTTGGTTACCTTAGACTAGGGATATTTAATGTAACTATCAATATGATTGAGTTTACATGTACTATATTGTTTATTATATTCTCATCCTTTCATTCATTCATTCCAATCTTTAAGTAGATCACACTTATCCATTCATTTAGACCTATTGTCATTTATCTTAGCAATTTTTTTAAGTTATAGTTTAATATTTGTCATTTTATGTAAACTTTTCCTAAATATATGGTATGTGGCTGTTGATGTAAACATTTCATTTTGCATTTTTCAAATTCGTTTTTTTAAGCAGAAAACAACACCAATTGCACTAAGTTAATGTTGACACTTAGCTATTCCATAGGACAGAGTAGAATTGCCCTACAGGATTTCCCAGGCTTTGGTCTTCCTTCAAGGAAACAGAAGACCATGTTTTTCTCCCATTGTTGTTGGTGGATTCTTCCTGCCAACCCTTAATTAGCAAACCAATTTGCAACTAAGGTTTCTAGTTTCAAGATATAATTTTCTAGTGTTTCCCTATATAAAGAGCATGGAGAGGGAGTGATTCTACAAATGGGAAAATTAAACTGAATTTCATTTGGGAAATTTA
The DNA here is from genome assembly GCF_000313985.2 of Echinops telfairi. Classification (NCBI taxonomy): domain Eukaryota; kingdom Metazoa; phylum Chordata; class Mammalia; order Afrosoricida; family Tenrecidae; genus Echinops; species Echinops telfairi. The sequence continues at coordinate 40,082,615 of NW_022111373.1, read as the reverse complement.
ATTTAATTTGGGAAATATCAAAAAGTCCTAAATGACATTTCAGATTAAATGGTATGCTTTTGACTGGGTTCTCTGGAGAAGCAATAACAACATAGACACACATACTCACACACAGATGTGCTTACATCAATGGAATGTCTCACTCAGTTCTGGATGCAGGCAAGTTCCAAGTTTATGTCAGACATAAGACTGGAGGCTTTTCTAGCGTAGCTATATAGGGTGATGATCCCAAGATTGGTAGGGCAGATGGCAGGCTTATGATTGTAGAGCAGCGGTTCTCAACCTGTGAGTCACGACTCCTTTGGAGGTTAAATGACCCTTTCACAGGGGTCACCCAAGACCATCAGTAAACACTTGTTTCTAATGGTCAAAGGAATGGAGACACCGCTCCTCTGTCTCCAGGCGGGTCTGCCTACATGCAGATATGCCCACATACGAGTACTGTTACCCGTGCTACACCATGCTTCAAGACAGAATTTCCTTTATTTGTAATTAGAAATAAATATTTCACAATACCTAATTATATACTGTTTTGTGATTAATCACTATGCTTTAATTATGTTCAGTTTGTAGAAATGAAAATACATTGTCCATATCAGATATTTACATTATGATTTATAACAGTAGCAAAATTATAGTTATGAAGTATCAACAAAAATAATTTTATGGTTGGGAGTCATTACAACACGAGGAACTGTATTAAAGGGTCGTTACATTAGGAAGGTTGAGAACCACTGTTGTAGAGGAAAATGAATCCAAAGTCATCTATCCAAGATGGTGAACAGCTAACAATTCCCATAACAGGCAGATAAAACTTCAGGCTACTGGCTCATGGATAATGAAACAGAGGTCAGAGGATGAGCCAGCTATAGGATCCAGAACCAGAAAGAATGCTTTTCCACAGCTTCCAGTTATATCTGTAACAAGCCACTTTCCTGCCACCAGAGGAAACTACCTTTAAATCTATTGCATTAGTGTTGTGATCTCTCTGAGAGTGCTGGTCCCTATCCCAATCTGATGACTGATTCCCTGCTCATGTTGTCTTGTAGTTAGGTGTCACTGAGTCCATTTCAAATGGTAGTAACCATTTTCACCACAGAACACTGCCTGGCTCTGCACCATCCTTAGAGTTGTTCCTGTGCTTGTATCCATTGTTGCAACCATGGTATCTCCTTGAGGGCCTTCCTCTTTGTTGTGGTCCCTAAACTTTACCAAGCATGATGCTCTTCTCCAGGGAATGGTTTTTATTAGCAATATGTCCAAAGGAAATGACACAGTCTCACCATTCTTGCCTTGAAGGAGCCCTCTGGCTGTACTTCTTCCAAGACATACTTCTTTGTCCATTTGACATCTCATGGTACTTTCAATATTCTTCTCCAGCACCACAATTCAAATGTATCAATTCTTTTGTTGTCTTCCTTATTCGGTGTTCATTTTACATGCAAATGAGGCAATTGAAAATACTATGGATTGGGTCAACTGCACCTTAGTCTTCAAAGTAGCCTCTCTGTTTTCAACACTCTAAAGTGGTGTTTGCAACAGATTTGCCTAATGTAATAGGTCACTTGATCTCTCGACTGTTGCTTCCATGAGCATCAACTGTGAATTCAAGCAACACAAAATCCTTAAAAATCTTTTATCTTTTTTCCATTTGTCATGATGTTACCTTTTGGTTCGGTTGTGAGGACTTAATCTTCCCTACTTTGAGTCTTAATCCATATAGAAGATTGTAATCCTTGAACTTCCTCAGAAAGAGCTACAAGTCTTCTTCACGTTCAGTAACCAAGTTGCGTCATCTGCATATCATAGGTGGTTAATACACCTTCATCCAGTCCTGATTCCATATTTGAAATTGTTATGTTTGAGGTCACTGTTGCAGCCCCTGTGCCAATCTATCTTGCAGAGAGCCTAGCTCTTTTTCACTGCCCCACTACTCTACCAATCATGATGTCCTACTCCAGGGTCAGGTTTCTCCTTTAAAAATGCCCCAATACTGGAGATGAAGCCTGCTAACCTTGCATCTAAGGAGCATTCCTACTGTACTTCTTCCATGAAAAATGTGTTTATTCTTTTGGCAGCCCATGATATTTTCAATTTTCTCTACCAGCACCATTATTCAAACCCATCAATTCTTCTCCCATGTGCCTTATTCAATGTCCAACTTTCACAGGTGTATGAGGCATTTGAAAATGCCATGATTTGTGTCAGGTGCACCTTCATCCTCAAAGTAATATCCTTTCTCTTCAATACTCTAAAGAAGACTGTGCAGCAGATTGACCTTACGCAATATGGCTTTTGTTCTCTTGCATACTTCCATCAGCATTTCTTGGAACCCCAATCATGGAGGGTATTAGGTCTTAGATGCCATAGTACTAAATTTCCTAGAGCAATATAATTAAGACAAAACCTTAATTATCATATGGTACAAGCTAATTTCCCTACCATCAGTCTACCATTTTCAACTGTAATGTTACAAGGCAATATCATCATTTAAGAAGATAATTATTGAATCTACTATATATTTTCTGGATATGGGACATAAACATTCAATTTAAAACAATTGAAAGTAGAAAAAAAGACAGTCTTTAAGCACAAGTTAAACAAACAATCTAACTTAATTTCTCATAACACTATTAGATGTTGCACTATTAAAATATACCAATACTTGTTTGTCATTGTGTTATTGTGGAGGATTGCCTATTGCTATGATGCTTAAATCTATGTGACTGCTTTTTTCAAATTGTATCAGTGTTACTGAAGGTGAGTAAGTTTCAGCAGTGCTTACAGACTACGGACAGACTATAAAATAGGAATAGGTTGTCCACTTCTGAAGAACTATTGAAAAGCTTTTGAATAGTGCAGATTATTCTTAAATATAGTACTGGGCAATGAGCTCCTCAATTTGAAAAGGACACAATATGACTGAAAAAATGCTCCCTACTCAATATGCAGTCAACCATAATGGTTGGAGTCTATATTGAGCTTTGACAATGTTCATTTGTTGATGGGTTACAATGGAAAATAAGGAGAAACATCTGCAAACATACATTAATAATTAGCATGTAGAATATACTAAGTATGAATCTAGAAATATTGAGTTTTCAAAAATGAAATGAAACACATAAAGTCTACATCCAAATCATTTGTGAATTAAAATGACCACTATATTATTTACTACTGGGAACGACACATTCAATAGGACTGGTGCTGCATTCATGGTTAACATATACAATTCATGATATATATGAAATACAATGCTGGATGTGATATAATATCTATACACCAACAAGGTAGTCATATTAATAGAATTGATATTTGAATTTATACATCAACCATTAAAATTCAATTGTCCATGGATCTTCCACTAAAATTAGTGATGATAAAATTTAAGATTCTACCAACGTATTTAGTCTAAAATTGACCAAACATGCCATCAAGATGCATTTATAGTTATAGATGACTGTATACAACTGTTGGAAAAAAGAAGTAACAGTATTTGAAATATATACTCTTGTTGATAGAAATGGAGATTTAAATCACATGATAGAATTTTGCAAGACCAATACTTCTTCATTGCAAATATTTTTTTCAACAATATAACCTTCAGCTGTACACATGGACCACATGAAATGAAATATACAAGAAAAACTTCAGTTCTGGGCAGAAATTATGTAGAAGCTCAACAGGAAAAATCAGGCCAGGGACTGACTGTGGAACAGATCATCAAGTGATCATACATAAATTTAAGTTGAATTTGAGGAAAACTAAAATAAGTACATCATGATAGAGAAAAATTGAAGTAGTTACCGATCTTGTCCTCCTTGGATCTACAATCAAGTTTAATAAAAGCAGCAATCAAGATCATGAAAAGTGTTGCATTAGGCAAATCTGATGCATAAGACCTCTTTAGAGTATAAAAAAGCAAGGATGTTACACCTGACCCAAACTGCTAATATTGTCAATTGTCTCATATTCTTGTGAAAGTTGGACGTTGAATAAAAAAGAATTGATGGGTTTGAATTGTGATGCTGGAGAAGAATACCGCGAGTACCTTGTACTGCTTTAAAGACAAATCAATCTGAATTAAAGTCATAGTGCTCCTTAGAGAAGGACACCACGTTCTGCAGATTGGGGCAATGGAGTAGAAATTCCTCAAGGAGATGGATTGACGCTGTGTCTGCAGCAGTGGGCTTAGGCATACCAAAAGCCGTGAACATGGGACAGAACCTGACAATGTTTTGTTCTGCTATGCATCAGATCCCTGGGAATCGGAACTGGCTGAATAACACCTGACAACCACAAAACTAGTACATAAGAACAGAAATATAGCCTTGTGCATATCTCACTTGACATTTTTAAGAACATGCTGATTTTCATAGTGGTTATACAATTCTACAGCATTTTCAACAGTATAAAATGTTCCAATCTCTGCATCTACTTCAACATTTATTATTTTTGTTTTTTGAACATTGCTAAAAGTGTAGGTGTCAGATGGTTTCTCATTGCTGTTTTAATTTGCATTTCTCTTAATTGCTGATGAATAAAAATATTGCTTCATATAGTTGTTGGTCACCTGATTCTCATCATTGGTAAATTGTATATTCATTCCTTATGCCTGTTTTTTTATTGGGTTATTTGTATTTTTCTTGTTCTGATGTTGTAGTTTTCTTTAGATTCTGGAAATTAACCCTTAAGTTGGAGTATTATTAAATATTTTCCCCAAGTTTTGGGTTCTCTTTTAACTCTTTGGATAAAGCCTTTTGATGTTGTATTTTTAGAAGGTCCCAATCCTTTATATTGTCTTCTATAATGTGGATATTTTTCAGTATGTTCCTTATAGTGTCTGTGTTTTGTATTAGGACCCTTATGTTTTTTCCTCTATTTTTTCATTGATGGTCTTTATGGTTGTGTATTTATATTATATTGAGGGTTTTTTTGTTCCTGGTGTGAAGTATTAATCCTGTTTTATTTTTTTTGCAAGTGAAGATCCAGTTTTTCCAGCACGATTCGTTGAGAAGTCTATATCTTCACCACTTAATACGTATTAGGCCTTTATCAAAAATTATGTCTGTACTTACATAATTGTATTTCTGGGTTCAAAGTTCTTTAGCCATATATAATTTCCAGACATTAATGAAATCACACTTATATTAACATCAAACATCTAGCATACATATAAATGAAAGCACAGAGTCCAATTGCATCTGATACATCAACATAAACAAAAGAAAGATATTCAATAAGCCCATAAAAAGGAAATAAACTAACGATCACAAACCTTGCTCTTGAAATTGATCACCTTGTCATGACTGATAAGTAGAACTACTTTCTTCTACTACCCATTCTGTATTAACTTTGCACTCAGCAAACACCTCAGCTGGCTGTATTTTTTTTGCCTGGCAGGGTGGCCCAGACCTTCATTCCTGAGGGGTCTGGGTCATTATTTGTCCTATCAGGATTTGGTTGCTGAAACTTACCATTTATTTAATCATAGGGAATAATAGTACTAAGAATCAGCCTACCAGATCTCCTGGATTCCAGACCTATACTTCTTTACCTCCATTATGTAACACCAGTGCAATTTCTCCTTGGTAATCAGGATCAATCACACCACTCAGTACAATGACACCCTTCCTGACCTGTTGATCCAAAGACATAAGAAGCCCAAAGTGGCCAGGGGGCATTCTCAGTGCCAATTCAGTAGAATCCATGTTGCGTTTCCAAGTGGGAGAGTTCCTTCCTTTGGAACCAGGACCTCCAGGTCTAAAGCGCATAAGTTTGCTGGGACAGGAAGCAATATTGCTCTAAGTGGATCACTAGGAGTAAAAGTTAATGATGCCACTCCAGCTTCCACCCCTTGGTTCCTGGACCCATGAATCCTGGCTATTGGAGCCCAGCACCAAATATTGGCCGCTGGTTTAGAGCGTATACAGCCTCCTGGTGAACATTACCCCAGTCCTGCAAGCTGTTGCCACCTACCTGGCACTATGATTGTGTCTTTAGGAGGCTATTCCATCGCTCTATCAAGCAAGCAGCTTCAGGATGTTGAAGAACATGAAATCAACAATGGATTCCATGGGAATGGGCCCATTGCCACACTGCATCTGCTGTGAAGTGAGTTCCTTGATCTGAAGCAGTGTTATCTGGGATGCCATGCCGGTAGATGAGGCATTCTGTAAGTCCATAAATGGTAGTTTTGGCAAAAGCATTGCGTGCAGGGAAGGCAAATCCATACCCAGAGTAGGTGTCTATTCCAGTAAGAGCAAAATGCTGCTTCCTCCATGATGGAAATGGTCCTATGTAATCAACCTGTCACCAAGGTGCCGGTTGATCTCTCCGAGGAATGGTATCATTTCTTGGAATTAACGTTGGTTTCTGCTGCTGGAAAATGGAGGATTCAGCAGTGGCAGTGGCCAAGTCAGCCTTGGTAAGTGGAAGTCCATGTTGCTGTGCCCGTGCATAATCTCCATCCCTGCCACTATGTCCACTTTGTTTCTGTTCCCATTGGGCATTGACAGGAGTGGCAGAGGAAAGAGGAGGACTAGTCTAATGTTAAAGTCCTCCCCTTTGGTGAGAATTCACATGAGACATGATTATCTTTACTTTCTTGGCCCATTCAGAGAGGTCTATCCATATACCTCTTCCCCACACCTCCTTGTCACCTTTTTTCCAATCATGTTCCTTTCAATTCCCTGACCAACCAGCCAAGCCATAGCCATAGTCCATGAATCAGAACACAGTCTCACATCTGGCCATTTTTCCTTGCAGGCAAACTGAATGGCCAGGTGCACTGCTCTAAGTTCTGCCCATTGGAAGGATCTCCCTTCACCACTGTCCTTTATGGAGATCCCAGAAAGGGCCTGTAGTGCTTTTGCTATCCACTTACGAGTGGCATCTGCCTTGCTGTTTGCTGCCTGCTGCTGTATAGCCTGAATTTCTCTACAGAGGACTAGACAAGGGCCCTCAAGACTTGAAGACACCCAGTGTCTCACAACTGTCTCATGGGAGTGAGTTGCACTGAGCCATTTGTACTGTTTTACAGATTAATTAACTGTTTTTTCTTCTGTTATCTATCTATCTATGTTTATAAATATATATAAAATCATGAGTGTCCTGGTTTTGTTTCTATTGAGAACCCTTTCTAACATAATTGGTCTTCATATCTATTGCACCAGTACCAAGCTTTTTTACTACCTTGGCTATATACTAGGTTCTAAAGTCTGGGAGTAAGAAAGCTCCTACTTTATTTTTATTTTTAATAGTGTTTTACTTAAAATCAGTTTCTTTCCATATAAAGTTGGTATGTTAAGCAAGGTTGACTAGAGAAGCAAATCCAGTAAAGTCAATATACATCAAGAAAGCAACACAGACCAGTCCAACCTGTGTCCATAAGCCCAATTATATTCCATAAGTCCTTCTTCAGACTCAAGTAGCTACATAACAGTGATGCAGAATGATGAACCAAGAGCCAGGAACATCACAAGACAATGGGTAAAGATCCATGTGGATCCAAAGTCAGTGGACACATGTGAGGGTGCCTTCAACTCTCAGGGTTGATGGCAAAGTATGAGCAGGAAGACAAAGTGACAGAGAGCGAAGGAGGTTCCTAGTTGTCCCACTAATAAGAAAGTCACACGTCAAAGAAGGCATCATCAGGTTGTGGCTTACTTGACAGGCTGGATTCCACCTTCACACTTTCATGTGTCTTCAAGTTGACATAAAATTATCTAACTATCCCATTGGTCATCAATTTTTCCATTCCTTTGAAAAATTATTGTAGTATTTGAATCAAAATGGTAAAGTGTGTCTTTTTTAATATTGATATTTTCACGATGTTAAGTCTACCTATGCAGGAATATAGTGCTTGTTCCATTTGTGTAAGTTTATTTTGATTTCTTATAGGAATATTTTGTAATTTTCATTTTATGAGCCTTTAGTATCTCTGATAATATTTATTACTAAATATTGCATCTTCTATATAAGTATATACTTCTATTGTACATATTTTTTTCTTTCGATATCCTTTTCAGTATCATCATCTTTAATATTCAATAATTTAACTGGTTTCTGTATGTTGATTTCTTATCTGCTATGTTGTCAAAATTTTCAAGTAAACAACTGTTTACTTGAATCCTTAGGGTTTTCTATTGTGTTAGTTTTAGTAGGTACCATCAAATCAATTCCAAAACATAGGAACTCTGTTCACAAAAGAACGAAATATTGCCCAATTCTGTACCATTCTCATAATTATTCCTTTCCTTGAGACTATTGTTGCAGCTACTGTTTGAATCCATATCCTTGAAGGCCTTCTTCGCTTCTGCTGCTCCTCTGTTTAGCCAAGGATGATGTCCTTCTTTAGGAACGGTTCTCTCCTGACAACATGTTCAATGTCTGTAAGACAAAATCTTGCTAACCCTGCCTCTAAGGAGCACTCTGGTCATAATTCTTCCAAGACAGATCATTTTGTCATTTTAGCAGGCCATGGTAATTTCTATATTATTCTGCAGGACCATAATTCAAATGCACCAATTCTTCTCTCTTCTTTATTCATTGACTAACTATCATATGCATAGGAGGAAAATACATATACTATGGCTTGGGTCAGGTGCACCTTGGTCTTCATAGTAACATCCTTCTTTTCCACACTCTACAGAGTTTTTGTACAGCCGATTTAAGCGATGCAATATATCTTTTGATCTCTTGACTACTCTTCATGGGCATTGATAATGGATTCAAGTAAGACAAAATCTTTAACAACTTCAACCTTTTATTCAATTATTATGATGTTACCTATTGGTCCACAAAATTGGACAAATAGGTTGTATCATGATAAATGAAAAAAAATTTGAAGTTGTCAAGGATTTTGTCTTGATTTTATCTCACAATCAATTTGCATGAAAGCAGCCATCAAGAAGTCAAAAGATGGGTGTATGGGATAAATCAGTTTCCAAAGACCTCTTTAGAGCATTAAAAAGCAAGGATATTACGTTGAGTACTAAGGTGTGCCTGACCAAAGACCTGATATTTTCAATTGCCTCGTAAGCATTTGAAAGTTGGACATTGAATAAGGAAGACTGAAGAAGAATTGATGCATTTGAATTGTGGTGCTAGACAAAAATACAGAAAGTATCATGGCCTGTCAAAAGTACCAACAAGTCTTTCTTGGAAGAAATATGGCCTAATATTCCTTAGAGCAAAGCTGGTGAGACATAACCTTACATACCTTGGACATGTTGTCAGGAGAGGGCATTCCCTGGAGAAAGGCATCAAGCTTGGTAAAGTAGAAGGGCAGTGATATAGAGGACAGTTCTCAAAGAGATTGGTTGACACGGTGGCTGCAACAAAGGGCTCAGACATAGAAATACTTGGGAGGATTTTCTTTCTGTTTTGTCACCGTGAGTCAGAATGGGCACAATGGCATGCAACAACAGCACGAACACCCTGACTCAATGAAGAGAAGATGTCCAAGTTAAGCATCTCCTATTGACAACTAACTAACAGTCCTACCCCCATGCCTAGAAACTCTACCCAAATGATTAGGAGTACTTACTGGTAAGTTCTGTCATTCCTGTTTATTTGCTTCCTCCTCATTCTGCAATGACTAATGCCATTGAAGTTCACTGCTTTTTTGCATCCTTTTGCTGATCCAAATAGCATTATGTCTAACCTTGTGTGATTCTGTATCTGTCGATATTGTGTCTCTATTTCAGTGGGGATTTTGTGAATTTGGCTTCTCCTCACCTGTGTACAATGCCTTCTGAAAGTGGGCCCACTAACTCATGGTTCAATTCTGTTTCTCTACTCAAGCACTGTTTATTTATGTTTTGTGTTCTTTCATAATCTGTGTTTAATCCAATGATTAATCCAATTGTTTACAGCTGATTTGATGCACAAACTTCAGCATGTACCATCTGTACCCATTTTACTTTGTTTTCCACATCTCTATTTTAGAGTGGATGGAGTGTGCCACTAAGATACCATATAGTTTTCATGAATGCCATTTATTTTTACATTCAGTTTTTATTTTTCTACCCACTTGTACTTTATCTATACTTGTTGTTTGTTTTTGCTTATACTAAAATTGCGGATAAGAAGTGGGTGGAAAATTACACAAAAAATCACATTACTTTTTAAAATGTAATTTGAAGTCCCAGTGTTTTCAAAAGTATATGGAAACATTATATGCATTTACTTGTTAAAAATTAGACATGTTTCTAATCAAATTGAGACTATTTCAGGTTAATTTTTTAGATTAAATACAAACCTAATCTAGCAATGCTATCTTAATCCTTTACAAATGATATTATGGACTCCAGAGCAATTATTTCATCGTGGCATGCAAATTAGCAGTAGTTTAAATAATATATGCATCAATTCACATAGTGAAAAAGCAATAATTTTATTTTATAGCTGCAAGGATTTGAATTTTAATGATCACTAAACTTTTAAGCAACTCATGCCACATAATAAAATATTGAGTATATTTTATTTAATTGATTTTGAATGATAGTGATATCCTGATTAAATATTTAGGTAGTAGAATAATAGGGTTATGAACCTTATTGGATCTTTGTAAAAATTCAGAAAGAGATAAACAACTAACAAAAATATTCTATAATCCTCATAATTTCACCAGATTTTGACAGCTTTGTAATCCCCAGAGGCAGAAATAATTTTAATATAATTTTAATGCTGAGCTTATGTCTTGGCACAAAGAAGGCACTAAACAAAACTCTGTTGTATGCAAATTAATAAAAGAATCAATGAATATATTTATAAACTCGACCTGTAGTTTTAATTGTCTTTGCTTTTAAGTGGAGAATGATATAAAAAGGAAATTTTTGTTCTAAATTTAATGGAACAAACAACATGGTGGAATTAGATAACCAGATCTATTCTTTGAGTTAATCAATATTCAACTACTCTCCATGAATATGAAGAACCATGCATGATTAGAAAGAAGTGTAATATAATATTCAAGTCATAATTGACTTGACAATTTTTATATACACCATTATTTAAAATGAAAAAAAAAAAACCTAAAGAAATCTCTGTGAAATCTAGAAGTTTAGTATCTTAAAATTATTTGCTTAAGACATTTTTTATGCAAGGATTAGCTTTGCACATTATTTTAGTTGCATTAGGGATTTAAATAAAACCTTCATTTAAAAATCCTGGATATTGAGTCCAACTTATTTTACATAATAATATACGTGGGAAGTTAAATATGTATTGTCTTTAGAATAAACATTGTGCTACTCATATTATGCCAATATTCCCAATAAAAACTTTATGATGTCCATTATCTTTATACAAGAAAAATATTTTAGGCTGTTTGAACTCCATAGTACCTATTTACTTTATACAACAAAAATATTTGGAACATATTTACTGTATAAATAGTCCAACAAAGATGTAAACCTTTTCAAAACCTAGTTATTCATATCATGCATCTAAATTCTACTTTTATCAATCAAAAGATGGTCTCATATATGTAAGAAACCAAACTTGTTGGGTCTTTTGAAGAAGTACTAAGAAAAAATATCTCTATAATTTCAGTCTCATGCACTGAGTATCCTTTCATTAGAAGACTACATTCTTTTGATTACATGTCTTAGGCAAATGAAAATGCGCATTGAGAGTTGCTCAATTGATCAATAAAATCATTATGAGAAAAAGGAAAATGAGCTGATTCCGGGAACCCAAGAGGAAAGCGAATTTTGGGAATGATGAGGGCAACAAATGTATAGGTGTGCTTTACACAATTGATCTATGTATTGTGATGAATTGAACGAGCTCCAATAAAATGATTCAAGAAAATAAAAAATAAATGTGATTTTTTTTTTGGTATATTCATCTTATATTCTAATTTGTCTTCATAGGTTCAATCAAGTTATTTAGACTCAACTCCGAAGTACAATAGAATGAATTACTGGCTGGTCCTGCAAGACCCAAACAATCTTTACATTTGAGCACATTTTGCAAGCACTGTCTCAATCCATCTGATTAGGGTCTTCCTCATTTTTGTCCTCTCCTTTACCAAGAGTGATGATCTTTTCCTTAGATTAATCTTTCTTAATAATGTGTACAAAGAATGTGAGATAAGATTCACAATCTTAGTTTCTAAGGAATATTCTGGCTGTATATTTTTACAAGAAAGATTTGTTAATCCTTCTGGCAGCCCATGGTACTTTCATTATTTATTGCCAACAAGCTAGTCCAAATGCAGCAATTCTTCAGTCTGCCTTATTCTTGGTCCAACTTTTAAAGGAATATGAAATAATACCTTGGGTCGAGTAAGACATAGCACAGTATTAAAAGTGACATCCTTGTTCTTTAACACTTAAAGAAGAGTTTGTAAAGCAGGTATATCTAATGTAATAAATCATTAGTTTTTCTGAGTTCTTCATTTATCATTATGTCTACTGATCAAAGTGAAAGAATTTTGATTTGTTTACACTTAATTGTATTTGATATTGAAGGCTGAAGACCTTGGTCTTCATCAGCAAGTGCTTCAAGTCCTCTAAACTTTAACTTCAAGTAAAGTTGTGTTATCTGTATATCACAGGTTGTTAAAAAGCCTTCATCCTATCCAGATATTATAGTCTTTATATGGTGCTCAACATACATATTCATATTATTTTCAGATTATTTGCTCAACATTCATATTAAATAAGTATGGTGAAAAGAAAAAAGCCTGATGCATACCTTTCCTGATTTGAAATCATACATTACTCCCTGTTCTGTGTAAATAACTTGATCTATGCACAAGTTCCATATGAGGACAATGAAGTATTCTAGTATTTCTGTTATCAATTCTATTAAGTTTTTTCAAACAGTGACATGTCTATGCATAATCACATAGTCAAATATTTATGCAGAATCAACTAAACACAAGGAAACATATTTCTGGTATCCTCTGCTTTAACAAAGATCTATGGGACATCAATAATAATATCACATGTTTAATGTCTTCTTCTGAATCCTGCATGACAGTTTTCACTTGATGTACTGCTGTAATCATTTCTGATTTATCTACACCAAAATGTACTTGCATGTGACATTAATGATTCTGTTTTATAATATCCACATTATACTGGGTAAATTTCCTTTAGAATGGTCATAGATGGGCTCTCTTACATTCTGATGAGTGAGTGCTTCCAATGTGTCATCAGCTTCTTAAAAACATTTCAATCAATATTCTGTTAATTCCTACAAACCTGATTTTCATTAATGTCTCAGTGCCACTCCTTCAGTAACCTTGGTTCTTCACCATATGCTACCACTTGAAATAGTTCAACACTGTACTATTAGTTTTGGTGAAATAATTCTGTATCCCTTCCTTCTTCTTTTAGTTGTTCCTTAGTTAGAATTGACTTAATGGAACTAAGGGATTTGGGGGAATTATTCAATATTTTATCCATTACATATATTAAAATCGAAACTTCACACTTGAAAAAAAATTCAGTTCTTTCAACTTCAGCTATACTAACTACATTTTTATTTCAAAATCCACTTTTTTTGCAAATGCCATTATAACATTTTGATTTGTAATCTTCAGCTGCTCTTTGAAATTTCCAGTGCGTGAGTAATAAAGGCCATATATACCAAACCCATTACCAATATCTCAATTAATGTAGATAAATTAAAAACATTCCCTCTTCTAACAGGAAGCAGGCAGAGTTGCCCTTTAAAACCACTTTTCTTTAATATAGTCCCAGAAGTTTTAGTTAGGAATATAAGGCATCAAAAAGATATTAAAGGCATCCACATAGGCGCAGAAGAAACCAAATTCTATTTATTGGTAAATGGTACAATCTTACACACACAAAAAATTGATTCAGATTAGGTACAGAGGACTACATGGAACCAGGTATATCATATCATTGCTGATGTCAGATAGATCCTGGCTGAAATCAGAGAATACCAAGAAGATGTTTACTTGTATTTTATTGACTATACCAAGGTATTTGATACTGTACACCATTGTGGATCATAACCAACTCTGGATAGACTTGAGAATAATTGGAATTCCAGAATGTTCTATTGAGCTCATGTGGACATAACCACGCAATGTCAAGAAGACCAATAGTCTCACAACGGTACAGCCCTGAATCTCAATCTTCACCAATAAGTGATTCAAATCTCCTCACTTTCAACAAGAAAGGCTTTATCATCTGCATATTGTGGGTTGTTAATAAGCCTGCCTCCAATCCTAATGCCAGATTATTCATATAATCTAGCTTCTCTGAGTGTTTGCTCAACACAGAGATTGAATAAATATGGTGAGAGGATGTAAACTTGTCACACACCTTCCCTGATTCTAAGACATGTAGTAATGGCCTTATTTTTTTTTTTCATAACTACTTCTTAATCAATGTCCATTTCTGCATGAGTACAATGTACTATTCTTGGATTCCCAAGACGGTCTGTAGTTTGTTCTGATCCACACAGTCAATAAAATACCAGTCACAATAGTCAATAAAATGCCAGTAAATACTATTCTGGTATTGTTTGCTTTTGGCCAAGGTCCATCTGACATCAGCCATGATATACCTTGCTCCATTTCCTCTTGTGACTCTCACCTGAACCTCTAGTAGTTTCCTGAATTATGTTGAATGATCTTCATCAAAGTTTTACTTTAGGTGATATTAATTATATATAATTATATTGTTTTATAATTTGTCCATTTGTATATTCTGTCGGGTCGCCTTTCTTTGAAATTGGTACAAATATGGATCTCTTAAAGTTGATTGACCAAGTAGATGTATTCCAGATTTCCTGCAATGCATGAATAATGCTTCATCAGCTTATTGAAACCATTTCAATTGGTCCATCATCAATTTCTAGAGCCTTATTTTTGGCTAATTCTTCATGTTTACCCAGAATTTATTCCTTCAGTATCACTGGTTCATTCTCATATACTCATTATGCCTTCCTAGTGACTAGACTCATCATGCCTTACTAGTGACTAGAGATAATGCCCCACACCACTTACACAACCTCAGTGTTTATGGATATCCTCTAAAATCTAAGACCAATTGAAGACTGCCTCCCCCACTCAGCAGTCAACTGTGGCACCTCTGGCCAAACCAAAACCTGAAATTCACACCATGTTCACCAAACCCATGCAATTGACAGGGTACCCTTTCATGTACTATGAGCATGAACACTGACTCCCCAATGTAGGAAGCACATACATGTGTGGAAGATGTGCCATTTCTCCACAAGCATGTACAGCTATGAATTGTGGGACAGAAGATATGATTCTAGGTACCCATTATATCAAAACCGAAGGCAATTGCCATTGTCCCGCTACCTTTTATTATCTTTTTT
>NW_022111373.1:40056923-40065539 GCF_000313985.2 Echinops telfairi | reverse complement strand
TTTAAGTGGAGAGAAAATGTTTTGAGAATGATGTACAAATGTGCTTTACACAATTGATGTGTGTATGGATTGTGATAACAGTTGTATGAGTCCCTAATAAAATGTTAAAAAAAAGAAAGACAAAAAAATGTTGGGGAATGGTGATACTGTGTTTGGATACAATATAATTTAAGACAAAAACCAGCTTAAGAGACAAAGAAGCCATTGCATAATGATTAAGGAGAAAATTCAGCAAGAAGATATAATCATAATAAGTATATACAGACCAAGATCTAGACATTCTGAACACAAGGTCACAGACATTAATGAAGGACAACATTGTGGGTGTGGGATGACTTCAAGGACAATGAATAAAGCCAAAGGTCTTTTAAATACCAGGAGCAAAGAAAATCCAAAGTTGATGTCATAACAGTCTTTGAAACTTGAATTTGAGCTTGAGTAGCTAAATCAAAGGGAAAATATAAAGAAGTAAAATTACAGAAAGAGAAACTTCAAAGTTAAGCACAAGAATTATAATGAACGGTGCAGAAGACTGGAGTCAGAAAGTTAGAAGAAGAAGGAGGAGGAGAAAAAGGAGGAGAAGAAGAAGAAAAATTCCCCCTCAGCATATTGCAAACTGAAAGACTTGAAAAAATATTCAAGCCTCAAAATGCAACAACGAAGGATTCTATAGGCAAAATGTGGAATGACAATTGTCAAAAGACAATTGAAGGGAAATACACAAAGCTTGACATCCAACCCTTACAAGTAACATATGATCAAGATTCAATGGTATTGAAGAAAGAAGTATAAGCTACACTAGGCACAAGGGAAAAAATAAGCCTTCCGGAATTAACAGAATATCAGTAAAAACATTATGACAATTTGATGTAGTACATGGAAACACTTTTCTATGACAAGAAATATGAAAGGTCTGTCCAACAAAAAGATCAAAATTGTTGTCCATCTCAAGCAAAAAGTATCCCACTCTAGTGATTGATGAATAAATAATTAATATCACATGCAAGTAAAAATTTTAATATTCTGAAATAGTTGCAGAGTACACCACCAATGGGGTACCAGAAAGTCAAGTCAGATTCATAAAACGACAAAGATATAGACCTCAAGTGGGTGCTGGCTTAAGGTAGAGAATAGGTGAAAAAGGTTTCCTTGTGTTTTATTGACTATGCAAACTCATTAGATTGTGCGAACTATAACAAACTTGATAATATTGAGACAAATTGGAATTCCAGAACCCTTAAAGTGCTCCTGTGAAACTTATACATGGACTAAAATCAAGAAATATATAAATTATGTGTGTATATTTTAATCATGCTCTTGCAATTTGTTTGTTGAGAAAATACTGTGAAAAACTGAGGTATTTGAAGAAAATCACGGTATAATAATTGGAGTATTACTAACCACCTATAGACAGCATCATGATAAATAAAGAAAATATTGAAGTTGTCAAGGATTTAATTTGGTTAAATTCACAATCAATGTTCATGGAAGAAGTAGTAAAGAAATCAAACAATATGCTACATTAGGGTTAGGCAAAATGCTGCACAGTAGCTTTTTTAATTGTTTAACAGCAAAGATGTCACTTTGAGGAATAAGATGCACCTGACCCAAACCCTAATATTCTTAATAACTTTATATGCATATAAAAGTTGGAAAATTAAATTAAAATAATCAAGAAGAATTCATGCATTTAAATTATGGTTCTAGCAAAAAAATATTGATAGTATTATGGGATATCACAGAAACAAATTTGTTTTGGAACAGATGCAGTGAGAATGCTCCTTAGAGTTTGGGATGGGGGAACAGAAATTTAAGAGAGAATTAAATAATTCAAAAATAATCATAGGACACCTTGACACATCGCCTTTGATGGACAGAAGTTGGCATATCAGAAAATCAACAGAAACAAAGACGATATACAGCATGCAATCAAGCAGCTTTCCTTCACAGTCATATGAAAACCTTTCACCCTACAAGACACAATACAAGGTCTTTCTAGTCCACATATATCATTCTCCAAAACAGATCATGTATTAGGCTATAAAGCAAAGCACAATAAATGTTAAAATATTTAAATAATACAAAATATCTTCTTGAATAAATGTGATATAAAATTAGAAGCCAGTGATAGGGAAATCAGGGAATATATCAAATATATGGAAACTGAATAACATCCAAACATTATTAGGTTATATATATTCTTATAGCCAAAATATCATGAAAATACCATCCATCCAAATTATCAGTTCACAGTTCAGATGTGAATTTATAGCAATGAATGCACTGAACAACAAAAGAAGATAATCAACATCTAAACCAAACAACTTCAAAAATTAGAAAAAAAGCAGGCAAATCAAAAGTTTACAGTCACCAGAAGAAAAGACACAGTGGAGATTATAGGAAACATTAAATAACACAAGAGAAAGAAAACTAATTTTAAATGTTGGTTCTTTAACAATGTTAACAAAATCGACATACCACTTGCAAGTTTTCAAAAGATAAGAAAGAGAAGGTATATGTCATACAAATAAGTGGGAGGACAGGCTGGGCTACTACAACTAAGTCTAACTAAAGGATCTTTACCCCCAAAAGATTTATAGATCTAGAAGAAATGAAGAAATCTCTGAAAATAATAGTCAATCCTGTGAGGTGTGGGTGGGGTAAGAGGAGACAAAAATCAAACTCCCAACAAACAAAAAAGTGCTGATCAGACAGCATACTTCAGAAATGAACTGCACTAATTATATTCAAACTATTCCTAAACAC
This sequence comes from Echinops telfairi, assembly GCF_000313985.2. Classification (NCBI taxonomy): domain Eukaryota; kingdom Metazoa; phylum Chordata; class Mammalia; order Afrosoricida; family Tenrecidae; genus Echinops; species Echinops telfairi. Next base: position 40,062,773 of record NW_022111373.1, on the reverse strand, counting down.
AGACAAGGATGGAATACTCCCAAAACCATTTCAGAAGTATGCTTAGCCCTGTGACTAAGAGAGGTAAGGGTACCAACCACTAAAAAATAAAATTTCCAACAGCGATCTCTCATGTACATAGATGGAAATAATAAAAAAAAATTAAGGTATTCAAATTGGTAAGTAATAAGGAAATTAATCCATTTGTCCATGAAATTATGTGCATAGAAAACCTCAGATACCCAGTAAGAAAACAATGGAACTAATTGAAAGATTCAGCAAAGTTGCAGTTGACAATATTTACATTAAAAAACAGCCAAATACCTAACTACAATAACTAACAGGTCTCTTGTAATAAAGTAATGGAATAATACCAGTTACAGTAGCTACCAAAAGATAAAATAATTACAGATAAGTCTAACCAAAGATGCAAAATTATTATACAAAGAAAACCATAAAACACTACTGAAAAATAAAAACTTACATAAATTGGAGAACATACCATGTTCATGGAAAGAAAAGAATATTTTGAAAATATAGTATTTCTAAATGTTACCTATTAATAAAACACAATTATGATAAAGATTTCATTAATATTGTTAGGTAAATAAAAAAATAATCAACTACATATGGGAAGGAAAGTGACCCAGCAGGAACAAAACACAAATGAAGAAAAATAACATAGTAGGACGCCTCGCGCTCTCTGATCCCCAAACCAGAGTGGTCGAAGCAACCTGATCCTACCAGAATATCAGACACATAAACAAATGGAACAGAATTGACAACCTTGAAGTACATTCATCTTTGCACATATGATCTTCAAAAAGGATGAAAATCAAGTAGATTAGAAAACACAGCATTTTTAATAAATGATGCTGAAAATACTAGATAGATGAATGTAAAAAATGAAACTATACCTAACACATAACTAAGTACAAATAATTAACTGAAGTTTGATCAAAGACCTAAATGTAAATCAAATATAATACAAGGAACATAAAGCAAGGAAAATGATGGGACAAAATTTGGAACCCTAATTTATAACATAACTAAACTATCATTAATAGTAAAACATGCACAAACAGCAGAAGGTAAACTAGAATGAATATGATGTTCTAAAAATTGAATATTTATGTACATCAGATTACATTTACAAAAGAATAGAAAAAAACTCCCAAAGACGGGAAATGTCTCTATACTGATCTACTATTGTGTATTTTTTTTCATCTTGAAATTCTCAACAGTAAAGTTACAAATAATGCAATCATGGTCAAAGGAAATGAGGAGGCATATCTCTAAAAAAAAATTGGGGGGCCAACAAACACAAGAAGAACTATTCTTTCTTGATAGTCATTAGATACATACAAATAGAAGTAGCAATATCATCTCATCCCAGCAATGATATTGTTATTTTTATTTTTTAGTGTCCTTGAATTTGTTTCAATTCATAATGAGCTTTTATACATCAGAAGTAAGCAATCCCTGAGGTTGTGCCATCCACAATCATTCCTTTGTGCAAGCCCATTGTTGCAAAGACCAAAAATAAGGCAAACAATTGGAGGACGAATAATGATCTTCTGTGACAAGAATGGGTACTGGCCCAGATTAGAGAAGAAATTAGGACCTTTCTGGAAACAAATGAGAATGAGAATACAATGTACCCAAACTTATGGGATACAGCAAAAACAGTTATCAGAGGAAGTTTGATAGCAATACATACATATATGAAAAAGGAAGAGAGTCTTATGACTGAAAAGCTATCACAAAACCTAAAGAAACTAGAACAGGGTCAACAGAACAATCCCTGCAACAAGAAAAGAAAAGAAATAATATAAAGCAGGGCAGAGTTAAACGACAAGAGACAATGCAAATTTTCAATGTAGGGAAAAGGTGGCTCTTTGAAAGGATTAATGGAATCAACAGACCTCTGTCAAGTCTAACCAGGGAAAGGAAGGTGCAAACACAAATAATCAGGATGAGGGATGAAAGAGGGTAAAACACAATGGAACCCAACAGGATTAAAAGAATAATCATAAAAATAGTATAAAAGTCTGTACATCGATGAATTCAACGACTTGGAAGATATAGACAAATAATTGAAAAAACAATCCTCCTTACACTGTCCCAGACAGAGGTCAAGAACCTCAACAGACCCATAGCAAAAGAAGAAATACATATGGTTATCAAGAAACTTCAACAAAAAGCTCCCAGGCCAGACGACTTCACAGGAGAATTCTACCAAGCATTCAGGAAAGAACTGACACTGGTCCTCCACAAATTGCTACAGAGCTTAGAAAACTTTGGCAACTTCCAAACTCATTCTATGTAGAAAGTATAGCTTTGATAGCGAAGGAGGGCAAGGATCCCACAGGAATAGAGAACAACAGATCGATATCTCTAATGAACATAGAAGCAACAAGCTCACGTGGAAGAAGCGCAGCAGCCTGTGCAATCAAGAGGCGTCAATGGGATCAGGTAACAGGCATCAGAATACCCAAAACAATCAAACAAAACAATGGGGGAGGGAAGAAGGAAGATTGGAGCAGAAACCCAAAACCCATCTGTTAGACAATGGGGCATCCCTTCACAGAAGAGTCACCAGGAATGTATGAGTCAACCAGGGCTCAGTATAAAACCAATTAAACACACAATATTCCTCGGGTTCCTTGAAGTTTTCTCACCTCCACTATAATGACCCCAGTCTTACCTTTCTTTGAGGGTTAGATTGGAACATGTACACAGGTACAGATAAGAGATAAGAGCTCACAACACACAGAATCCAGGAACAGGAATGGAGTAGCAATACTACGAGGGTAGGGAAAAGGTGGGGAGGGGAGGGGAGGAAGGGGGAACCGATTGAAATGATCAACACATAACCACCACCAACACCACCAACAACACCCCTGTGGGGAATGAACAACAGAAACCATGGGGGAAGGGAAACAGTGGTTGGGGTAAGATATGAAAATAATAATAATTTATAATGTATTAAGGGATCATGAGGGTGGGAGTGGGGGAGGGAGGGAACAAAGAGGACTTGATACCAATGGCTCAAATAGAACGTAAATATTTAGAAAATAGTGATGGTAACATGTGTACACATATGCTTGATACAATTGATGTATGGATTGTTATAAGAGCCATAAGAGCCCCCAATAAAATGATCTTTTAACTTAAAAAATTCTTACAATAATAAATCACACACTAAACAGAAAATATGAAGTTGTGTAGGATTTCATTTTTCTTGGGAACATAGTTAAATCTCATGGAAACAATAATTAAGAAATCAAATGATACATTTCCCTGAGCATATCTGCTTCAAAAGGAATCTGAAATATTGTAGAGTATATCACACTAAGGTGTGCTTAATCTAATCTAGCATTTTCAGTTGGCTCATATCTGTTTTGGAAGATGTACGGGCACAGTGGTCCTTAGAGGCAAGGATGGATATTTGGTCATACGTGCTTTGTATATTTTTTCAGGAGAAACCAGGCCCTGAAGAAGGACATCATGCTTGGTAAAGCAAAGGCACAGTGAAAAAGAGGAAGGGGCCTAATGAGATGAACTGATACAGTGGCTACATCTGTACATTTGTACACAGCAGTGTTTAGTACTGTTTTACATAACTTCACTATGGGTTGGAACAGAATAGAAGGCACCTACCAACAGCAACAAATGCATGTAAAGTTGATCAGTGAAGAAAGCGGTCCACAGAAGAATTGATTTACTTTAGCTATGGTTTGGCAAAGAATATTGAAAGTGCTGTGGATTGACCGAAGAACACACAAATCTCTTTTGGAAGAATTATTGCTAGAATACTTCTTATAGCAGACGTAGGCGAGACATTGTCGCATATATTTTGAATATGTTATCAGGAAAAACCAAACAAATAAATAGCAACAACAGTAAAAAAACATTGTCATCGCGTTTATTCAGACTCACGGTGACCTATAGGGCAGAGCAGAATTTCCCCTATGGATATCTGAAACTGTAAACCTTTACAGCATTAAAGACCTCCATTGTTCTCCCAAGGAGCAGCTGGTGGGTTTGAAATTGCTGACCTTGGGGCTAGCAGTTCAGCTCAGAACTCACGAACCACCACCAGGCATGCACTCTCTGGAATCATGCTTGTAAGGTGACTGGAAAAGAAAACCATCCTCAGCCAATGGATGGACACAGTTGCTGCAGCGATGAACTCAGACAGGATGGCACTGAGTAGTGGCTCCATTGCACATAGATTACTAGACGTTAGGATCCGCTCAATGACACCTAAGAATGTCACCAACATACATTTGATAAGCTAACAGGGCAATTTGCCTTTCTATCAAACTACTTCATCTTTTACTACCAGTTTAGTCCTGTGTGATCTTGCATAATTCATCTCTCTGTATCTCTGCTTGTGCATCAGAAGATGTAGGGATAAAAGAACACAGCTTAATTAATTAGATAATCTCTACTTAAAAATTCTAAATGTCCCAGTCCTGATTGTTTCATGGACTGTTTTTTATTTGTTTTTGTTTTTTTCTTTTTCACTTTTCTCCTCAAAGAGCTCATAGTTCTAAGCACGTGGATTGTAGGAACACATCAAGACTGGTGAAATGAATCGGGCAGCAATTCCTCCGGACACTGATCTGCCGACAATGTCCTCTAAATAGCCTTCCTAGGAAAGTACCTCTTTTGTGTACTCTGCTTAGTTTCTTTATTTTTCTCCAGGGATTAACAGTGATTTCAAAAGAAATAACATGACAAAACCTTTTAAATTACCTTCCCCACAGCTACTAAAACTGTTCTTTGAACTTACACTTTAGGTGTGTATATTGTTTGAGCTTTAAAACACCAAGAGAAAACAACTAACTGATAATTTTGTGATGTTTTTTTTTTAATATTATGAAAGAACCACAGTAATATTTTATTCCCAAATATATAAATCCCAACTCATTTTGAGTTATGTGAAAAGAAAACATACTTAAGTTCAACAAGTACTAGATTTTTAAAATATCTTTTTCAACGAATAATATATTTCTAGTCTCCAATGTCCTTATACCCTCTTCAGGTCTCTGATAAATAGCCAGAGGATTAATGTTTCAGTGAAAGCTAACTTGTCACCTTCAAAGGGAAGCCTCTTCAAATCAAAGTCTGCTATGTATGTTGAATACAAATTACATTTTAAATAAACACTGTGAAAAGAAAGAGAAATCATTATACTCTCAACAATTTGTCTGCCAGAGCCCATGGTATAGCTTCTGTAATGAATACATATTACTTTTCCTATTTAATGGAAGAATCTACTCATTAGAGTTCATCTCCCTTCCAGTATTGTAACTCCAAAACCTCATTGTGAATATCATGTCACAAAACCAACCCCAATTCTTTTTAAAATTGATCATTTCTAATGTAAACATTCAATTTCTTTGAACTTTTCTTTTAAAGTGAGGTAGGTAGTTACATATACAAATTTTATTAGACTCAACATAAGCTGTTAACAAAGCAATCAAGCATACAAATACATGTCTAAAATCTCTTTTGGCCAGCAAGGCACTAAACTAATGCAAAACCAAGGATACCACCCAGACTATTTGTATTCCTTCTTATTTTCTATTTCCCCCCCTCAATACCTGACTCATAACTTTGCTACCAGGGTACAATATGAAAAATAAAATTGATACACGAGATGCTTGAAAAGCGGTATTCTAAAAGTAGAAAGAAAGCATTTTCAAATGTATATGTCCTTGTTGTACTAGTGCAGCTATTAATTTAGAAAATAATGTTGTCGATTTATAATGTTATAGATACAACTATTTACCTGGTAATGTGTGATTTTGAGATCCACTTGGATTTTTTTCTCCCAAAGCTTTGGGTGAAAAAAAAAAA
>NW_022111373.1:40053817-40054686 GCF_000313985.2 Echinops telfairi | reverse complement strand
CTCAGCATAGTATGTAGAGGAGATATTTTAATACCATTTTACCACTTGTTTTATATATCTAATGTAAATCCCTCACACGAGAGAGTGCAAGGTTAGGCCAACTCTTAAACAATGATAATATTAATTTTCTGTTTATTTGTAGTCTCTTTTATGAAAAATTGTATTAAAAAATTTAGGTGAACATCTACACAATTAATTTGTGTCACATTCTACACACATATTGCTATATGACTTGGTCTACTTTTCCCATAATCTATCAATAACGAATCATTTTCACTCTGACCTCTGTGTTTGCATCCATCTAGGTCCCCTGCTCCCCCTTGCCCCAGCTTCACTTTAGAGTAAATGTTAATTGCTTGATATCATATGGAATATTTGATTGTACTAAGGAATAATTTCCTCATGGGTGTTATTTTTTATTTCATAGAGAGATGAAAGATGATCTTCGAAAGTAACTTTAGTTCCGAATTAACAGGATGTTTGTCTTAGAGCAATGTTCTTGGAGGTTAGTATCATTGTATTTTAAAGAAAATTTCTTATGTGCATGATGCTATAATTTTATCTTTATGATTTGAAAATGTACTATGAACAATATATAAGTATACACTAAATACTGCTTAACTTCAAGCATTAAGTGAAGAACTTATTATTGTTTCATTTTATTGGGGGCTCTTACATCTCTTATAACAAGTCAAACATTCCTCCAATTTGTCAAGCACATTTGCGCATATGCCACCATCATCATTTTCAAAACATTCTCTTCCCACTTGAGCCCCTGATATGAACTCTGAACAGCCCTCCCTCCCGTGCCCGCTCTCCCTCACAAACCCTTGATAAATTATAGATTATTTTTTCCATATCTTACATCA
>NW_022111373.1:40035889-40053391 GCF_000313985.2 Echinops telfairi | reverse complement strand
ATACTCCAAAATGAGCACATTTCAATTCCTATGATCGAGGTATTGTAAGTGATTCAGGATTTTTGCCTAGGCTTCACCCAGATTTGTAGATGTTTAATTGTTATTTATGCTCATATTAGATTTCAATTTCTAAGCCTTAGTGTATAACCTGAGGTCCTGGACTTCCCTCCTCTGCCCCCACCGCCCACCACCAGTATTCATCATCATTCATATTCTCAGTGTAACTGTGAAACCTGTATATCTTCCATGATTGCCACTACTCTAGGTTTGCTCTAGGAGACATGAAGTGCTAAGACAAGGAGAAAAGACAGGGCTTTCTACCCCTACATAGAGTTCGTCTCCGAAATTCTCAGGGGCAGTCCTGCCTTGTCCTCTGTGTCAGGATCGACGTGATGGCCGTGAGTTTACAGACCTGCTTAATACAGCAGACATTGGGCAGCGTAAAACGTGACAAAATCATAATAATTTATAAATTATCAAGGGTCCCTGAGGGAGGTGGGGCGGGGAGGGAGAGGTAAAAATGAGGAACTGGTACCAAGGGCTCAAGTAGAAAGCAAAGTTTTTGAGAATGATGGCAACAAATGTACAAATGTGCTTGACACAATGGATGTATGAATGGATTGTGAGAAGAGTTGTATGAGCCCCTAATAAAATGATTGAAAAAAGAAGAGGTGGCTTCTCTAGAAGCTGATCACATAAGCCAGCTACATAAAAATCATTACCATCAAGTCAGTGCCAACTCATGGTGGCCCTATAAAACAGGCAGAACTGCCTCCTGTGAGTTTCCAGGTCTGAGCTCTTTACAGGAGTAAAGAGCTTTCTTTCTCCCAAATGTGGCTGCTGGTTTTGAACTGCTGACTTTGTTGATTAGAGCCCAACTCATAACCACTATGCCTGCAGGACTCCAAGCAGAGATCAAATAATTGGGAGCAAAGATCAGAAGACCCTCCTATTATCAAGAAAGAAGGATCAGGAGTAGAGTCTGTCTTTCTGAGTCAGGATCCCTGAACTCAGAAACTCCTGTCCTCAGAGGTGGGTTGATGAAAAGGACCTTTCCCCAGAACCAATAGAGTGAAAGCATTCCACTCAGGTGGTACCCTGAATTTGGACATCTAGCTGATGAGAGCAATGCAAGACTACTTTATAAGATGCGGAACTGCTTTGCAAGTCAAGGAATGATGAACACAGGAGACTCCATTTTGACAGAAAATAAAAGCCTCACAGAGCAAAACAAAAATGCTGAATCACCGCCATGAAGTAAACAAGTACACTAGAGGCCGCCCAAGAAAGTCTGGGGAACCCAATACGTTTCCTGATGATGTCAAACAGCCAGCTGAACTGCCTATGTAAACCCAGGTGGAGAGGCTGGAAATTCAGAGAACTGGGAACCAAGGAGACATCAGCTCCTGCTCTCTCCAACTCTACCTGGGGTGAGTACACCGATGAAGGCAATGCTTAACGGGACTATGATGCTGAATTAAGAGTGTGTTACCGCTATAGTTAATAACTTGAGTGAATTTTAGAATTGTTAGATTGTTTGATATGTGTTTGAAGTGAATAAACCAAGCATTTGAAAATGTCAAAGAGCGTTAAGTAATTAATGATCACATAGCTCATGACACTGGCCTCCTAAACTAGTGATTTTTTTGTTACAGAACCAATAGGAAACTAAGCCATCTTCATTGGGGAATTGCAAATTACAGAATGACAAGTCATATAGCAACTGCAAAGGATTCAGCAGAAGTGGGAACAATATTGGCAGAGTCTTCAAGAAGACCAAACACCACTACCCCACATGGGTATTGACTTGTGAATTGCCAGAGGTAGTATTCAAAGTTAAATTTTTTTATATGTGTAATGTAATATCTGATTTGTGACACACGTACTTACTGTTCAGGACAAGTATGAGAAAGGAAGATTTCACATTACAGAATCTTTATGGATGAATATTTTTGAAGTGTGAATTAGGAACAGAACTTCTTTTACTAGCAAAACATACCTATAATTAAAGAGTTTAATAGGATAAAATGGACAAGCTATGTCATTTTTGTCATTATAGTTTTGTCACTAAAAGTATTTAGGAATTTTAGTGGCCATTTTATAAACCAGAAATATGTCTACCAGTTTTCTAAGGGTACATTTTTGTAATTTAATTTTTAATAATACACTTAAGAACATTTTCCTGAACATATAGCAAAACTGTTTTTAGGTCACAATTCTTATCCTAAGAAGAGGAAGAAAAAATGCTTTTTACGCATCTTACAGTCACGTTATATGTGATCCATATGGTAGAAAAAGTTGTGTCCAATAAGCACAACATAGTTCAATTTCTTTGAACTGCAAATGGCCAATCTCAATGATTGTCCACTGTGCCAGTGGAAAATTAAATTGAATTTAGTTTTGCTTCAATTTATTTGCAACTGAAAGGACAAATCTTGTGCACACCCATAACATTTTATCTTTGAACCAATAACTAAAATGTCTAAAGTTGTTAAGCTATCTTGTAAAAGTTGAGAGGTCAGGGAAAGGTTTGAACCTGAATAACACAGCACTCTTTCAATCTTTTAGTTCAAAACAAACATAGAAGACACAGTAAGCTCACTGATAGAAAAGCTGTTTTATTTTTCTGGTGTAGATAATCCACATGACCTGTTTGGTTCACCTCTCTCTTTTTATATAAATAGCTTACTCCCTTCATTTTTAGATTCTTCTGTACAAAAGGCCTACAAGACTATATATATATATATTTTTTCTTTCTCTCTCTTGTTATACTACAACAGTGTTGGTGGCTCCAGGAGTCATTATTTTCTACTTTCTTGGCAAAATTTTCTATATTGCTACCACTCTAAGCATATTCTTTTGGAGGAGAGAAAAAATGGCATTTTTAATGGTGTCCTATGAAGAACAAAGAAGCATAATTCATTCAGTTAAAAAATATATTTCAGGAACTACTATTAGTAGTAATTCAGCCAATAGATGCCAAACCTACTTCCAATGAGTGGATTTGAACTTATAGCAGCCCTATAGGGTTTCTGAGGGTGTAAATCTTTATAGGAACAGGTAACCTGCTCTTTCATCTACAGAGCCACTGATGCATTTGCAACTCTTACCTTTTGGTTAGTAATCCATTGTTGAGGTAGTTAGTTTATTGTGCCAACCTGACCGATAAACACATGTGGGGTTAATTGAAAGGCGGAGGGATAAATGGCTAATTGAGCCTCACCTTTCTAGTTTTCTGGTCTCTTGCTTTGTGATGGTCAGACCAGGGTGCAACTCCCTTAGCCAGTTCCCTTCTTCAGCTGGCAAGGCTCATTTCCTGCAAGACATCCCCAAGGAGAAGTCGCATGGACATACCCCAATGCAGCCCAGGTAGCTGGAGCAGCTGTGTGGAGACCCCGGCCAGTGCTGAGATACTTACTTACATGTTCACTGACTCAGCTTTCCTCATGCAGTTGGCATCATTGCGTGTATTTTGTGAGGGAGAGGAAGACTTTATGGATTGGTGTCAGGTATTGGGTTAATATTGGACTTGTGGGCTTGGGCAGCACTGGGTTGGGGTGCTTTCTTGATGTGCACTTAACCTTTGTATAAAACTCTCTTTTACACATGATTTTCTGTGGATTTGTTTCTCTAAAGTATCCAGACTAAAATAATTGTTCATATAGGAAGTCATAAAACAATTAAAAAATTCCCTGGAGCTATTATTCATGATACCACACATGAAAAAATAAAGAATATAGTTTGATAAAATATAAACCAAGTTAACATATAAGATGAAAACATAAGGATTATATATACACACATACATTCATATTCCTTATCCAGAAATAAAATACATGCATATTATCCACAGGGATCAAAGAAATATTACAAGTCAATAATTTTATATGCAGTTCTTCATGCTTTCCAACAAAATTTGTTCAATACACTGCAGTTTTAGTTTTTACATTTAGTTCACGTGTGCTTGTGAGCACGCATACAGGCCTACACTTAAACGTCAACCATTACTTGACAAATAAATGACACTGGAAATATTACATCACTTATTACCAAGTAAATATTACAGTGCATAACTATACATTGAATAATATATTCATTTTTAAATATCTAATTGCAATTCAAACTAACCCACAGGGAATTATAATATAGTATTATAATACATTGCTATATTTGATTCACCCCTTAGCATTATTTTAAAAACATATTTACCTGCACCACTTTATAATTAATTTTTGTTCCCTTGGATTCAAACTTGGTATGTTTTTAATAATGTTGGATGCTGATGTGCTAGAAGTCTTTGGGCTATAAGACATATATTTAAGTGTCTCATTATCTCAAGCAAGTACAATGTGAATATAAGCCAAAGCCTACCATTTTATAAACTTCTGTGAAGACATATTTAAAATTTTAATACTAGAATGAAACATTAAAAGAAATTAATGAAACCACAAATTAAATTCAGTGTTTTAAAACATTTTAATTGAACATACTGGATTTTTAGAAGCACAGGAAGAAATAAAACAGTAAAGAACAGAGAGCAAATATGGGGCAGATAATTGCTCCTGAGTACTGAAAAGAGGTTGTATTCATCCAGCAACCTAAATATTGACTGTATAAAAGACCTGACAATATGCTTCCATAAATATAAGTATAGGGAAAAAATCATATGGGTGGTTCCACTATGTAAAACATGGGTCATCCTGAGCAGTATTGACTCTAAAGTAATGAGTTTACTTTGATTTTTTTCAAATGAGGTAGATATGACCAGAACATTATTTATTTTAGCTTACACAATTAAACCTATTTAACCACTTTAAAAAAGTGGACATTTTAATTTTATGATTTAAATGTATAGGTTCTCTAGGGAAAATTTGTACCTGAAAAGAAAATCCACATTCCTATATAGCAATTATCAACTGAATCTAGATTGCTTAATGCTTTCCCCCACTCCATTCATTTACATTATGTTCTTAACTCTGTGGACTTTGCAAATTGCACTAGAATCTATAGCCTAGATTTATCATTCACAAGATAGAGTTTATTTGGCACAGTTAATATTTTTATTTCTTTATAGAAAATCAGCCAAATAGACAAATTAGAAACATTTTTTAAAAGATAAACTTAGTGTATTATAAAACTGAAGGATGACGCAGGAGTTCTGAGAAGTAAATTAAAACTTGAAAATATAGAATAATTTACTAGGTAGAGTATTTTCTACAATTCAAACTTAGAGTGACTCCAAAGCTCACATAGCTAATTAAAGGCCTACCCAACACTTGTAAATATTTGTCCCTTTCTGGCTAAATATAATACTTTTGTGAATGTACTAGCGATAATGTACACATTGCATAAAAATATCTGTATGGAAATTGTATTTTCTACAAAACAAAATAATTCATGTCCATTATATAAAATGTTAATTAACATGAGACATTTTTATAATACAGTTTCATTCCAAAATTTTAAATCATATTAAAATGCAATTTTCTATTTTCTATTGTTATTAAAATGATTTATCAAAATTAAAATATACCTGCTTTAAATATGCAGTATTCAATATGCTCATATTGTATGAAAATTGCTTATGATAGCATACTGGTTTATTATTACCCTATTAAATAGCACTAAAATAATATGTAGTTAATTTAAATTGCTTAGAATATATGGTTCTCATTTGTTCTCACTGGTTTGAAAAACATTATTTCTGGTACTAAATATATTCACTGAATGAATAATAAAATATTTTAAGACAGTAAGTATGTAAAAGTATTTTCCCAATATCTTTAACACTTTGAGTTAACTTTAGGCATCGGCATAATCCTCAACTAATTAAAAAATATTTTGTATGAAATAATTTTTAAACTATGAATAAGTTTTCTAATAGAATGCACAGAAAGTTTAGCTCAGTATAGTCAATTATCTGATACTTTTGCAGTGATCTTGCTTTGACTATTTTCATGTGGGATGAAATATTACTGAAGACTATGATTCTATGAATTAAACCTTCTCCAGGTTAGTTTGGGTACAAAATAATAGTGGACAACAATTTTAGTCAAAAACTTAGTTGAGAGAACTAGAACCAGAATTCTCCTTAGTAGTGAGGATGGCCAGACTCCATCTCACATACTTTGGACATGTCATTCAAAGAGACTGAAGAAGGCCTTCATGTTCTGTGTAGCAGAGGGTCAGCCCAAAAGAAGAAGACACAGTGTGTGGCTTTAAGGATTATTTCAACATCGAAATAATTGTGAGGATGCCCTAGTTCTGGGCTGTGGTTTATTCTGTTGTATTCAGAGTTTGTATGAGTCATAAGCAAAAGAACTGTTGTTTTAATATTATTAAAACAACAATAATAACATGGCTTTATCTAAACCTGTATTTCATACTTTTAATTTATGTTACTCAAATTTGATATCAAATTAGAGACTATCTTGTAGACAACATTACATCAGAACTAATGATTATGTAATGTTACCTTTAATCAGAGCTAATAACTTAATTTTATAATTGATTTATAAACAATATTCACAACATGATATAGTTTAAAATGAATGTGTCTTGCTCATACCTTAAAACTTAAGCTCTTTCCACTCACATTTTTTTTTTGTAATTTGGTTGAGATAGTTAAGGTATATTGTGCCAACCTGGCCGATAAACACATATGGGCTTAATTGAAAGGCAGAGAGATAATGACTCAGTGAGCCTCACCCTTCTAGTTCTCGGGTCTCTTGCTTTGTGATAGTCAGGCCAGGGTGAAGCTGCCTTAGCCAGTTCCCTGCTTCAGCTGGCAAGGCTTGCTTCCTGCAAGACATCCCTGAGGAGAAGCCACATGGATCTACCCTGATGTAGCCCTAGGTGCTGGAGCAGCCGTGTGGAAACCCCTGCCAGCGCTGAGATGCTTACACATTCACTGACTTGGCTTTCCTCCTGCAGTTGGCATCATGTGTCTGTTTTGTGAGATGAAGGAAGACTTTATATTTCCATGTCAGACATATGGACCAATATTGGACTTATGGGCTTGGACAACGCTGGGTAGGGATGCTTTCTTAATGTACACTTACCCTTTATATAAACTTTCTCTTATACATATGAATTTCTGTGGATTTGTTTCCCTAGTTTACCCAGGCTAACACATTGGTCATTATTTCCATATCGCTAAATGTCTTACACTTCACTCCCCCTCCTATCCTTAATTTATAAAGTTTAATTTTCACCATATTTCTAAGTGCTATGGAAGGAGAGCATTTGTCTAATACACTTGTTCGTTCCTTTAAAATTATATATTTTTATTACTCTATATAGTTTATTAAGAAACCCTGGTGGCATGGTGATTACTCATTGGGTTTTGGCCTGTAAGGTCAGTTGTTCAAAACCACCAGATGTCTTCAGGAAAAAGACTGGGTGTTCTGTACCCATAAAGAAGTTAGTGTAGTCTTGGAAACTCATGGGGACAGTTTTATCCTGTTGTATAGAGTCCCTATGAGTCAGCAGTCAGTTGGGGATTTTCTATTTGTTTTTATTTTCTTCATGTGTGCCCCTAGGTGGTGCAAATAATTAAAGTGCTTAGCCGCTAACTTAGAGGTTTGAGATTTAAATAAGCCAGAGAATCTTTGAAGAAAATCTTGGTAATATAGTTCCTAAAAATAGATTTGAAAGCCATGGGGAACATAATACCCTAACACAGATAGGATCACCGTTTTTAGAAATCCATGCAACAGATACTGGTTTTATTTGGTTCCATATTAATATTAAACTTGTAATATTAAATCTGTATGTTTCATTCCTGTCTTTAATAAACTATAGATAACACCACTTCACTCCTGTCCTATAGATTCAAATTTTAGTATTTATGTCCTTAAAATTTTCTCTTTCCTACCTCTGTTATTATTGTTCATTGCAATCCTCTGCCAAGTTAAATTTAACATTGTCAAAAATGATATCTTTTAAACTGACCAGGGACCCTGGTTGATAGGTAACAAGCACAGGACAATCGTGTCAACAACAATCAGCTAAATCCCACCAACAGGGAAATTCTGTACTCTCTGGAAGCTAGAAAAATAACTTAAAAGCTAAGTAAACCAAAGTTTCTTATAGTTGGAGTGTCTGAGAATGCTTCCATTCTCGTGGAAAAAGAAGTGGATGTTGTGCAGATACCCATGTGCAGATCAGCAACAAATGTTCATTATTACTGACTCCCTTTCACAACTACAGAGTGGCCTGAACCACGTCGATGCACTCTGACACCTGCAACAATGGACACATGTATGCCCATTAATGAATTCTTCCTTGTCCCTGCTAAAACCCACCAGGTGCACCCTTTCACCTCTCCGTCCCAGAGTCATAAACAGCAGACTGCCTGAGCAGACTGATGCAGACATCACCACTGCATGCCGTAGGTGACCCCTCTGACCATTTATTTCTTTTCTTTTTATTGTTTATGCCTTTTCCCTCCTCTGATGCCCAGCCCCCTGGACCAAGCATCAGTGTCCACTCCCCCAACCAGTGGACACTTGTATAAGCCAACACCACCAAAGGGGTCAGGAGTCCCCACTGAACCCGCAGGGTTTTTCCTCCTCCTCTTTCCCTTTTGCTTCCACCTCCAGAGCATCTGTGCCTTCCTGTGGCATGCATACCACTGCTGTGAACTTGACCATGCTTGCCAACAGCAACAAAGATCTGGGCACGAGGAGCCACCTTAGGCTTTTGAACTTTTTACATTTTTTTCTCCCTTCTTTTGCTCCTTTCTTGCATATGCAAGCCCCTACTGCTGGCACAGAATTTCCCACATATAAACTGTCATGGCGACAAAACTCCACATCCACATCCAAGCCACACACACACACACACACACGGAAATAAATAATTTTCCTCTGGTCTGATTGTTCACTTATGTCCTCTCCTGCCCCACCCACTATTTTTTTTCTGCACTTTTTCTCCTTTTCCTCATGAACAATATTTTCACACTATCAATAAATTCTTACTACACTTTTTAATATACATTTTCTGATAACCTTACAAACTTCTTTGTATAAAGGTCCAATAGTTATTATAATTGAACTTTTACTTGTACTCACTTTTCTTCACCCCCTAACTTTCTAACTTGGCCATTTCTCTCCTATTTTCCTCCCATTTCCCAACTATCTGTTTTCTATGTCATATTAGACTGTTTCTGGACACTGAACAGCCTCAAATATTCCTCCATAATGCTACTGCCCTGTCAACATTAATATTTGCAACACAATGACACAGAAAAAGTAGTCAACTGCAGTACACCTGCCAAAAATCAAGAAAAACAAAATAAAGAGCAAAAACTCACCCTAATCTAATAGAATACTCTGAAAAAGAGGCCCTGGAATGATCCTAAATAGAATTCTGAGAAATGGCATTTATATGTCTTTAAGAGATGCAGGGAATGCCCAGAGGGACAGTGGAAAGAATGAAAAAACTAGGAACTGTTCATCAAACGGAATACCAGAAGGTAAGCAATATAGTAGAACTGAACAGCATGTAAAATGACCTGCAGAATAGAAGGAGAGAAAATAAAAACAGAATTAGTGACGTTGATGGAAATTCCTTTGAGTGTAAATGACAAAAGGGGGAAAAATTCAACAAAAGAAGCAAATGAATCAAAACAATTCTGAAAATGATGTGGGACATATCAAGAAAAATAATGTCCATCTCCTGGGATCTCAGAACAAAAAGAAAGAAACCAAAAAAATCTCCAAATAAAGTGTATGGGCAATTGTGAATTCTCTAACATCAAAAAGGAGAAAATAATTATTCAACAAACTGAAGAATCACAAAGTAATAAACCCCCAAAGAGAAACTTTATGATATCTTGTAGTCAAAGCCTCTAATTTCAAGGGAAAGGGGAGAACCTGAGTGCAGCTGTGGGAATGAATAGCCATGAAGGGAAACTGATATAAGCTCAGACTTCTAAGGAGAGACAGCTGCAGGCCAGAAAACAACGGAGTTTTATATGTAAAATTATCAAAGAAAGAATAAAAATAATAAACCTAACAACCAAGAATCCTATTTCCAGCAAAATTGTCTCTCAACTATGAAGGAGCAATAAAGTTATTTCCAAACAAGGAAAAAAGTAAAGGGACTCATGGAAACAAGAGCAACATTGAAAAATATATATTAATAGGATCACTGTGGACACAAGAGCAGACAAACGTAAAGGCAATATAGAGGAAAAAACAACCAGAAACCAATACTTGGTAAACAGCAGTAAAAATAATATGGAACCTGAGGAGGATCAAAGATACCAATAAAATCACACAGAAAACAGAAGAAAGAAAAAACTAATCGCACGGCAAAATAACAGCAATAAACCAGAAATGTGGATGATGAAATTGAATGTTAATAGATCAGCTGAACCAATCAAGAGACATAAAATATCAGAGTGGATTAGAAAGTAGAACTCCTTTAAATGCTGCCTATGCAAGACACATCTTACACTCACCAAATAAAATAGACTTCAAATCAAAGTATGGAGAAAATATTATCAAGTCAATAATAACTATAAAAAGGGGAGAAAATATTGTATACTGCAAAAAAAGTCAATAATAAATAAAACAATGATGAGAAAAATTGGTAGTACATAGCTATTAAAGGAACATGAGGACACCCCCAAATTAGACTTCTTTGTTTGCTTTTCAGACGCCATCTATGAGTTCCTATACATAGGGACCCTGTGTACAAAAGAATGAAACACTTCCTGATCCTTTGCCATCTCACAATTGTTTTTAAATTTGCCCATTGTCACAGTGGATGTGTCAATTCATCTCCTTGAGTGTCTTCTTTTTGATGCTTTCTACTTTACCAAGTATGATATCCTTCTCCAGGGAATTGTCTTTCCTGAAAGCATATCCAAATTGCATGATAGGACGTTTCACAATCCTTGCCTTTAAGGAGCATTCTGGCTGTCCTTATGCAACACAGATTTGTTTGTTCTTTTGTCCAGGCATAATACTTTAATATTCTTCACCAGCAACATAATTCAAACACATCCATTCCTCAATGTTCTGTATTCTATGTGCAATTTGCACATACATATAAGGTCATTGAAAGTGCCACGGTTTGTGCAAAATGTGAGTAAATTTTCAAAGTTGCTTTGCAGCAGATTTCCCTAGAGCAATGTGTTCTCTGTTTTTCTGACAGCTTTTTCCATGAGCATTGATTGTGGATTCGAGCAAGATAAAATCCTTGGCAAATGCATTCTTTTTTCAGTTTATCATGATGTTACCTATAGGCCTAGTTGTAAGGATGTGTGTTGTCTTTACATTTAGTTGTAATCCATACTGAAGTCTGCAATCTTTTATTTTCATCAGCAAGTGCTTCACATTCACCTCACTTTCAGCAACCCATGGAGCTTCCGGAAGAACAAAGATACCAATAAAATCACACAGAAAATATGACAGGTTGCTAATTAGCCTTCCTCCAATCCTGATGCCATGTTCAATTTCATATAATCCAGGTTCTCTGATTATTTGATTGGCATACAGATTGAGTAGGTATAGTGAGAGGATACAACCTTGATGCACACTTTTTCTTACTTTAAACCATGCAATATCCCCCTGTTCTGTTTACACACTGCTTCTTGATGCGTTTGCAGATTCTGCATTAGCACAATGAAGAGTTCTAGAATTACAATAGACAAAGACATGGAATTAGAAAACCAAAGGGGAAGAATATGGTCAACATTTCTTAAACTGAAAGAAGTCAAGAAAAATTAAATTGCAGTATTGAAAGATTCTATTGGAAAAATATTGATTGATGCATAAAATTTCAACAAAAATGAAAGTACTCGCATACATTGAACCAAAAAGAACTAGTTGATAGTCCAAGATGTATGAGCAAGATATAAGAGCAAGTAATCTATGAGCAAGAACAATGAAACTAAAGGAAGAAGTTGTAGTTGCACTGAGTCCTTTAGCCTAAAGCAAGGATCCAAGAATTATGGGATACCAATTGAAATGTTTCAACAATCTGAAGAAGCGCTAGAAGTATATACTAACTGGTCTTTGTCAACAAATTTGGAAGACTGCTACTTGGCCAGCTGACACTAAGACACCCGTATTTGTGACCATTCCAAGGAAAGGTGACCCAAGAGAATGCTCAACTGGGGAAGGATTTCATTGATATTGAACACAAGTAAAATTTTGAAAATATGAATCTGGAATCTTAACTGTGTCATCAAAGTAGTGATGGATTCAGTACTCCTCAACCACTCCTACTGATTGGATCACAAACAAAAATGAAATCCCTCTATAGCGTGAATAAATGTGTAAGAAAAGAAAAAAAGTCAGCCAACAATGGTTAGAGCAGTACTTGGCAGAGAACGTCAGAGGTTCAGGCCAGATTCAGAAGAGGATGTGGAACAATGGATATCAGTGCTGATCTCCAGTGGATCTTGGCTGAAAGCAGAAAACACCAGAAAAAATGTTTACTTGTGTTTTACTGATTATATGAAGGCATTAGTTTGCGTGGATCATAACAAATTATGGATAGCATTGTGAAGAATGGGATTTCCAAAATGCTTCTTTGTGCTCATGCTGAACTTGTACGTGGATCAAGAGGCATTTGTGAAAGCAGAATAAGAAAATATTACATGGTATAAAATAAGGAAAGACATGTTGGTCAGGGTTACATCCTCTCACCATATTTATGCAATAAGTATGCTGAGCAAATCATCAGAGAAGCTGGATTCTATGAGGATGAATTAGACATCAGGAATAGAGGAAGGCCCTTTAACAACCTGCAATACACAGATGACATAACCTTGCTTACTGAAAGTGAGGACTTAAAGCTCTGGCTCATTAAATCAAGGACAGTAGTCTTCAAGAGATCAGTATCCTCACAACTGGACCAATAGTTCCTATTAGGTGCTATCTTGCTTCTAAGGAGAACTCTAGCCTTCCTTCTTTCAACACACTGATGTTTGGCCTTTTAGAAGACCATGGTACTTCCAATATTTTTCTGCAGCACAGTTCAAATGCATCTATTGTTCTGAGGTCTTCATTATTCAATATCCAACTTTTACATATTAGACAGTGGACAATGGTATGGCTGGGTCAGGCACACCTTAGATATCAAAGGAACATCCAAATTCCTCAATATTCTATTGAGGTCTTGTGCAGCAGATTTAACTACTGCAATGCATCTTTTGATTTCTTGATTGCTGCTTCCACAAGCATTGATTGTAGACCCAATCAAGACAAAACCTTAAAAACTTCAAACTTTTCTCTATTTGTCTCGATGTTTCCTATTGGTTCAGTTGTGAGGATTTTTGGTTTTCTTTATCTTGAGATGCGATCCAACCAGAAGGCTAGACCCCTTGATCTTCATCAGCAAGTGCTTCAAGCCCTCCTCACTGTCTGCAAACCACGCTGTGTTATCTTCATATGGCAAGTTGTTAATAAGCCTTCTTCTAATCATGATGCCAAGGTCTTATTCATATAATCCAGCTTCTTTCATGATTTGCTCAGTAGAGGAAGAAGCAGCAGAAAATCTGACGCACAGTTTCAAAGTATTGTCAAATACTGAAAGCCTAAACAAACGGAAAAATTTGGTCAGAGACCAATAGCTAACATTAGGATTCATGGAGAAAACAAACGAAGTTGTCAAGGATTTGGTCCTGTTAGATTCACAACCAATTCTCATGGAAGCAGCAGTCAAGACATCAAAGGACACATTTCATTGTGTAAAATCGCTGCATAAGATCTTTTTAGAGTACAGTGAACTCTCGTTTATCGCGGTTAATCGGTTCTAGACCCTACCGTGATAAATGAAATTCCGCAAAGTAGGATTCCTTATTGCGACTTGTCACGATGCGCTTTGCTTCCTTGTTGAAAGTGAAAGTAGCCGTAGCACGGATGTTTTTCCTCTTTACGGATGGAGCGAACGGAAGACTCATTCAAGTCGAAATGGCGTGCAACCTCCACGATTTTCTTGCCATCTTTGATCATATCCAAAAGTTTTACCTTTTCCTGGATGGTGAGCATCGTCCTCTGGCGCTTATTTTTATTGTCAGAAGGCTTAGAAGAAGCAGCTCGTTTAGGAGCCATCATAGGGCTTAGATAAGATTTCTTAAAAATCGCAAACAATTACAGTACACTGTTCAAAAGCAAAAATGCATCTGATACGTAGCTCCGATACGTAGTGATGCAGACAGAAGTGTGTATAGTATGAGCAGTATGAGTGGCAGTAATGACAGAGCATGCGCTGTTATGCAAAAACCGCGATAGAGTGAAGCCGCGGAAGTCGAAGCGCAAAGTGGCGAGGGTTCACTGTATTGGAAAGTAACATTGATACTTTGAGTGCTAAGGTGTGCCTGTTCCAAACCATGGTATATTCTATTGCCTCATATGCATGTGAATGTTGAAAATTGAGTAAGAAAAACAAGAAGAATCATTGCCTTTGAATCGTGGTGTTGGTAAAAAACAGTGAAAGTGCCATAGATTGAGATATGGGCAAACAAATTGATCTTGGAAGTATTATGGCCAGAATGATCCTTAGAGGTAAGAGTTCCACCCTGCTGTCTATAAAATCAGTCCTCTGCAAAGCAGGGAGCTGATCTCATTACTAACAAGACCCAGGAGAGAAGTGTGTCTTCTGTACCAGAGCTCCCTGCAGTGTGAAACTCCTGGACCCAGATGACAACTGTACCTTCAGAAGAAGAGCAGTAGAACCAGGAGCTAGAGCATGGAACATAGTGACAACCAAGGGACCAACTTACGGTGAATGAATACTTTGGTGCAGGATGCTGGCTTGCAGAGTAAGGTGACTCTGTGTACTTACTTGGGAGACATGGACTCGCCGACCCATGAAACTGGAGCTGAATGCTTTGGGGCTGAAGCTTACTAGAGTGGAGTGGTCTCTGCACTTAGTTCAGTGAACTGCACTTCCTGATACCCAGGAGCTTGAGAGCAATGCCCTGGGTTTTAGGCTTATAGCAGAATGATATGCTGCTTTGGGCATTTATTAGCTGACCTGAAATTTTGTAATATGTCTTGGTAAACAATTACCCTAAGCATTTCTCACAAACATTACAACTTGTTAACTTCCCTAATAAATCATACATTTTGTCTGTGCTTATCTATGTAGCCCTTACAATGGATATTAAAACCTGGAAATGAAGTGGAATATGTTAACTAAGATATTACAGATACGTCTTACATAGACCAGAGGCATATATAAGCTATGGACATTTGAACAGATTTTCTATTCTCACTCCTGATCTGCGAGCAATTAGCTATTATGATGTGGCCATTATTGATATTTGACTTCATGAAGCGATCACTAAAGATAGGGGTTCTGTAGTAAAGTGTGGTGAAGAAATCAGATGGTGTCCAATTATCAGAAAGAATTGTGTCTGTAGTTGTGTAAGTCTGGGTAGTTTAGAGAAACAAATCCACAGAAACTCATATGTATAAGAGAGAGTTTTATATAAAGGGTAAGTGCACATCAAGAAAACATCCCAACCCAGTGCTGCCCAAGCCCACAAATCCAACATTAACCCCTATGTCTGACACCAATACACAAAGTCCTCCTCCATCTCACAAAACACACACACTTCGACTACAGGAGGAAAGCCGAATCAGTGAGCGTGTAAGCATCTCAGTGCTGGCAGGGGTCTCCACACGGCTGCTCCAGCACCCAGGGCTGCATCAGGGTAGGTCCATGTGGCTTCTCTTCAGGGATGTCTTGCAGGAAGTGAGCCTTGCCAGCTGTAGCAGGGAACTGGCTAAGCCAGCTACACCCTGGTCCGACCATCACAAAGCAAGAGACTCAAGAACTAGAAAGGCATGGCTCACTGAGTCATTTATCTCTCCGCCCTTCACTTAACCCCACCTGTGTTTATCAGCCAGGCTGGCACAATCAACTTTAACCATATCAATGGTCTTAAAGGCCTGTTTCACAACAAGCAGCCATCTAGTGAGGTGTCAATTATGTTCCAGGGAAGAATTTCCCATCTTTTCATTCAATAATTGCCAATAATAAAATCTTAAACCTGAGGAGGGAGCTCTATTACAGTTCAAATTTTGAGCACCTCAGGTTTTCAGAAGGCTATGGATGACATTGAAAGCCCCAAATCCATTTGCAGAATTTCCATATAAATTAATCCACCAGTGAATCTACTCTGACCATTGATCACGGACATCAATAGGGGGTGTGCATAGTTTTGCTACTCAACACATTATTATATATTCACTCTTTTGGCCCACTAGATTTTTCAATTATTATTTTCTGCATTCTTTTGAATTTAGGTTTTTCAGAATTGTTTTGTTATTGTTGTTGAATGGACTATTATTGTTTTTTCATATATTTCTTTTTATGAAATCCAGGATAGGTCAATCTTTAGGGACAGTAACTGAATCAACCTTTCTTTGGGTTATATTAGGGGAAGGTGGAGGGAAATGGGAGCTAGTAAATTGAGTGAAAAATGAAGAATATGTTCTAAAATTGATTGTTGTGAGGATTTCACAGCCCTTTTCATCTATTTAAACCATTTAACCATATAAATATTAATTATGTGTCAGTGAAACTTTTAAAATTAAAAGATACTCCCTAAATTCTAAGTATAATTATGATTGATATATTTATTAACATTTAATATATACATATGTACATACATACATATTAGATCTAAATGTTAATGCAACATAAGTTATTTTACTTAGTGTAGTTCAAAAAACAATCTTTTACTAAATGTAGCTAGCCTGAAGTAATTTAGTCAATGTTATCTCTATGGAATTTTCATAAATTTCTCAAAGACAAACAAATTGGGGTCAATGAATTTGCTGCAGCACTCAAGAATAGTAAAATTGCATTTCAGGTGACATTAACAATAAGTGTATTTATTTTTTGGATTGGTATGCCTCGCAAACCTTTCTTGATAGTTGATGCAAAATCCATAATGATAAATCTTTTATCTTTTTTGTCCTCTTTTAAGGACAAAATAAGAGCCACAAATCTAAAATTTTATTTAAAGAGACTGAGACAAGCCAGAGAGCAAAGGTGGATATATGGACAGAATGTGTATGGAGTCTGGTAAAACATCTTGGGACTACATTTCCCAGTAACTCTGTTAAGCCCCTGTAGAAGTTCCTGAGAATCTTGTGCTTGGGTGTATGCATGTGTGGGGTAAGAAATAGCAACACCAGCTATGTTAGTCTGGGTAGATTAGAGAAAAAATTAATGGACCCTCATATGTGTATAAGAAAGCGCTTTATATAAAGAGTAATTAAGAAAACATCCCAACCCATCCAGATCAAGTCCATAAATCTGATATTAGCCCATATGTCCAATACCAATCTATAAAGTCCTCTTCCGACTCATGAAACACACGCAATGATGTTGAATGCAGGAAGGTCACAGGTCAGTGGGTGAGAAGTCTTGTGGATTCAGTGGCACTGTAAGCATCTCAGCACTGGCAGGGGTTTCCATGTGGCTTTTCCAGCTCCCAGGGATCTAGTGTAGTTCCATGTGTCTTGT
>NW_022111373.1:40034225-40035762 GCF_000313985.2 Echinops telfairi | reverse complement strand
CCTCATTGGCTATGACCTGATTAACAGGCTAGACTCCACCCCTTCATTTAATCTTCTCAAATTGACAAATGATTATATAATTACCACAGGTTTTCTTCCTCAAAGGAGTATCTAAATAAAATTGGCTTTCACCCTTCTCTGCCAAAGGTAAATAATTCTCTAGGTAAGACAAGAACCTAATTCTCTTGTGATGTTTTCCGAAAGCAAATCTTTCTCTTGGTAAGAAAAGAACCTGAATTCCTGTCACAGAGAACATGCATTAAGTATTAAGCCAGAAAAAGACAAGACAAAGATCCAACATCCATTTAAGGAAGACTATTAGTCCAAAGTCTTAATGACATTCATGGGGCTTCTGTTTTAGGGACTAACAAAGATTCAGTGACGTATGAAGGACATGGGAAGGTAAAGAAAATGCCATGTACACATGATTGACAGCAGAGCAGTACATCACACTTAGGGATGGGACGACAGACATGGAAATGGGACCATGACTGGGACATATGCATTATGACAGAAGACTTCAGAAAGTTGGTCCAAAGCCTCTGACAAGGACACACACGCAAACAGCTAAGTGTGTGTGTGGGGGGTGGGGGGGTTGTTCTCCTCTCTGGGATCTCTCGGGAGCTGGAGATGATCCAGTTTCCAATATAACCTGCCCTAGAGCAAGACTATTCACATCCTTAGTTAATGGTTAGAATTAATTCAGTGAAGGCTTAATTCATGTGGGGAGTCAACTTTACGCAAATAGAATGCTGAGGATTTAAGTTAAATATATATTCTAATAGCTTTGACCTGTGTCATTGAAAACAAGCCACAATACATTCATTAATAAAAGCACAAACTACATAATTATATTCTTCAATTTATAATATATGTTTTGCTGTTATTTAATTAAAAGTCAAGGTATATAATGAATACACTGGAATTATTTTACCATGGATAAAGTATCTTCCACTTTTTCCTGTGAGATCTTCGCCTTAAAAGGAGTTCAGAAAAAAGGAAAGTAAAATATCACGTATAAAATCACAGTGTTTTCTTATTATTATTAATCAGTATTCACTTTTTATGTATTTATTTTCTGTGAACTGTTTTAACATAATTTTTAATCAGTGTGGCAGTTACATAATCTCCTGTCAACTTGTAAAGGGGTGGAGTCTAATCTGCCAATCAGGCTATAGCCAGTGAGGCCTCCATGTGGGCATGGCCTTCTCTGGAAGATCTGGGAAGTCCTGTATTCCTCCATGGAGGCAAAGAGACACTCTCTGCTGCTTCTCCCTGCAAGACATTCCTGTTGACAAGCCACATGAGCTATGCTGAGGGCAGCTAGAGCCTTAGAGCTGGAAGAGTCACATAGAGACCCACACCAGTGCTAAAATGCTTCCACTGCCACTGGATTCAAAGATTTTCACCCACTGGACAGTGATCTTCGTGCACTCCATGTCATTGCATATGTTCCATGAGACTGAAGAAGAATTTACAAACTGGTATCAGACATATGGGTATCAGACATATCTGACTTATGGACTTGATCTGGACT
>NW_022111373.1:40031303-40033273 GCF_000313985.2 Echinops telfairi | reverse complement strand
TTCCATAACACACAATTATGTTACTGGAGACTCTGAAGGAGTAGCCAACGCAAAGAGGGTTGTAACAAAGGATGACTTTATTGTTGTGTGGCTCATGGCTCAGTGGATTCCTATCCAAAGGTCAAGTGCAATATAGGAGGATCCCACCTATATGGCGGAGGGACCCCTAGGATTTTCAGGAGTGGTGGAGGGAGATATGCAGGACTAGGATTGGCTGATTCAAATGTGTTGTGGGAAGAGGTATATGAGTAAGTACATGGGCAGTTCAAGAGAACAGAAGTATTAAATATTAACCATGTCATTTTAGCATTAACCCTATGGCTTTGTTCTCTCCTGGAAAAGAGGGAGCCACAGGATGTTAGCTATAATAATAGCCTGCTCTTACCCCTGGAATTATGTGCGGTTCCTCTCTCTGTAATGCTTGGTTTTTCTCCCTCACTTGACTCCCTTAACACGTTGGGTGGTATTAGGACAGGCTGATTAAGTTACCTCTTTGAAAAACTTGCCAAATATTGTCAAGGATTTAGAAAAGTAATGAAATCATAAGAATCAAATTCTCAGCAAATAGGTGAAAGATTGGCTAGTCAGAAGCACAATTTCATTATTAGCATGCAGCCAGACATTTAGTGGGTTTTATAGATTATAGAGGAGCCCTGGTGGTTTAGTGGTGACACTTAGACTGCTAACCTCAGGGTCATCAGTTCTGGATTAATGGCAGCTTAGCAGGACAAAGACCGGGTATTCCAGTAAATAGTTATCAGGTTGGAAACTCACAGGGACAGTTCTACTCTATCTTACAGGGTCTCTATGAGCTGGCATAGATAGGTGGCAGTGAGTTTGGTTCGTAGGTTTTGGCATGGTATTTCATACAAAGAGTTACTATTCTGTCTTCTAAGGAGAAGTCTGGCTGAACTTTTAGAGGATAAATGTATTCGTGCTTCTGGAAGTCTGTACTATAGTCAACATTCTTCACAAACACAATAATCCAAGTACATCAATTCTTCTTTGGCCCTCCTTATTAATTGCCAGCTTGGGTGAAGTACACCTTAGTTCTCAAATTGAAATATCTGCTTTGTAACATTTTTAAACAGATCTTCTGCACCAGATTTAACTAATGCAACATTTCAAGTGCCAAGTTTTTTTTTTTATTTTGGAACCAAATAAAAAGAAATTCTTGAAAGCATCAATGTTTCCTTTTATAATATCTCTTATGTGTCCAATTCAAAGGATTTTTGTTCAAGGGTAATTCTTTATGTTCACATGAAAGCCATACTAAGGGCTGTAGTCTTTGATCTTTATCAATTAATGATCAATGATGAATGATCCAAGTCCTCTTCACTTGAAACAGTTATATCAACTACATATTGCAAGCTGTTAGAGTTCTTCCATCCTGATGTTTCTTTATATTGCCCAGCTTCTTGGATTTTCTGCTCAGCATATATACTGAATAAATATAGTGAAAGAGCACAGACTGGATGCAGACCTTTTCTGCTTTGAATGCATGCATTATATCCTTGTTCGGTTACAATGCCTTGACTCCTAATCTGTGTGCAGGTTCAACATAAGCACAATTAAGTTTGCTGGAACTTAATTACTCTTCACAGTGCTATCCACAATTTGCTATGTGGCCAAGAATGGGTGGGGCAAGAGGGAGAAGGGATGGATGGATAGGGACCAAAAAAATGGAGGGTTTAACAGGAAAACAAACATTTTTTTTAAATAATTTAAAAATTAAATTAAAATTGCTCCATGGGAGAAAAGATCAAGAAAAAAACCTTCCTTATCCCTCAGATCTAAATATTGGTTTGGGTGGCTAAAATAGGAAAAAATGTGAAATTGAAGTAGATTTGGAGTCTTTCCAAACAAAACTAACCCGCAGTTGAGTCAATGCTGACTCAGAGTGGCCCCCTGTGGGTGTCTGAGACTGTAACCAGTCATGACAGCAAAAAGCCTTGTCTTTCTCCCAAGGT
>NW_022111373.1:40028102-40030775 GCF_000313985.2 Echinops telfairi | reverse complement strand
ATATCCTTTATTCTAAATCCTCTTGTGATTCTGTCTTAAATTCCTCTGTTTTCTGCCAATGTACTCATGCAACCATTTCTGGTTTATCTTTAGCCTCAAGATAAATTGTGGGTAATATGCTGTCAATAATCCCTGCATTCAGTTGGATAAGTTTTTTTCTAATGAGCACAAATGTTGATCTCTACATATTTTTTGGTCTCATATATCCTTTTAAATATCTTGACACTGAAGAGTGACAATTTACTGCATTGCATCCATTTGTTGAAACACCTACATTGATATTCTACCAATCCTTGGCTTTGTGTATTTCACCAACGCCTTCTGTGCAGTTTGGCTTTCCTTGTTTGGTACCATCGTTTTTCGGTTGTATGCAACCTCCTGATCTTGACTAATTCTTTTCAGTACCCTGATTCTCTAAAATTTGTCCATTTTCTTCTGATGTTTCTTATGCTGTTCAATGTTTTGCTTGTAGAATACACATAAACTGAAGGTTTAAATTTTTTTCAGATTGAGACATTTTGTATGTTTTTCTGTTTTTTGATTTTCTAACTCATCATATTTGCACAGTTAATTAAAATATTTTATTTGTTCATTTCAAACCACCCTTTGAAATCTCGGGTTCAGCTTTTACACTATCATCTCTCTCCCTTTCACTGTAGTTACCAGTAGTCTACATGGAGGGACATGTTTCAGAGTCTCTTCTGACATCGCCTTTGGTCTTTTCTTCTTCATTCCACGTTAGTGATCTTTCCCTTTCTTCTTTTATTATGTCCTTGATGTCTTCCTAACCTGTCTTATACTCAGTAGGGTTCAGTGCATAAAACCTATTCTTTAATGTTTTCTCTACTCATTGATGTTCTTTGAGTCCTATGCACTTACTAAGATTTTTTTCACTTATAACTTGAGTCTTCATCTGAGCAAGTGACACCTGGTTAGATAGTTGGTCACTGACCTTCTTCTCACTGGTGAGAAGTTTCTCACTGATTTCTTTCTAAAGATGTAGTCAATTTTATTTCTGTACATTCCACTGAGTAAGATCCAAATGTGGAGTCACTGTTTATGCTATTAAAATTAATTTCTGAAATGAATAACTTGATGACTTTACAAATTTTTAACATGTGTTGTTTCTGTCACTAAGTTCATATTCTTCATCTATTGGTCCTTCTGCTGCTTTTCCAACTTTTGCATTCAAGTTCAACTAATATTCACTTATCTTAGTTAGATATTTAAATAATTTCAGACACCAAAAGTTGGCTAAAAAAAAATCTTCATATTTTTCTAACTTTGGTATTAGTGATTGGTGTGGAGATTTAAATACCATATAGGTTAATTTTTTTTTTGTAGACATGTGCATATTAGCTCACCAATAATAGTATTATACTTCAGGATAGATCTTGAAATGTTATTTTTGATGATAAATATAATGATATTGTTCTCAAATTGCCATGCCTGTCATAGTAGACAATATCATCTTTCTACTCAGTGATGTAGCCCATTTCAGCTCACAAATGCCTATGATACAGATTTCTATGCCATTTCATTTTGAGTCACTTCTGATCAGCAAATGAAGGTCCCAGAAGGTATACTGAAATCATTAATGTTAACTCTACTTATGGAGGTAGCTCTTCTCCAGGCAAATTTTGACTGCCTTTCACCTTTCGGCCCTATCTTAGCAAATAATCCACTGCTGTTTCTTATTTTTCACAGTCCATTCTGTTGAACTAGGTCATCAGACCCTTCTTCCTAGTCTGCCTAAGTTTGAAGTTCCACTGAAAACTTGTTCAAGATAGATGACCCTATAGATATTGAAAATACCAGTGTCACAGCAGCATGTAAACCAGCAGATAATGACAAATTGATACATGATTAAGATAGTAGGGAATGACAAAATTGCTTTTTTCCAAGAGTCATTTGGTTTTCATTGACCAATGTTCAGATTTAGCTGACCAGTTTATTCTACTGTGTCTTATTCTAGAAATTCTACCAAAACCTAATCACACTCATAGCTACAAGGAAACTTTCACTGACAGATGGGTAGTCTATATGCATGAGATACATTGGCTGGGGGTCAAACCCATGTCTCCTGTATAAAAAATGAGAATTGCATGACTGAACTGTTCTATATTTAATTGCATAAGAATCATTTGCCATTGAGTCAATTTTGACTCATAGAAATCCTCTGTATGCCAGAGTAGAATTGTACTTCAAAAGGGTTTTTAATGGCTGATTTTCCAGAAATATCTTATTTATATGCAAATCAACCATGCATTCATTGATATTTCTTTTGCAAACAACTACCTCCTTTATTGGTTAGTTTTATATGATACTATGAGTGTTATATGTACATGCACATACTTAATTTAAGTGCATTATTTGTAAAAAAGACAGTATATTTCCAGGACTTTCTTCTGAGGTGCTTAGAGTTGGATTCCAAGCTCCAATGTTTTTCACCAGTGGAGTGTTAACCATTTGCATAATGCAGGACTTCATACAAACATAATATACAAATAATCATGTTAAGAACAGTGTTAATGCTATTATATAATAATAAATAGAATAATTATATATAATTAAATATCAATAATAATTATAAGAACAGAGACAAAGACTTAGATACAGGTTCAAATTACAAAGGGACTAATTGTTGGCTCTGAGGTCAAGTTTTATGCCACT
>NW_022111373.1:40018624-40026540 GCF_000313985.2 Echinops telfairi | reverse complement strand
TTTAAAGAAGGCCTTATAACTATGTATGCCATTTCTAGATGGTGATATTTTATATGTCTTCAAATTGGCTAACACACAGGGTTAGAATATCAAATAAACTCATGAATCAAAGATATTATTCAGTATCAAGCTTAATAACACTACTAATATTATTTGCATTTAATAATACTATAAAATGTGATAATAAAGAGTCAAAAATAAGAAAGATAAAAGACTAAGGCATCTTGAATAACTTGGCAGATAAATATTGCCAGACAAAATACTGGATAATTGGTAAATATTCAATTGTCGGCAAAAAATACATATAAATATGATCCCAATATTGCATTAAATGTATCATTCCTCACAATTTAAACTAAATCCTGCATTTTTACTTGCTAATTCTAGCTACCCTCTAAGAAACTTCCTTTCCACCTTATCTACATATCCTTTCTTCACACAGATGTGATTTCAAAGTGAGGGGCTTTGTGGCTTTACCTCATATAGCAGGTGGCATGTACATTTTATAGCATCTTTATCATATGAGGCCCACACAGTTGTATGACTTACATGATATTATCCAGGGAGCCCTATGCAGAAATCTGATTGAAATTTTATTTACTTTAAATATTCCTTTAGCTAGAGAATGAAAAGCAAACAAGCACAGCCTCACCACCATCTAGTTGATGTCAGCTTGCTGCAATCCCCTAGGGCAGGGTAGAACTGTCTCTGTGTGTGGCCTGAACTGTAACTCGATATTAGAAAGCCAAGTCTTTCTCCTGCAGAACAGCTGGTGGTTTTCCACTGCTGACCTAGCAGTGAGCACCCCAATGGAACCAAAATGCCACCAGTGCTCCATACCCGGAGATACCCCTCACTATTTAAAAAATATATATCTATTTATGGATAATGCAGATGTAGATAAAGATAGATATAGATGCACTCTCTTCTTTCTATCAGATACTAATTTGTCACTCAGAGATCTAGTTGACAAGGAGATTAGACCAGGTCATCTGCACTCCCCGCCCCCGCCTCCCACACCCCACTCCCCGTGTGGTTGTACTCCAATAAAGGGATTGGATGGATCACAGCGGTATATATTTTAACTGTTTAAGTGTTTTAAATATATTTCCATTTATACCATAAATAGATCCAAGTACATATAACAATCTAATATTTCACCATTAAATTAAACATAATATCCTTCAACTTGGAAAAATGTTGCTGATTTATTATCTTAATCAAAATTTAAACTGTTGAAAAAAATCTGACATATTTCATCTTTTTCACTTTGAGAATAAGCTAGAGAAGGTATTTGAGAGAAAACATTTTAAAATAGTCTGTTAGCTCTATTAAATACATCTTCCATTTCCCCCAAAATTGTGTTTAATCAAATGTATGACATCTAGTAAGTACCTCAGAAGGAACATGACAGAAATAAAAAAGATCACTTTGATAACTAGCAGACTATGAAGACCAACACATTATTCTCAAATCAGTGAATGTAGATGAAATGGATTTTAAAGATGCTAACATACAGCAAAATTCAAGATTAGCTTGTATTACATAAAATTTACATTTAAGAATAAAGTGGAAGTCTGTCGTATACATAACAATAAATATGTCAACCTAATCAGTAATTTAAATTTCTCTTTAAAATGCATGTCTATTTAGCCAATGGAATAGAATTTAAAACATGATTGAAAAAAAAGGAATTATATGAATATGGACCATCTATTAACTGCAATACACAAAATTTTGACATGCACAGATTAAACTTTTAAGTGACGTGACACTATTTACACCAACAGAGGGGTTGGTAATAGGGCAAATCTTCCAGTTATATTCATTCACAGCAGCAGAGTCACAGTAGATTAATGCATGTCATAATGTAGCAAGGGGGCATTACAGTAGTAAGTATATTGCAATTGAGGGTTACTAGTTAACAGAGATCTAGCTGGACACCCTTCAATGGAAGAGAGTGTAACCAAAGTTCAATATGCTCCAGTTCTATGCCCTTGGGCTAATAGTCATCTGCTAACCTGTGCAGATTTTCAGACTCTTGAGACTCACAGAGGCAGTTCTACCCTGCCATAAAGGGTCACTATAAGTCAACATGGACTGGATGGCAGTGATGCCCCAGGGGGATGATTGATAATGTTCTCTAACATACGATGACAGAGATGTCTCTAATGTGAACCAGAGTCATATAGATGTAAACCAAAAATTCATGACTGGATTTGGGGCTCTTAATTAATTCTAGCACTAATCTAAGAACAACTCTTATGACATAGCCCTGCTTGATGCTCAACCTCATGAAAATATCACTGAAGATATAGATGCCATAGCAAAATGTAATGAAGAAACTAGATGGCGTCCAACTATCAGAAAGAATAGTCCACTGTCTTAAATGCTTCTTGCTTTCAAGTGAGGCATCAACTACAACCACATGGAAGTACACCAGCCTGTGTGATCCAAGAATTGTAAATAAAAAAAATACAAACCCAGAGGAGGGAATGGTATCAGAACTGGAACTGTGAACACCTGGTCTGCAGAAGGCTATTGATGAAACTGGAAACCCAAAATCTACTCACAGTGTCCACACTTGGATTAAGCCTCTGGCTACTCCTTTCCAGTCATAAATGAGGGATGTTAATAACAGTGTTAGCAGACAGAGATCATTGTAAAGACGATTATGACATCAGTAGTTAGGTCAAAATATAATATCTTACCATTTTATCTTCCTTTTGACCTATTTTAAAGCTATATAAGTTTGTGTGTTTTTTTTAAGTGAAGGGGAAATACATGAGGATTAAGCCTCTGATTTATCCCTGCTGACCATTAACCAGGGATGTGAATTGCCTTGCTAACAGGCAGAATGCATGGGGAAAGTGGATTGTTGCAGATATAGTTCGGTTAAAATTTAACAGCCTATCATTTGAAGTCCCTTATGATACATTTAGATTTGTTCTAGTTCTTAATATTTTCTGTTTTTCTTTTTTTGAAGATTTTTTTATGTTCCCCTTGGAGGTACAGCAAGGAGGTTGGGGGAAACAGGGAGCTAACAATCATGAGTGCAAGAATGAAGAAATGTTCTCCAACTGATTGTGGTGATTATGCAACCCTTCTTCATGCTATTGAACTGTTGAATTGTATGATATGTGAAGTATATGCCAATAAAACTGTTGAAAAGACTATTGATAAAAATTTGACTTAATTAGAGGTTTTAAATATATCTCCAAAATTTCCTTTTCATGTCCCCTTTCATATCTAATAGTCAATGGGAGCAAGTGTGACAGTGGAACCCTTGAAGAAAGCATACTTTACCTGTAATCCCTGCCATGGAATCGTGGAGAAAAATGGAGTGATAGAGAATGATAAAAAGAAAGAAAGTGGAAAGATGGCCCAGGTCTTTGAAAAAGGTAAATTTTTAATATATCCATACGTTAAAAATGAAAGTACCATGCTTTGTTTTAAAATGGTAAATAAATAGCAAATGACTTCTGTTTCCGTAAATAAAATAAGCGATGTTATAGGAATCTGTGACTATGGTCCCTCCCTGTCCCTTTCGTCCCACATCAGTGCTTTGTGTTCTAGGTTAAAGAAGAAAGGTTGCTAATCTGATCTTTGAGGAATGGAATTTTTTTCCTGGGTTTTTTTGGGGGGGTGGGGCTTGGGGATTTATTGTTAAAATATGATGAAGATTCATTCCTGCCCCAAATGGGAATCCCTATTACTTGTTTAAAAATTGAGAAAAATAAGATGCAATACATTATAAAGAAGATGATGCTTAGATATAGAAAGTATTGAACATTGAAATACAAATTGAAAGATGTAAACTGCCAGATATTTCTAAGTCTATAGATTTAGACTTAGAAAGTAGTTGATATAATTTATAATGTCTCACAATTTATCCACTTTTAAAGACTGGTAGACCCTGGTGTCATAGAAGGTTACATTTTTGGTTGATTACTACAAAGTCTGCAGTTCAAAATCACCAGCTCCTGTATAGAAGGGTGAGGCTTTCCACTTCCTCAGAAATCACAAGGACAGTTGTCCCCTGTCCTATAGGGATGCTATGAGTTGGCAGTGGGCTTGTCTTTAGAAAAGCATTTTTAAAGTTATGCAATAATATACTTTAATGATTTCATACAACATATTTCAGCTTAGAATATTCAGGTGTGAAAATGAAATAACACAGTTCATTATACTTTTCTCAACTATTTTACTTATTCTGAATCTATTAATATTTTATATATAAAGCAGATCACAGTAGCTTGGTCAGCATTCTAACTAATTTTTAAGATTTCTACCAACATGGAAGTATAATTTAGGATTGGTTATGACCTGAGAGCATTTTCCCCTTATTCATAAAGAAGCTTTATGCTTTTCCATATTAAAATGAAATGATGAATTCTATTTTAAAACTTAAGTAAGCATTTTGTACTGAATATTATTATGTTTTCTATGGTACATTATTAATTGTATCAACTAGTTTTACTTCCTTTTGTGTTAGCATAAACGGGTGGAATAAATTGCTTTTGTGATTATGTACTGCTGTCTACTGGTTATATTCTTCTTAAATATTATATTTACATAGCTTCTACTGATTATTAAGCATGAATCTTGGAAAAGTGCATTCCCATTCTCTGTCAGAAGTGATAGAGACCACTGAGACCAGATGCATCAAAGATGGTGGCATAGAGACTCGGAGGAGCATAGTAGAGACTTTGGTGTGCCTTCCCCTCATCTTGCCAGAGGCTATGGAACTGTAAGCCAGAGCTACAGGTAGGCTGGCTTCCTGGATCATGGAAGGGAAGGTCAAGGGAACAGGGAGCTGAGAGACTGAGGATTGGCTGAGGAAAGCCTGGCTACTGCATGACTGAAAGGCCAAAACTCAGAAAGCAAGACTTGGCTCCTGGCTGAGGAGTCCAAAAGACTGTATCCTACAGCTTGTTGACACTGAGTGTGTAACTTATTGACTTCCCTAATAAACTTCCTTAATAAGGAGCTCTATTGGCATAGTGGTTACAAGTTGGGCTGGTAACAGCAAGGTCAGCAGTTTGAAGCCACCAGACACTGAAGGAGAAAGGTGAGAGTTTCTGCTCTCTTAAAGAGTTAGGGTCCTGAAAATCCACAGGACCAGTTCTTGACTCAATGGTGACCTGAGTCCTGTGTGACCATTGTAATGCATTATCAAACAAGTATAGATGTAGAGTGGTATAGAGGAATAATTGGTGTCAGAAAAGGCAGCAAAGGATGGCACATGGAGGCGTGTCTGACTCTTGCCTTGTGGCAATAGGGAAGTCAAAGATCAGCTATGTCTACCTCCATGTTGTTTATTGCAATTGGTATGCTTAATTTTATTCTGATACCAAGTGCCATACTAAGACACTCTGATTTTAGGGTGGGTTCAATTATTTGTTGCAATAACTACACATTTCTTATAGACCAGTTTTTCTCAACCTTCCTAATGCTGTGACCCTTCAATACAGTTCTTCATGTTGTGGTGACCCCCAACCATAAAATTGTTTTCATTGCTACTTCATAACTGTAATTTTGCTACTGTATGAGTCGTAATATATATATATCTGATATGCAGGATGTATTTTCATTGTTACAAATTGAACATAATTAAAGCATAGTGATTAATCACAGAAATAATATGTAATTATATATTGTGAAATATTTATTTCTAATTACAGATAAATGAAATTTTGTCCTGAAGCATGGTGTAGCATGAGTAACAGTCTTTACTCCGGTCACTCTTATTTGGGCATATCTGCATATGGGCTGACCTGCCTGGAGACAGAGGAGTCGTGTCTAGGTTACTAACACCATCGGAAATGTATGTTCTCCGATGTTCTTGGGCAGCCCCTGTGAAAGGGTCATTCGACTCCCAAAGGAGTCGCGACCCACAGGTTGAGAACCACTGTGACAATACTAACAATATGAGGACTTATTAAGGAAGTCAACAAGTTATAAAACGCTAAGGATAAAGTTCTTTTAGGTACAGTGACTCTTTTCAGCCATGGTGGTAGGCACTTCTCTCCCTGGTTTTTGGACTCTCACCCATGTGGACCCTTCGTGTCTGCCTTATTACCTAGAATAGGAAGTCTCCCCACTGCTCTCCCTCACTCATTACCTCTTTCTCAAAATCTTGGCACTGAAACCTCTGGTGATATCAGGCCAGAATGTCCGATACACTGTAGTGGTGGCTCTTCTCTGTTGATCATGGAGTAGTTATTCTTCCTGCTTCTAAAACGGTATTCTTTTATCCAGAAAAAAATGGCTATAATGTACAATGCCCTCTTCGAGTTCTTACACCTCATGTGCTGGATACTGCCTGAGGTAGTTTATTGTGCCAATCTGGCCAATAAAAACATGTGGGTTAAGTCAAGGGTGGAGAGAGTGAGGCTCGCCTGTCTAGTTCTCACGTCTTTTGCTTTCTGATGGTCGGACCAGGGTCCAGCTGCCTTAGCCAGTTCCCTGCTTTAGCTTGCAAGGCTCACTTCCTGCAAGACATCCCTGAAGAGAAGCCGCATGAACCTACCCTGATGCAGCCCTGGGTGCTGGAGCAGCCATGTGGAGACCCCTGCTAGTGCTGAGATGTTCACACATTCACTAACTCGGTTTTCCTCCTGCAGTTGGCACCATTGCGTGTGTTTTGCGAGATGGAGGAGGACTTTGTGGATTGGTGTCGGACATATGGGTTAATGTTGGACTTGTGGGCTTGGGCAGCACTGGGTTGGGATGTTTTCTTGATGCGCACTTAACCTTTATATAAAACTCTCTCTTGTACATATGAGTTTCTGTGGATTTGTTTCTCTAAAGTACCCAGACTAACACACTATCTCATAATTTGATGAGCGTTATAAAGACAATGGGTAGACAAGCCACACTAAATAAATTACCTAACCCTACACTTTTGCTGTAGTCATATTTTGAGTCCCTTTTTACTTGATGAGCTCATCTTCCTGCTGTACAGTAGACAAGCTTCTAAAGGTATTCATACGGTTTTCAGTGGCAATTCCTCAAAAGAGGACCACATGACTTCTAACTGGTCAGTTGTTCATCCAATCTTTGTTGAAACCAATTTACTTTCGATAACCCTGCTGATATTTGACAGACACATGGCTTAGCTTTAAGCAACACCATAAGATGCAAACCACTACATGCTGTAGAACAAACTGACAGATGAGTGGGGTAATCTAATTTTTATACTTATGTTTAAGTTATTAAAGATGGTGCTGTTTTCATTAAATACACCTTGAATTTTCAGGGTTCAATTCTATCATTTTGTAAACCTTCTATCAAAAGTTTCAGTAAATGCATAGAGAAAGTAATAGTATTTTATAGCAAAAATTATTTGTAATGTTAATCTTTGATGCGGTCATTGGAATTTTTTTCAAATTTTCTGTAATACTGAAATCATTTAAAACAAACTTTGGAATATTTTTTACCACACAGTGCCTTGTTTTATTTAGGTTTTTCCTCTATAGGCAGAATAATTTTTTCCACATTCTGTGAGTATAAGAGCATTTGAAGCACAGCGAGCTTTAAAACTAGCTTTCTGACATGGGCACTTAAATCAGAGAGCATTTCAAGAATATTATAGACATTATGTGTTTGCTGTGTTTATCATAAATTGCCTGCAGGAATTGAGAGTTCACGATTCCCGGACTGCCGAACATCTTTTTCAGGCAGAAGCTTCAGAAAAGCCTAGAGGCAAGAGTGGAAGAGAGAGAGAGAGAAAACACACACACACACACACACACACACACACTCCTCAAAATATTTTTCCATCATCCAATTTAGCTTTTGGTGTTTTTAACTTGGAAAGTAAAATGAGCAACGGGTTTTGAACTAACAAAGTAAATGACTTAAGGAGTCAGGGAAGTAATTGGAACTCTTCCATGAAGATTCGAAGTTAAAAC
>NW_022111373.1:40014487-40016315 GCF_000313985.2 Echinops telfairi | reverse complement strand
AAAATCCAGACCAGAGTCAGAGAAAACATTCGAACAGAAAGTAAGTCTATTGATGGGAATAATTTGGGAAAGAAGTAAAAAGGACCCATGGCTAGTCTAAAGGGCCCAGAAGAAAGAAAAGTTGAATCTTATTCTGCTAATGGCAGGCCTGCCACCACAGGCTGACTTTCTGGACAGTCTTCTGCTGTTAGTTGGTCCGTTGTAGTGTTTCCAGGTGTGTGCATACCAGCACCCCAGCACCTCAGACTTTTATGCTGTGTTCTTGTCTCAGACCCCAAACTCGAGAGTCCATTTAATCATTGTGGGGGTTGTCTTTCTTCTTATTATCATTTTATTATTGACAATTGATGAGAAAATGTGTTTTATTCTCTCTCACCTTCATTTGTGCTGGAGGCATATGTGCAGAAATGTGTTTCCCCCTCTCCTTTGGGTTAAGATGCATGCCAGATTGCTGCCATAGTCACCGTCCTTCCCTGACAGCCTCTGACTAGCTAACAGTACTGTCAGATGGCACTGGGCTGGAGACCACAGGTTAGGGGTTTCAATCCAG
Organism: Echinops telfairi; assembly: GCF_000313985.2. NCBI lineage: Eukaryota > Metazoa > Chordata > Mammalia > Afrosoricida > Tenrecidae > Echinops > Echinops telfairi. The sequence goes on along the minus strand of NW_022111373.1, from coordinate 40,015,765 downwards.
TAACAACTCTGCAGGAGAAAGATGAAACTCTCTGTTTCTTTACCTAAAGTAAGAAACCGAAAAAGAGGACGACTGTTAGCATTAATCAGGCTGAAAGACTTGAAGGAAAAATTCAAGCCTCTAGTGGCAACATTAAAAGACCCTATGGATAAAATATTGAACACTACAGGAAGATTCAATGAAGATGGAAGGAATTCACAGAGACAATGTACCAAAAGACAAAAACAAAAAACTACTCAACATTCAACCATTTCAAATTAGCATATGATCAAGAACCAGCAGCACGGAAGGAGGAAGTGCAAGCTACACTGAAGGCACTGGTGAAGAGACAGGCTCCACGAATTGACAGAATAACAGCAGCACTGTTTCAGGCAGCCGATGAAGTGCTTGACGCTTTCACTGATCTATGCCAAGACATCAGAGCAGAAAAATAGATACCTCAACAATTGACTGGAGGAAATCCATATTTGGACCCATTCAAAAGAGATGTGACTCAACAGAATCTGCCTTTGCCCTGTCGGAAATTCAAACTGGATCCAGAAAGGTATAGAAAAAGAGAGATAACTATTGATCTCAGACCGATTTTAGCTAAAAGCAGAGAATATCAAAATTATGTTTACTTGTGTTTTATTGACTATGCAAAAGCATTCAATTCTGTGGATCACGACAAAGTATGGATAATACTGAGAAGCATGGGAATTCCAGGAAACATCATTGTGCTGATGCACAACCTGTACACAACCCAGGAAGCAATCATTAGCACAGCAACAAATAATGGGGTACTGCATGGTTTAATACCAAGAGAGGTCTGTTTCAGGGTTGCATCCTGTCACCACCCTTATTCAATAGGTATGGTGAGCAAATCAGAGACGCTTGACTATGAGAAGCACATGACATCGTGACGGGAGGAAGGCTTATTATAAACTTCTAATATACAGAGATACACTCCTGTTTACAGAAAGGGAGGGGTACCTGCTTAAGAAGATTAAGAACTGCAGCCTTCAATATGGACTTCAACTCTATGTAAAGAAAAGTTTAAATCCTTACAATTAAATAAATATATAACTTAAAGAAAAACAGATAAAGGATTGAAGTTGCCAAGGGTTTTGTATTGCTTGAATACACAATCACTGCTCATGAAAACAGCAGTTGAGCAATCGAAGGACTGCATCAACTGGTTACATTGTTGCAAAGCAGAATATCACTTGGAGGACTAACGTGCTCCCGATCAAACTATGGGATTTTCAATCACCTCACATGAATGTGAAAGTTGGACAT
>NW_022111373.1:40010423-40014141 GCF_000313985.2 Echinops telfairi | reverse complement strand
ATGAATAACTGAGAAGAAAAATAATGAATTAGGAATCCTTTGGAGTTTGCTTAATGTGGTGTAGTATCACTGACTTAATTAGTTTATTAAATTTATACACTATCTACTCACTTAAAAGAGAACAACTAGCATTGAATGCTTGATAATATCATGACTGGCACATAATAAGTCCTACTGTTGAAGAGAAAATGGGTCAATTAATAAGTTAATGTAAAATTGACATAATGTGTGTACATAGGAATAACTCAATAAGGATATTTTACTCAATAATCCTATGTTCGAATACTTTGCAAATATTCATTATAAGATTTCAAAACAAATTTTATATATGATAACTTATCTGTACATAATATTCATAATTATATGTGTTATTATAGTTGATAATATTCTGATGGAGGAGAAAACCTGTGGGGGAATTTTTTTTGTAGATATACTAAACTATAAGTTAGAAGACATAAAAACACATTGGACTAAAGATTTGTTTCTCCCAAACATGTCTTACTTTCCCTTTTGTTTTCATCACCAATGATAGTATAACCATTCATCATAATCAGGATGCAATTATCCTAAGTGAATTGTAGCAATCAAACTCACTGTCATGGAACCTTCTGACCAATGGAGACCATATAGGTCAATGTACAGCTTCCCCCGTGGGTTTCCTAAACTATAATTTTTTACTGGAGTACAAAGCGTTGTCTTTCTCTGATGGAGCTACTGGTGTCTTCAAAGTAGGTGGGGGGTGCAGCAAAAAAAGAGGAAGATGCTTGACAAGATGGATTGACAATGGGCTCAAGCATAAGAACGATTGGGAGGTGGGCCTAGGCCTGGGCAGTGCTTCATTCTGTTGTAGGTAGGGGTGTTATGGGTCACAACACACCCAATGGCACCTAACAAAAACAACAAACAATTTTAACAAGAGTACTTGTAGTATCAGGAATGTGTATTTGTCTTAACACAAGATTTTGTAATAAGCTGCTTTTGCATACTGTAAACAAGAGAAAATGATAACTGTATGCATTGACTTAATTAGTGCTCAATAATTGACCTCAAGAATCTAATAGCCATTACAATGGCTACACAGAACTCACAGGGAAAAACAGTCCTGATTAAAGGGTTATTAAAGAAGTCAACAAGGTGTAATGCCAGGAGAACTGCTCAGGGTATTTGTTTACCAGGAGATGTTGCAAAGTTAGGGGTTTAATAACAAATGCCTAAAAGGGTTTAGCACTCTGCTGTGTGTCTCAACCCCCAGGCATTCAGCTCAAGCTCTCTAGGTCAGCAAACCCTGGGATTAAGTGCCCAGAGCAGCCCATGCTAGTACACCTCAGCCCAAAGGCATGAAACTACTTCCCTCGGTCAGCAAGCACAACTTCCTGAGGCACCTGACTTTCTAAGGGAAATTAATATTCCATGACTCCTGAGATGCATTAAAAAGGCAAGGTGCTTTGAATCGATTCCTTCACTAGCTTCTATTATTTTAAGAACTATGCCATCAGTAATCATTGAATGGAAATATGGATGAGAAGGGGAGGCCTCTGATATGATCAGATATAGTACAAGAATGCTCTATAGAGTGAATGTGGTTAAGAAATGATCATAAGTGGTTAAGACATAATCACAATAAAATGATTATTAAGTGAAACCTGTTGTATTAAGTACTGTGTAGTTAATTGTACACACAGAGCCCCCATATATAATACAAGGAAACGCTGTCTAGTCCTGTAAATTCTTCAAAATTGTACCTTTGAGCCAACTGTTGCAGCCACAGCCTAGTGTGTCAATCTCTCTAAATTCGGAGTCTTCTCCTTTTTCTATGGCTACATATTTCAACAAGATGACATCCCATGGGTGGGAGCCCTAATAGCCTCGTGGCTTACAAGTTGGGCCAGTAACCACAGGTCAGCAGTTCAAAACTACCATCTGCTCCTAAGTAAAAAGATGAGACTTTCTATTTCCATAAAGATTTACAGACTTGGAAATCCACAACGGCAGCTCTACTCTGCCCTATAAGTTCATGATGAGTCCAGTTGATAGCAGTGAGTTGTTTTATTTTTTGTTTTTTAATCCTTCTCTGGGGATATTTATCCTGATAATATGCTTAAAGGACTTAAAATGAAGTCTGACAGTGGTCGCTTCTAAGGAGCATCGAGCTGGAGATCTGATTCTGATTTGTTCACTCTTCTAGGAGCCCATGATATAATCGATATTCTTTACAAGCACCATAAGTCACAGGTATCAATATTTTTATTTTCCTAACTCCTCGTACAGCTATTACACATATATCAGATGATTACAAACCCATTATGTGGGTCTGAAGAACTTTAGTCCTCAAAGTGACAGCTTTGTTTTGTAACACTTTAAATAAGTGTTCTGTAGTAGCTATCCCAACACATTGTTTGCAGTAGATATTCCAATCCCATTGTTTACTTCTCAGACTGCTTCTTCCATGGGTTTTAATTGAAGATTCAAGTAAACAGTAATTCTTCAAAGTTTCGATATTTACTCTATTTATAATGATACTACTGATTATTCACTGGGAAGTTTTTGGTTTCTAGGTTGTTGCTATTTATTGCAGGGATTTATTTTCATGGATTTAGAAAAGCAAACCTACTGTGACTTGTCCATTTCCCTCTTTTGCTGTCAGTCTCCTGTCTTTTCAGAAATGGTGAGTCCAATGCCCATTGCCAAGGGCAGGGGCAAAGGGAGGGCAGAGAAATTCAAAGTTCGTCAAGGTAGTAAACTGGACGGGCTGCCGGCAAAGCTGCTGCCTGCGGCACCCTCCACGTGCGGGCAAGCAAGAGAACCTGGAGAAGTCATTTGCTGTTGGTGATCATCGCAACACATAGTTGCAAATATTTTTTGTTTTCTTTATATCAAGGTGCAAAGCATATTTCAAACAGTAGTCTTTGATTTCCAACAGTTAATTGCTTCAAAGCATCTTATTTTTCACCAAGCAAGGCTGGGTTTTACACTCAAAGGAGTGGACTTTTTCACTCAGGAGAGATCTGCCTGGGGAAAGAGAAGGGTATGAACTGAAGGTGGGTGGGCATGGTGGGGAGGTGTGGGGGGTGGGGGGAAGAGAAGATTTTGCAGGTAGTTAAATCTTCCTCCAACCCTGATGTGCAAATACACATAGTCAAATTTCTCAGGTTATTTGCTGAGCAATCAGATTGAGTAAGTATGGTGAAAGATCATTTTGGCATATTCCTTTGTTGATGTTGAACTGGAAATTATCTTATTGTTCTTCTTCAGTGACTGTCTCTTGTTCTATGTGCAGATTACATGAGTACAATAAAATGTTTTGGAATTCCAATATGTGAAGTTAACCACAATTGGTTAGTATCCATAAAGTTGCCTTACTTTGTTGTTATAGTAACCTTATGCACAACAGAGCAAAACACTGGATGGTCCTGGCCATCTTCACAATTGTTCCGATGCCTGAGTCCGTTGATGGAGACTCTGTATCAATTCAGCTTTTTCACTGGCCCTCGACTTCCTCAAACATGAAGTCCTTCTCCAAGGTTTGCTCTATTCTGACATTATGGCCAAAGTATGTACGATGAAATCTTCTCATCCTTGCCTCTTAGGAGAACTCAGGCCTTACTTTTTCCAAGACATAGCTGTTTGTCTTTTTATCTGTCCACGGTATCTTCCTGTGAGTATCTACTTATGTTTAAGATTCTTCTGACATAAGCAATGTTATTGTTTTATGTCTATT
>NW_022111373.1:40008184-40010215 GCF_000313985.2 Echinops telfairi | reverse complement strand
CCTCATGTTGTGGTGACCCCCCAACCAAAAAATTATTTTCGTTGCTACTTCTTAATTGTAATGTTGCTACTGTTATGAATCAGGTGACCCTTGTGAATGGGTCATTCGACCCACAGGTTGAGAACCACTGGTATATCTTAATGTTGAGCACAAATATGAATCTCTGCAAGTTGGCTTGTCAATTTGCTGCCTTCCATATTTATTTTCAAAGATTATTGAGTGCTTCTAATGTTGAAACTGTTTGGTGAATCATCTCATCGTTTTATCTGTCCATGGCACTTTCAGTATCCGTTTCCAGCAGCACAGTTCAAATGCATTGAGCCTTCTATGGTCTTCCTTACTCAGTCTCCAACTACCACCTGTATATGATGGAGTGGAGAATGCCATGGCCTGAGTCAGGCACACGTTAGTCTTCAAAGAACCATCCTTGCTCCTCAATATTCAAAAGAGGTCTCATGCAGTTGATTCACCTAATGTAACTGATCTTTTAATCACTTGACACCTGCTTCCATAAACATTGATAGTGGATTCAAGTAGACAAAATCCTTGTTAACTTCAATCTTTTTCTCATTTATCTTGAGGATACCTATTGGCTCAGTTGTGAGGAATTTGGTCTTCTTTATATTGATTTTTATGTGTGAATATAAATACCATATGACCCTGAAATCTCTCCTTTTGATATATACTCCGAAGAAATATGAACAGAGCTACACACACCCAATTTATGGCAAAATGAATGCATTGACCAAAATGTCTCTCTATGGAGGAATGAATAAATAAACTCTGGTACAATGAGATATTAGCATCCCTAAAAAACAGTAATGAAATAGTCACCTTATCACCTGGACAAATTTGGAAGATCTTATGCTCAGCAAATTTAGTCAATCTCATAAAAAGAAAAAGGAAACCAGTTTTCACACCAGAAAAGATGGAGATTTTTAATATGGCAACATCTGAGTAGAGGGAGGGATGAGGGGCAGGGACAGATGAGGAAGGGGCAGGGGTATGGAAAGAGTATAGGGCCATTTACAAAGGGGACTGACTGGGGTTCTGTACATGCTCTGGGCTGTACATCTATCTATTTTGTGTGCTGTCCTTTGTATGGGGCATGCTGTTATACTCTACAGTGAGAGACAGACAGAGAGAGAGAGTGATCATAGCCTTAACACCCCCCCCCAGGTTCTCCTCCCCATAAGATATAAACACTGGTCTGAGTAGTTACAAAAGAAGGAAAAATAACATTAAAAGTGACTTAAATGCTTTTGGAGCACTTGGAAAGTTTTCGAACAATTAAAAATGTCTTTTTTAAAGATTAAAAAATAACATACTCATATTTTCATTATAACGTTAAATTAAAATCAAACTATTGTACCCCATTATCAATGATACCCCCATTTCATTCTTTTAAGTTCACACACAACTAACTCTTCTTTTTCCATTCACTTTTCTTGCATTGAATTTTTTGCCACACCATTCTCTTGTACTTGGCTATATTCTCTTCTCTTGTAGCTTATCATTCATTTCAAAATGTTTTTCCCTCTGCAAGCTAATTAGTAAATTCCTGTATGTTATATTGTCAGCAATCCTTTGAGCATCGTCTTTTGCTTCTATGTAACCAAATTCAACTATTCCATTTTCTGCTGCCTCTGTTATTCTTACATACATAGGCTCCATATAAAGAGTATACACAAAATCTTTCAAGTTAAGGACATCCCGTTCTGGGTTAGTAACCAGGACCACTTTAAACATGTCAGGAGGAACTCAGTACTGGATAGTAGTTCATAGGACCTGCCATCTGCTCTATTAGAGAACTACCTCCCTTCTTTCCCACCATAGTGCACAGGACACCTGTATATCTGTTCTTTGTATGTCCTTGTTGATTGCCTTGTCTAAATTCAGTTTATAGCCCTACATTTTATATTACAGGTTAAAAAATAATTTGAAATATTTCTTCAGTTCTTTTCATTTGAGAAATGCCAAACATGTTATTTTCTCTTAATTTTCTAAATATGCTCTGTGCACATTTTAAGA
>NW_022111373.1:40005822-40006836 GCF_000313985.2 Echinops telfairi | reverse complement strand
ATGCCAATCACCAATACATCTGCATTGCATATTTGATCAATTTCAGATGGCATAAGTTAGTAAAAATCTTCAATTTCTTCACCTTGGCATTAATTGGGTGTAAAGTTGAATTATAATGACAGTCATATAGGAATATAGGTATTATGCTATCACTGACAGTGTGGTATTTCAGGATAGTTTTGAAATGTTATTTGTGATGCAAAATCATTTCTCTTCTGTTTACCATTCTCATCTCAATCAGAATGGTGAATAACTGCCCATTTTATCCCACTACCTGCTAAGATATTTATCATTATACATTTCTTTTAATTTTAGCCAGCTGTCAATTTTTCTAGATTCATAATTTTTACATCTCACATTCTGCTTTCTAATGAATCTTTGTAGCTTGCCTTTTTGTTTGTTGCTTGTTGTGACGTTTACCACCTTTGCAAATGAAGGTCCTTAAAGATTTATTACTTCTAGGTTTTGATAGTTGGGATTTATATCAACTTGTCTGTGTCGAAATTCTTCCTTGATATGATTTAACCCCGTGTAATCAATTCCATATGGGATCTTATATGACGTAACCAAGCAATTAACCTTGTCACAGTTTGATACAATTGAAGGAGCTTTTATCTAGGAGTAAGAGTCCTGGTGACATATTGGTTAAGCATCAGCTACTAACCACAAGGTCAGAAGTTCTAAACCACCTGCTGCTCTTGAGGAGACAGAGAAGGATTTATACTCATTTAAAGAGTCACAATCTCAGAATCCCACAAGGGCAGGTCTATGCTGTTATGGTCACTATGAGACCATAGTGAGAATGGAGTTTATTCAGTGTGGCCTACTCTTAGTTTAAAATGTCAGTGGGGAAAAGGTAGCTCACTTCTACTGCTGAATCTAGACTCTACCTCTGCTCTGTTGACCTGCTGTTATGTTGTCTACCAATCCCTGGAGTCTTCAATGGACTGCCAATCTTGGATTCATTTGCCCAAACTGATTCCCCCAACTTTACATACATCAGCCCCTGGCCTT
>NW_022111373.1:40002255-40003692 GCF_000313985.2 Echinops telfairi | reverse complement strand
GTTGAATGGATTAAATATGTTAAATTATTTCAATAAAAACCTTAATACTTCAGCTTTGGCTCACTCAATATACAAAAAAAAAATCTGACATACACCTTCACTGGAAAAATCAAAGATAATTGTCAGATTAATAAGGCAAATTGTACTGAAATGCTACCAGAACAAAATTAAATGATTTTTAATTTCAAGCAATATATTAATATATCTGTTTCCAGCAACTTTATTTTGATAGACAAATCTGTATTATCAATTATATACATGTGCAGATATAAATCTAAGTGTTGGAATAAGCCTTGCACTGACTTTCAGAGGTCGATGGTAAATAAACATTGCCATTTGAGTTTAATTTTTTAAATTATATATTTATTTACTTACATATTTTTATATTTTCCATATTTTAATCTTTTATGTCGTACTTTTGGGGGAAATTAGGCGAAGTTTTAAAAAGCAGATAATCAGTTTTACATTCAACATTTCAAATATTTTGTTTCAAATCATCAGTTGCATTTCTCCAATGAACCCTCATTTCCTCCTAGTTCCTCTCAGTGTTTCTAGTTTTCCTTTTTCCTTAACACTTGTACCTTTGTCTTTATGTAAATGCTGCCCTTTGGTCTTAAGTGTTTGATTCTTCTAACACATGAGTGAGTTCAATTCAGTCCTAAAGGGTGACGAAAGTTCTATCAATCTCTACTAAAACAGGAAGCCTAGTCTCTTCTTGTTTTTAGATTAGTTATCCCTCTTTCTCCACTCTCTCTAGGATCCTTTACAAAGCAGTTGGCGATGGTCTTCAGGTAACATCTAGTTTATTTTGGACCCAAGTTTGTGGAAACTGATTTTGTAGTGAACTATTGGACTAATTTTTTCCAGGTGTTTTTCAATTTTCATCATTCTCCTTTGCTCCAAACAGAGAGAAACCAGTACGTGCACCTCCATTGGTGTGCTTCTAAGGCCCTGGTTGCAAAAGCAGAACATACAGCAACATCTTTGTGAACTATGCTGTGCCAATGGACCTTGCTGTCCTCGGACAAATGATCTGGAGGGCTTAGGCTAGCCGGTCATTCCCTGAAGATTTCCTGGTATGTTTAATACGTTTTCAAAATGCTTTCCCATGTACAATCCACAGCATTCATGGATGCATTTTAGTAAAGACAAACACCCTGTACTAATATATAGTCGATATCTGTGGGTATAATCTGCAATTATTGTGGGGATAACCTGTAGATATGTGTGGGTATAATCTCACTTTATCTCGCAGACTTGTTCAGCCTACATGTCTATCTAAGCATCTGCTCACAGATCACAGTTTACAGTATTGTCTATATAATACTATTTGTTTCCATTGGCTTTAATAAGGCACTGCTATTTTTAATAATATTTTACTGATACTACGCCACTAAGTACTTTCCTCACAGTTGAAAGCCCACTCCTTTCAGGGTA
>NW_022111373.1:40000067-40001803 GCF_000313985.2 Echinops telfairi | reverse complement strand
CATTACATATTTTCAATGAACTCTACTTGGAGTTGTCATTTATTTATTTATTTTAGCAGACCTGAAAGCAAACACATATTTCTGCCATTATTTCATTGACTTAGATTGAATCATGTGATGAAACCTACCTAGGAGGCAAATTGACTTATCATATATTTTTAAACCTCTTTTTGTGGATTATGAGAGGGTTTACATATGAGATCATCATTCTCACATTCATAAACATAACCCATTAAATCATTCTAAGGCTTATGTTTGCAACTTATCTAGAATTTATAGTTGTTCTTGTTCTTGTGAGATGCCATCCAGGCAGTTTTGATGTATAGTGACCCAAGGTACAAAAGAAAAAACATCTCCTCATTCTGAAACCTCCTCACAATTATGTTTGATGTAATTGTTACAGCCCCTGTATCAATCCATGTCACTAAAGTTCCTTTTCCTCCCCCGCTACTTTATCAAATATGATGTCCTTTTCCAAGGACTGATCTCTCTGGATACCATGTCCAAAGTACACTAGATTAAGTCTAGGCACCTTTACTTCGGAGAAGCATTTGGACTGTACTTCTTCCAAGACAGATGTATTTGTTGTTTTGGTAATCCCTGGTACCTTCCATATTCTTCGCCAACACCATAATTCAAATGCATGATCATTCAAAGGTCTTCTGATTCAATGTCCAACTGGCAGAGGGATATGAAGTGATTGGAAACACCTTGACTTGTGCCAGGCACATTTTGTCCTCAAAGTAATGTCTTTGCTCTTCAACACTTTAAAAAAGTCTTGCGCAGTACTTTTGTGCAGTGCAATATATCCTTTGATCTCTTGACTGCTGCTTCCATCTTTCTATGGATTCAAGCAAGATGAATTTATTGACAGCTCCAATTTTTTTTATTATTTATCATGGTGTTACCTAGTAGTCCAGTGTGAAGATTTATTTTTTTACAGTGAGTTGTAATCCAAATGGAAGGCTGTAATCCTTGATCTTCATCAGCAAATGCTTCAAGTCTTCTTCACTTTCAGCAAGCAAGGTTGTATCATCTGTATATAACAGGTTGCTAAAAAACTTTCCTTCGATTCTGATGCCATGTTCTTCAGCAAGCAAGGTAGTATCATCTGTATTGATGATTTTGTCAGCATACAGATTGACTAAGTATGGTGAGAGGATACAATCTGACACACACATTTGCTGATTTTAAACCCTTGTCCTGTTAACAACTGCCTCCCGATCCATGTATAAGTTCTGCATGAGGACAATGAAGTGTTCTGAAATTCCCATTCTTCACAAGGCTATCCAGAGAGTTTTTGGCTTTTTTTATGACCCACATAGTTAAATACATTTACATAGTCAATAAAATATAAGTTAACATCTTTTTGCCTAATGCCTAAGATAGCAATCTTTAGTAGTTACATTTCATATTTGGGGACTTCTAATTTTTCTATCTTCATACTTAATACATTCCATGTTCCAATTATAAGTAGGTGTTTGCAGTTTTACCTTCGCATTTTGAGTAATGTTGCATCAGCCAATGAGGGTCCCTAGAGTTTTACTTCATCTGTTATTATGTCTGACTCAACTTTGAGAAAGCAGCACTTTCTCAGCCATATTTTGAGTGTCTTCGGACCTTAGGGCCTCATCTTCTGACACTGTATCTGACAACATTGCGCTGCTATTTATGAGGTTTTCAGTGGCTAACAAGTCCGAAGTGGAGAGTTTGTTCCTTGCTGTATGTTCTTACCC
>NW_022111373.1:39996773-39999484 GCF_000313985.2 Echinops telfairi | reverse complement strand
TAGTGCAGGCAAAGAAGGTGAATATTAAGAGTTAGTATAAATAATTGCAAAAGTAATATCCTTAGAAAGATTGATACATCGTCTCTCAATGAAGTGGAGATTAAAGATGTCTCTTTTATCCAACCTTTCCAAAATGTTATTCCACTCCATTGTCCCTAATATCAAACACTGTTACTCCCTTTAGTATTTTCCTTTATGTCTCAAGCTTGTCAATTTGCTCTAAGGTCTTACAGAACTCATGAACATTAAAGAAATAGTTCATGTGGCTATATAGGTCAGCATAAGTCCCAAATTAGAAATGATAAGTTCATCCATCCATCCATCTGGAGAATACTCCTCATCTACAAGGCTGTGGAAGCTTGTGAAATTAGGTCAAGTGATAGGAAGAAACTCAAGTCCCCAAACTGGAGGTCAGACAGAGGTATACCAGATTCAAGTCTACTGTAAGAAAGTGAAATGTCCGTTAGTGAAAACAGGCCTACCTTGCTTCTGCTCCAGATCAGCCTTCTGAATGAGTAGTGCAGTAAAAGGATACAACCTTGACACAAATGTTGACTGGTTTTAAGCAATTCCATATACACTGGTTTTGTTAGAATTACTACTTCAAGGTATATGTATAAAGGACACATAAACATAACCAAGCATTCTGAAATACTCATTCTTAACAATGTTACCCATGAGTCAATATCTCTCTTATTTCAGTGAAAACCCATCTAATATCAATAATATCCATTCCATATCCTCTTCTGAATCTGCTGTGAATATCTGGTGTTCCCTATTGTGTAGAGCTGAAGACATTTGGAATTATATTTATCACAATGAGGTAGTTAGTTTATAGTGACAACCTGGCAGATAAACACATGTGGGGTTAATTGAAGGGCTGAGGGATAAATGGCTCAGTGAGCCTCGCCTTTCAAATTCTCCGGTTTCTTACTTTTTGCTGGTCGGACCAGGGTGCAATTGCCTTAGCCAGTTCCCTTCTTCACCTTGCAAGGCTGACTTCCTGCAAAACATCCCCAAGGAGAAGCCAAATGGACCTACCCGATGCAGCCCTGGGTGTTGGAGCAGCTGTGTGGAAACCCCTGCCAGCGCTGAGATGCTTACATGTTCACTGATTTGGCTTTCCTCCTGCAGGCAGAATCATCGTGTGTGTTTTGTGAGATGGAGGAGGAATTTGTGTATTGGTGTCGGACATATGGGTTAATGTTTGACTTGTGGGCTTGGGCAGCACTGGGTTGGGATGTTTTCTTGATATGCACTTACCCTTTATATAAAACTCTCATATACATGATTTTCTATGGATTTCTTTCTCTGAAGTACCCAGATTAACACACACAATTTTACTTGTGTTTATGTTAATCATATTGTTTGATTTTTCTTGCATTATGCTAGATCATCTTCCTTTGGAATAAGCCAGAATATTAATCTATTTCCATTTATTTGTTGGGTAGCTGTCTTCAAAATTCTCCAGCAAGATCCACATGAGTCAGGTTTGCATCAGCTTTGAAAGACTTTAATTATATTTCATAAATTCCTAGAACCTTATTTTTCACAAAATACTTAGTACATTTTGGGTTTTCTTCTTTCAGTATCATTTATTATTAATTATATATTCCCTACTGATATTGTTGAATGTGGATCTATTATTTTTGGCACAGAGATCTGTTTGTTCCATCTGCCATCTTTTGATGCTTTATGCATTGTTCACTATTTTGTCCATAGAATCTTTCAGTATTGTAACTCAACGTTTGATTTTTTTCCATCCATTCTCTCAGTTTAAGAAATATTGAACATGTTCTTTGCTTGGTTTTCTAACCTCATGTATTTTAAATATAATTATAATATTTAATTTGTCACTGTAAACCTCCCTTTGAAATCTCTTAAGCTCTATTGTTTCCATAATTTATTTTGTGTTAGAAATTCTACATCCAAGAGATGTAGTCTTCCTTTGATATCATGTTTTGTCCTTTCTTTTTATTTTTTCACTTAAAGATCTTTTTGTACCTTCATGTATAGTATTTCTTGTATCATCCACAGAAATGTTTCCCCAAGTGGGTAGTGCTGCCCTCTGAAGGGTAGTGGGGGGTGGGCATGGGAGGGGACTGCACTGGGATTGTTCAGTGTGTGTAGAGGGCAGGGGGTGGAGGGAGTTGAAAAATATCTAACACTTTATCATGGAGTATGAGCTACAGTACAAGGTTATTAAGTGCTGGCGGAGCTTGTGGAACAGGCAGCCCTGGAAAATGTTTATTTTCTAAAAGGGGGTGATAGATCAAATAAGTTTGGGAACCTATAGTCTATAACTTGCCTGGTTTTAAGATACTAGTGTTTATTGTGTGAAATCCTTCCTGATATGGACTGTAAACTCAGATGGTATATACTCAACATTGTGTTTGGGTTCTACTGTACAGGTTTTAATTTTCTTCTGCTTCCATTTGAGCTCTTATTTGACCAATATAGATAATCATTCTCCAGTTTTCTTCTGGCTGATGTTATTCTGCTGTTCTGACAATACCCTTGTCTCTTTACACAGATGTAGCACATTTGATGCCTGCTCACTACTTTCAATATGATCATCTGAGAAAAGTTATATAGAGTGAGTAATTTTTGGACTTGAAAACCATGTGTTTTCCAGCACCCTTTCTACTAGCAAGGCTAGATTTTCCATATTCTTTTTCCAAGTTTTTCATTCAAATTGACAATAATTTTGC
>NW_022111373.1:39993508-39995982 GCF_000313985.2 Echinops telfairi | reverse complement strand
TTCAAGTCTACTGTAAGAAAGTGAAATGTCCGTTAGTGAAAACAGGCCTACCTTGCTTCTGCTCCAGATCAGCCAGGAAAGAGATCACAAAGATGGCTTTGATGGAGATGTTGTTTTAGCCTTCTGCAGACCATATCTGCAAGAAAACAAAGGATAGTGATTTCATTAACACCTTCTAGTAAGGTGGGGCTTCAAAATCATTTCACTTTAGTTCTATTAGTCTAGCAGATAACTCCCTCTAAAATGGGATTTTAACACAGATATAGAAGGTAGAATTTACAATATATCACAAATAAGGATTATTGCTAGAATGGTTATAAAAAGAATAAACTGCATCTCAACTATTTTAAACATTATTCATATTAATAAAACACAATAAAATGGTCAAATATTTCAATATGCAAATGAAGATACTGAAACAAATAAATATAAGGTATAGTAAAATATATTTGGAAAAACTATAATAGAAAAATTTTCAAACTTAAAATATTATAATTTCCAATACTTAACAAGATAGAAGCAAAACAAACAGAAAGAAAACTCCTCAGAATTACAACATAATCAAATTTCTAAAAATCAGAGAAAAAAATGCTACTTGTAAGTCAGTCAGAAGGAAATAACAGTTTATATACAAAAGAACAGTATAATGAACATAGATTTCTTATAAAAATAATGAGACCCAGAAAAAAATATATATGTATTGAGCTAAGGTTTTAATAGAAAAAAATTAAAAATAAGGAAACAAATAACCTTAACAGTCTTACTATTATTCTATTTATTTACATATATGTCAAAACAGGAGATAAATTATAGACATGGAAATACATCCAGAAGTTGAAAAATACTCAATGTTGGAAGAAATTCACTACAAGCAATTTTAAGAGAATATCTGCAAGCAAAGCAAAAGAGATATGATACTGGATTAATTTTGATTTATGTGTAACAAAATGCAAAGTACAAATTATCATAGAAATCAGAAATCAACTAAACTGAAGACATGATTGAAAATAAATCTGAAACTATTTTATGAAATAGATACATTTTTTAGAGAAATACAAAGAACCAAATTGATTCTAGTGCAGAAGAAAGTTTAAACAGCATCCTCATACTATTATTTTAGGCATTTACTATAGATTTGTTGTAGAAAAACAGACATGCTCAAATAATTTCAAAGGAGTTCCAGTGAATCTTCAAAGACCATATTGTCTTAATGACCTATAAACTGCTACATGACATTAACCATAAGTACAATATCTCAAATAATTTATAGATGTCAAAAGAAATTACAAAATAATGAAAATATAGATGTATAGATTAATATACCCCAATAATATTTATATAGACATAATAAATAAAATATTATCTAAATTCACACATATCATGTCCATTTTAAATGAACTCTTAATTACCATTGGTTGATATTTTATTTAGTATTTTTTGGTCAATAAGTAATTACTTTTGTTTCGAAAATGGCCATGAAAAAAACTGATCACATAGGGACAAAATTATAAAGTTCTTCTTAAAATTGAAGGCACTTGGAACAATTAGTCCAATGCATAATGTATCATGTAGACATCAATATCCCCATCTCTGAGAACAGAAGAAATATAGTTATTGGTTTCCATTACCCACTGTCCTGAGAGGTATCACAATAGGTCTTAAATAGAGTGGGTGGAGGAAAGATGTGGAACAAAACTCAAAATCATTTTTAAAAATGCTTTGAAAGTTGAATAGAGATTGGTGGAACCCCAGAGACTATAGCTCTCAGCCACTCTTCAAGAGTGGAAATGAATTCACTTCCAAAGCACAATTTTCAGCCCAAAGTAGTTAAGTCTATAGAGAGAACAAAAGCACTGGCAAGGTATGCATAACTTACAGTAATCAGCAAATTGAAAGCAAATGGGCAGTCTTTTGCCTGAGCACACAGTTCAGAAGGATGAAGAAAGAAGAGAACTCTCCATTACACTTAACACATTTGTCAAATATGCAATTCCATTCTTGGAAACATTTTTCAAATTCATCTGTTTGGATGGCTAACAGCACTTCCCTCATGTTTTTCATCACTTCTACCTCCTCACATCGCTGTGCTTTCATGTCCCTCTTCATTCGTGGAAACAAAAAGAAGTCGCAGAGAAGGAGGTCAGGTGAGTGAGGTGTGTGGGGCAAGAGAGGCATGCTGTATTTTGCCAAACACTGGTGCACTGAGGTGGCTGTGTGAGCAGGAGCACTGTCATGATGGCAAAACCAGGCCCCCTTCTGCCACAAATCACACCTTTTTTGTTGTACACTGTTATGCATACTTCTCAGAATGTTTAAATACAAAACTTGATGAACAGTCTTACCTGAAAACTCCAAATGCACTGAATGGGCATTTTCATCTATTCAGGTAGCTAATGGATGTCCAGAAAAAGATTTGTCATCAATCAACATTTCAGCCTTTCGAAATGAGAAAATAAACAGTACCCTTGCATTTT
>NW_022111373.1:39990285-39992545 GCF_000313985.2 Echinops telfairi | reverse complement strand
AATTGAATAATACATTATAAATGTAAATACATTAATATAAATGCATAATTGTATATGTACAATTTGTCCAAAATCTAATAGAAAATAATGGAGACATTTCCACAGAAACTAGACAGGCCTACCACATAAATTTGCTGCTATCCAATATTGTACTAGAAAATCTTTGCTTAACTACTAAGTTTTTTGAAATTCATACTTATGCCTATAGTAAAGAAGCTATTACGTACATTAATATGGTGTTGGACATAGTGGTTTTCCCAAATTTTTTAGCTTAAGTGAGTGCTTCATCAGTTTGCTGAAACATTTCAATTGGTATTCCATTAATTCCTAGAGCCTTGTGTTTGGCTAATGCTTTCAGTTGAACTTTCCTTAGGACCATTGTTTCTTGCTAGTATGCTGCCTCCTGAAATGGTTGAATATCTACGAGTTATTTTTAGTAGAGTGACTCAGTGTATTATTCCCATCTTCTTTAGGGGATTCCTGCAAGTCATTGTTCTTGCAAAATTCTATCATGTCATTGTGTAGGTTCATTTCTATTGCTAGGGTCTTATTTTCCAACTACTCTTTCTTCTTCTTTTTCTAACTTTTGGATTATATTTTTGGTTAATTTCTGACTAAAGAGGCTGGTAAAATTATTCAATTTGAATATTTTGCACATAGGTTCTTTCAGTATTGAAACTCAAGATTTGAATTTTTTCTTGAGTCCAATCAGATATACTGAGCGTGCTCTTCCCTTTTGGCTTTTTAACCCTAGGTATTTTCACATCTCATTTTACTATTTCACTTTGTCTTCTTGAGCGAGCCTTT
This sequence comes from Echinops telfairi, assembly GCF_000313985.2. NCBI lineage: Eukaryota > Metazoa > Chordata > Mammalia > Afrosoricida > Tenrecidae > Echinops > Echinops telfairi. The sequence continues at coordinate 39,991,738 of NW_022111373.1, read as the reverse complement.
GAAATTTTCTGTTCAACTATTTGATTTCATAGTATCTTCTATTTGCCTTAGCTAATCTACCATTAAGAGCAAGTTTCAGAGTCTCTTTTGACAACCATTTTTATCTTTTCGTTCTTTTTGTCTGTTAATGTTTTTTTTTCTTTTTTAATGAATGATGTTATGATGTCATCCCACAGCTCATGAGGATGTCTTTCATTAGTGTTCAGTGTGACAAGTCTGTTCTTGAGATGCTTTCAATTATCAGGTGGGGTGCATAAGGTTCTGTTGGACTCTGGGGTTTTTCTAATGTTCTTAACTTTATCAGGAAAGCTACATATTTGTAACTGATTATCTGTTTTATAGCCAGTCCCTAGCCTGGCTTTAGCTGCTGATACTGAGCTTCTCCATATTTTAATTCCACAGATCCAATCAATTTAATTTTTAATCAATTGCATTTCATGTGAAGAAGTGAAAATATATTATTGAAAAATAAGATATCTGCTATTTACAAGTCATTGTTCTTGCAAAATTCTATCATGTCATTGTGTAGGTTCATTTCTGCTAAGGTCTTATTTTCCAACTACTGTTTCATTCTCTTTTTCTAACTTTTGGATTATATTTTTGGTTAATTTCTGACTAAAGAGGCTGGTAAAATTATTCAATTTCTTCATCACTAACTTTAGGGGTACTGTAGGACTTTTAGCTGATGGCAGTGAGTTTGTTTTTTTGGTGATTTAGTGGTTGGTGCATAAATTTGAATGCCAGTTTTACTGATTGAGTCCCCTTTTATGTAGCTAGGTATCACTGTTTCACAGATAGTACTGTGCTTCAAGATAGATCTTGAAATGTCCTTTTTGATGAATCAGGTATCTATTAGCCCTATAGCTTCTTAAAGATTTTGGGATTTCAAACAAACAATCTGTAGAAAAGCTGAGACAACTTAAGAGTGATACATAATCAGAGGTTTCAGCAAATCGAAACCAAACTCACTGCCAATGAGTCGATGCCAACTCATAGAGATCCCGGAGGGCAGGGCAGAACTGCCCCTACAGTTTCCGACACTGTAATTTCTTATGGGAGTAGAAAGTCCCATATTTCTCCTGCAGAGTGGCTGGTGGATTCAAACTGCTGACCTTTCAGATTCCAGGTGAACACGTAACCACTACACCACCATGTTCCTTTATGGATAATTTCAGGGACCAGTCTGCATAGGATTAAAAGCGCTATGAAAAATATTATTTTTGATGCATCCTTATTGAATTATGCTTCATGATCTCTAGTGTTGAAGGAGAATGTTACTGGTTATTATTTGTTTATTGATTCATTTGTCCATCATTCATTTATCACTCTCAGGAGCCTTGTCGATAGTAGACAATTCTTATGAAAATTTGTCTCTGGTTTATCTTCAATGTTAGGGGATAAAAGAATTTTAAATGTGATAGTTTGGTAGAGCTCTAAAATCTATCACAGATTT
>NW_022111373.1:39970525-39989686 GCF_000313985.2 Echinops telfairi | reverse complement strand
TAAATAATTTATCTTAGGAATATTAACACAAGATTGGTCCCAAGAGGGTAAAGGTTAAATAAATCCTAAATGTTCCACCTTTGCTAACCATCATCTCTGATACCAATTTCGACCTCTTTCCTTAGTACATTCCTTATGTCCCAGGGTTCTGCAAGTTGCTGCAATGGCTACCCCAAACTCACAATGTATGTAAAAATGCCTCACATCTTGTAGGTGATGGCAAGTCTCAAATTAAAGATTCAGTTGTTGGTCTGAAGGATTCTCCTCATCTGCAAGGCTGTAGAAACAGGTAAAATTGGTTTAGAAGATAGGATATAACTCAAGTCCCAAGAACCAGTGGTGCAGCAGAGAAAGGCAAACCAGATATAGCTTCTAAAGGACATGCTCTACTTCTTGTTCACTTCTTTTACTTGTAATGTGATCCACCTGCCTGCTTCTGAGATGGCCCACCTGTACTCAGAAGGATGCCAATCACAATAACTGTGATCAAGCACTCTAACTGAATCTCATCAGTTTCTTCCCCTCACCTCTCTTACCCAGACATTTAAGGAATAGGTAATTTGGTTCAAGTTTCAGACACAGTGGATGGAAGTGTCGCAAATAATTCAATATGCTGCATCTTTCCATTAATGTAGCTATGCTTTCATATATTAGGTTTTCACTTTTGACTCGTCTGTTTAAATTATTATTTCATAGAAGATATTACCTGGGATTCTGATCATGAGTCGGTGTCCTCAGTGGGGATGGAGGTGGGGAATATATAGAACATATAATAAAAGAAATCCTTTGTGATTTTAAATTAGGCTAATTATTCTTATGTAAATCATAATGAGTGCATATTATAAAACGTCCAAAGATTTTGTATTTGGAAGTAAAAAATGTACAAAATACTTGAGTTAGAAAGCCACAAAGAACTTGCTCGGCATGAATCAAACTCAAAGAATTGAAGAAAATCATTCAAGCCCCAAGGTGAAATAGTGAAGGAATCTGTGGGCAAAGTGTTGCATGATGAAGGAAGCATCTAAAGAAGATCGAAGGACAACCCCATCACTGAACTGAAAAGAACTGATCTCCACTCAACCATTTCAAGATCAAGAGCTGGTGATATTGAAGAAAGAAGTTTAAGTTACACCAAAGGAATTTAGTGAAAAACAAGGTGCCAGGAATTGATGGAGTACCATAGGATACAAAGCTGAAAACACTCACTGATTTATGACAAAGAAATTTGGAAGGCAACTACTTGGCCAACCAATAGTCAGAAATCCATATTTATGATAACTGCCCCCAAAGGTGCAGAGAATAGCATGGAAATGATAGAACAAATGCACATGCAATCATAGTTGTGCAAAAGAAAATCCCATCATGAATGCATAAGTATTTCAACAGGAAACTGTCAGAAATTCAGGCTGGATTCAGATATGGACTTGGCATGAAGGTTATCATTGTTGCCATCAGATGATCTTAGCCAAAAGCATGGAATACCAGACATATCTGTTATTGACTGATAACACATATCACTGTATATATCTAAGAAACTATGGGTAAAATTGAGAAAAATTAGGATTCCAGAACACTTCTTTGTGATCCAGTGTAATCTGTACATAGACAAGCAGCCAGTTGTACCAAGATTTGCACTGCATGGTTTAAAATCAGGAAAGGTGTGCATCATATTTGTATCCTTTCACTGTATTTATTCTATTTGTATGTTGAGCAAACATACAAGAGAGAGAATGGATTCTATGAAGAAGAATGTGATATCAGGTTAGAGGATGGTATATTAACAATCTGCTAGCTAAAAGCTAGCACTCACAACAATTGCTGGCAAAAATCAAAGATATAGTTTTCAATATGGATTGGAACTCATTGTGAAAACAAAACAAAATACAACTGGAACAATAGACAATCTCAGATAAATTGAGAAACAATTGTATTTGTAGAGGAGGCCATTTTGCTTGAATTCACAATCATATTTATGGCAGTAACAGTCAAGATATCAAGGGATGTACTGCCTTGGGCAAATGTACTGCACAAGACACCTTTAAATTGTCAAAGAGTAAGGATGTCACATAGTGGACTAATATGTGCCTGATCCAAGTCGCTATATTCAATGCTTTACATGCATGTGAATGCTGGAGAACAAATAAAGAAGACTGCAGAAAAATTGATGCGTTTCAATTATGGTTTGGGTGAAGGATATTGAAAATGCATACCATTGAGTGCTACAAGAACAAACAAGCCATGGAAGACTAACAGTCAGAATGGTTCTTAGAAGTGACGAGATAGAAGCTACCAACATTTAAACAGTACACACTCTTGATTTAAAAACCATGCTCTGTGGTTTACACTTTTTCCTCCTTTAATTCTTATTTTAAATCACAATTAATAAACGGAATTCTACTAATTGCTTTTTAGTGAAATGAATATTCACATTCTTTGTCATTTAAAAAAAGTATACTGTTGCTAAATAATAGAATTTTTAAAATTCATAATGTCAAAACATTACCAGATACATAGTACAAAATTTTTCTGCATTGTATAGATTGTCCTCTTCCCTTATTATTATTATATGTAACTAATTATACCATCAACAAAAACTACCAGAAATTTTAATCAGATTTAGAAGGTAATAGAGTTATCATTGCTGGTTTTCAATATCAAAGTTAGCTTATAAAATAAGAAAGTTGTATTTTCCTGTGTTTTATTGAATATGTGAAGGAATTTGACTTTGTGGATTATAGAAAACTATAAATTACATTTCACAAATAGGAATTCCAGAGCATATAATTGTCCTCACATGGAACCTCTACATAGATCATGATATATTTGTGTGAACAAAACAAAAGATACTGAGTAATCTGAAATCAGGAAAGATTTGCATCATGATGTATTATTTCACCATATCTTTCAGTCTGTGTCTTGAACACGTATTTCAAGAAGCCGGAGTGTGTGACAAAGCACATGGCATCAGCATAGAGGAACCGTTGCTGACAACCGAGGTATGCGGGTTGTTACACAATGTGCTGATGACATATCCATGCCTGTTGAAAGCAAAGGAGATTTGGAAGTATTACTGGTGAAGTGCATATTTATAGCTTTAGGTATGAATTAAATCTAAAAACAAAGAAAAGAGAAAATTTCACAACTAGCCAACAAACAATGTCAGAGACAATAGTGAAGTTGTTAAGGATTTCTTTTTTATTTGGATCCACAATCAACACACATGAATATAGCAATCCAGAAATAAAACCATGTTTTTCATTGGTCAAATCTGCTGCACAAGACCTCTCAAAAATGTTACCAAAAAATATGTCTCTGTAATCAACTAAGACACACCTGGCCAAAGTCATGGTATTTTTAATTGCTTGAGATACATGCAGAACCTAGACAATGAACTAGAAAGAATGGAGAATTGATGTGCTGACTTAAGGTACTGATGAAAAATACTGAATATGCAATGGGCTGCCAAAGGATCCCGCAAATATGTGTGGGACGAAATGTAGCCAGAACAGCCCTTAGAATCGAGGATGGTGAGAGCTCGTATCAGATTGTTGAAGTAGACTCAAGCAGAAAATGTTCAGCAGAAAATGAGGAAAACCCTTAAACGGTGCGTGACACAGCAGCTGCAGCAATTGCCTCAAAGATCGCAATGATTGTGAAGCTAGATCAGATGGATCAGGCAGTGTTATATTCTGTTGCACGCAGCATCACTAAGAGATGTAACCATGTAGGCAACACCTAAGAACAATATTTTATTTTAAATATTAGAAAGTATTGTATTATATAATGCATGCACTCTTGCACATAATGGTTATAAATAAAAAGGAGCTTTAAAAACTTCATGGGAAAATGTAATTTAAAAATAATGAATATTTCCATGAAGTTTTGAAATCTTCTTGTGTATATATGTGTACATCTCCATGCACATGTATATGTATGTTTCTAACGCATATGCTATAATTCGGTTTTAACTTATTTATTGGCTTAGATTGGATTCTATAGAGAAGCAAAGCCAGTGAAACTTACATATGTACATACATAGAGATTCTTGTTTTGTCAGTAAATATGTGCTGTCAGTAAATGGTAGAACTTTCAAGTGTAGAACTGGGAAAATTCCAGTCCTAAGTCAGATGTTAGGCTGGTGGCTTTTTCTGACTCATACAGGTTCAGTGACTGATTAGCACTAGATTGACAGAAAGATAACGGACTGTGGCAGCAGAAATGAATGATCCTGTAGTTGACAGGAAAGATAGCAGACTTCTGACAATTCCAAGATCACCATGCAAAATGGTAGGGTTTGGATTCATGTCCAAAGAATCCAAGGTCTAGGAGTCAGATGCAGGATGCTGACCAGGAAAAAATACAGGAAAAATTTCCCATTAATCTATATTGAAAGCAATCCACACCCTTGATGAGTTCTCATTGAGTGGATATTACTGGATCTTTACTGCCAAACCATTGAGAACTCTGGCCCAACCAAATTGACACAGTTAATTATCATACTTATGCTTAAATGCTAGCCATTCATGAAATATAAATTATAGCTATAAATGTTAAATTTATGTTATGCAATATCACTGTATTTATCATATATAATAAAGCAAGACTTTTTCCAGAAGCTTCAATATTTATTAAACTCCCATTTCAATGAGAATATATCACTTTCCTTTAAATCTCAGAAACTAGGGTTTACTGTTAATATTTTTAAGCTTTCAATTCCTTTAAGTAAAAAATATCCTGTTGTTCTATCAAATTGCAGTGTCCTATTATCTAAAAAGTTGAATATATTTTTTAACTTGAATGAAATAATAGTCCTTTGTTTAGGTGAAACTGGGACATCTGAATATATTTGTAACTAAAAGGCAGCATTTACAGGAGTTTAAAGCCACTTCTTCAAAGAGTTAATTAGACAATGTAAAACAACAAAACTGAAATGTAAATTCTGCACTGCCATTAGCGTATTATAATCTCTACAAAAAAGTTACTTCACAAACAAGATAATGATTAAATATTCATTCTACCACCAGATATTAAAATTTTAATTATTTCAGATTTGATTTTTAAATTTAAATGATTATGTCTAGGAAAATAAGAGCTTTATTTTTCTCTCTTCTTATATTAGCAATAAAGAATTAGAAAATGCAAAATTATTCTTAATATGGAGCATGTTTGTGGATATCTATCTATCTATATTGCTATATGGATTTCTCTCTGGTTTAAATGATCGTTTCAGTAAATGAGAACATTATACGTGATCAAAATATTAACATGTTTTATTAAATTTAAATATAGAAATTAAGTTTTCAATTTAAAATTGTCACCCACTATTTACTAAGTGTAGCAGTCAAAATGTTCAACTCAAGAAACTTTCAGATTTTTATGATTACTAATTAGAAATGAACAAAATAAGTTTGTCCAATGTTTGTCACTTGAGGTAAACAGCATAAGTACATCTTAAAGGGCTCATATGACCCTGATGTTTTGTATAAACTCTAATCTGGCTTTCTAAATATTTTAATATAGGAGAGAATAAACTGAATAAGCAAGCCTAAAATACACCTATTTTATTGCCATCTTACAATCTAACAGTGACAATATTTATGTATTACTAGTGTATTTATAAGTTCATATGATTCCTAAATGCCCCTCTGTTTTCTGGTTATAAATGAAGTCCTTATCAATTGTAATGGGAACAGATATTTTATTATGGGATCTATACAGAGGATATGAAAAACAAACAAGAAATCATTACACTTAAAGGAACTATTGTGCTTGAGTTAACAGTGTATTTAGTGTGGTTCATTAGTACTTATCTGCTGCTCGGTCTAGAATTCTCAGAGTGTCTAGAAAGGATAGTGAAATTACAGCAGTGTGTGTGTGAAGCAGTTGGTATATCTGACATGTAGATGAGATGTTTCTTATGTCCTAGTGGAAGAAATAAGTATTACTTATTTTTGTTCCTAGGAAATAAGTATTACTAAGACTTACAGGAAAAGCGTACGACACAGAAAAGCGGATGTGCTGACCTGAGCAGGGTGTCCACCTGATGCAGGCGTCAGGTATAACTGATGAACAACTCTGGACCACACTGTCCAGAACATTCGGACGATGTGGTCACGCTGCCTTACCAAAGTCTTTCTCCCATCCTTATGTTATCTTGAGAGAATTTCTGTTCCTTATTTTGAAAACATTGTCTGAGTAGTTCCGTTATGATTTTAACATTTGACATAAAATCTTTGGCAATCCTCCTTTTAAGATCCTAATGCTCCTTTGAAGGCCTAACTCTTCACTTGCGTTTGGGTAGAACCATGTTGGTAATACTGAAGGAAATGATGTGAGTCAGCTCTGACCAAAGCCAGCTATAATGGAAACTTGGAAAGCCAACATTACATCTGCCAATGAATGATTCCTATGAGGCGGAAGTCACACCTACTTCCATCCTGTATTTTTCTATATCCTATTCAGGCACCAGCCATCGCTCCCATTTCACTCTACTTCTTTGCTGAGCTTGACAATTCATTGATATGGAAACACACAACCCAGATTGCATTATTATGGGGATTTATTCGTGCAGCTAACAGTTATAAAATGTTAAGTATATAGTTATGCTGTCTGCAGCACCTCTTCTCAGGTATGTCTCTTCTGAATTTTGACCTCCTAGCTATATGAACCCTGGGTCTCTGCCTCATTCGATGAGTCAGGAGGGTCGCCCTCCATATCATGATCTCACTGCTGTGGCTGCTGGTGCCTCTGTTGCTTCTACCATTTCAGGCAAGAATCTCACCAGGCTACCATGGTTGTTCTTCATTCTTTCTTTATTTTTTTTAGTGCCTCTGGGAGTTCTCTGTTCCTGTTTCTGAGGCTTACTTATTTACCCAGCACAATGACAAATCTAACCAATTCCTGAATCAGATTCTGTCATCCCTTATTTGCATGTTCCCACTGTTATTTGGTGGATGTTACAAAGATTATGGATAGACAAGCTATACTCAAGAGCTTTACTTCACCCCAGATATATGGTTAGACTATGTAATTGATCCCAAAAAGACACTGTGACTGTTTTATTTTGTTTATTTATTTTTTTAGTTAGTTAGTTAGAAAACAAACTTAAATATATTTATATATGTACATGGCTGTAGTTAGGCTTGTATATATGCCCTTTGCCTCCTACTTGAACGGACCTAGATGCATTAATTATTGGTTTGGTAGTAGGGTGGCAGGTGGACATTGGGCCTCCTCATGCGCACTCCCCTAGTACAAGAGCACCTTGCTCAGCTAAATGGTCATTTTATGACATCTACCTTCCCGACATGATCGCTGAAGACAGATGTGTGCATAAGAAAATGTGGTGAAGAAAGCTGATGGTGCCCAGCTATCAAAAGATATAGCGTCTTGGGTCTTAAAGGCTTGTAGGCAAACAAGCAGCCATCTAGCTCAGAAACAGCAAAGTCCACAGAGAAGAAGCACACGAGCCTGCGCGAACCCGACGTGCTGAAGGGAACAGAAAGCAGACACCAAATAACAAAAACCATCACTGTGTGACCACCTTCCCGGCATGATCGCTGAAGATGGATGTGTGCATAAGTAAGTGTGGTGAAGAAGGCTGATGGTGCCCGGCTATCGAGAGCTATAGCGTCTTGGGTCTTAAAGGCTTGAAAGTAAACAAGCGGCCATCTAGCCCAGAAGCAACAAAGCCCACATGGAAGCAGCACACCAACATGTGTGATCATGAAGGGCCAAAGGGACCAGCCTTTAAACACCAAAGGCAGGGAGAAAAGTCATATCCTTGTCAATGAGGGTGGTGCGCGATGGAGACCCAATGTCCATCTCCAGACAACTGGACATACCTTGCAGAGGGGTAGTGGGGAGATGAGTCACTTAGGGTACAGTATAGCAACAATGAAGCTCACAATCTTCCTCTAGTTCTTAAACGCTTCCTCCCCCCAACTACCAGGACCCCAGTTTCGCCTTGCAGACCTGGTTAGACCAGATGATGCACAGCGGTACAGAGGGGAATTGGAAGCGCAGGGAATGTAGGACGGAAGAAACTCTCAGGACCGGGGGTGAAGGGGGCGATATCAGGAGGGAAAGGGGAGGTAGTAAGGGGGAATGGATCACAGGGAGCCACATATGACCTCCTCTCTGGGGGACGGGCAGCAGCGGGGTGGGTGAAGGGAGGCGCCGGACAGTGTAATGTAAGATACAAAAATAATTTATAAATTATTAAGGGTGCATGGGGGAAAGGGAAGGGGAGGGGGGGAAAATTAAAAAAAAAAGGAAAATGAGCGCATTCCGGGAACCCAAGAGGCAAGAAAATTTTGGGAATGATGAGGGCAACAAATGTATAGATGTGCTTTACACAATTGATCTATGTATTGTGACGAATTGTATGAGCCCCAATAAATTGATTAAAAAAAAAAAAAAAAGAAAACAAACTATGGGGGAAGACAATTGTAGTTATTTAATAATTTTAACATTTGAACATAAAAAGTCAATATTTATATTAAGCTTATTTTAATGAAAGAAAAATATGTCTATGCATACACTCTGGCAGTCCCTGAAGGGATCTTTGTGGCAAAAACCTGAAGATAATTCCAATAATCAGTGTAAAAATGCAATGAGGACTTTCACTAGACATGTGAGAGGGTCATTTGAATCCAGATCTTTCAGCTTTGAGAAATTGCTACCAGCTTACTACAATAATATGGGTTATTTTATGGTAGACATCAACAAAATAATTCAAAATTTCTGGAAAAAAGGAACCTTTAAGTAATAAATGTGTCAAGGTAAGAACCTTTAAATAATAAATGTGTCAAGGTAATTTTCTATGTAACAATGGATAACTAATATAAGCACTGTAGCAGAAATTTGGGGATGAATCTTTTCCTAAAAGAAAAGATACCTCTCCCCTCTTCAAAGAAAAGAAACAAACATTTTTGTAAAAATGATATTCATCTATATCCAGCTAAAAATACAATCTTCCCTCTTTTTTATTTACTTTAAAATGCTAATAAGCTGTGCTAATAGATGTTACATAAATATCACTTGTGTCCATTGATATTCACATAAGCATTTTCTTAGTATACAGCTCTTAGAGCTACCAAATTGTTTTAGGCATATTAAATATTCCACAAAAGTAAAATGTATTATGACCTTGTGGGATTGAGTTATATTTTTTTCAATATTTATCAACAGGGTTTCTGAAAGTTAAAAGATGTGTTAAGATTTTTTTTCTAAGTTTTCTAGAAATTGTACATCAAAGGATACACACATTAGTAAGAAATAGAACAAAAGACCATTATTCTTCTCACAGTCTTCATGACTGAAAAGACCATTTTGTTCATTGTTTGATGAGGGACTAGAGCTTCACAAATGCTACAGATCTGCACGGAAATATCTGACCACAGGGTGGGGGTGAGGGGAGTGTCTTACAGAACAAGCCAGAGAAAGAAGAACTTAAGTTACAGGATGCAGCAACAATAAAACTATTAATAAACACTCCAGAGGTTAAGAAGTGAGGGTTGGGTGAGAGAGAACACAATGTTGTGTCTGAAATACAAACTCTTTCTGGTTTTCTAAGATCTTTAAATAAGTAAATTGTTTTAGTGGGAGACATTAAAATATTTGGCATGACTCTTCCATCCATGTCTTTGTAAGTCCTACCAAGTGATTGGGTGGAGCCATGCAAGCAGGTTTCAGAAAACACTAGCAGAGGGGTTTGGTCAGTTTTCTATTCCACTGGGTATATACATGAGCCATCTCATAAGCAAGAAGAGAGAGAATCCCATGGCCATAGGAAAGAAGAGCCGCCTGTGGAGAAATTGAGAGACCTCTGATTGGAGTGGTCGAAACAGCAGAGACATGACATTATGGTTCAGCGCAGAGAAGCAGTATTGAAACTATAAGGCAAAGAAGAGGAGCAGAACGGAAACCATGAGGCTAAGCAGCAGACTCCCTGCAGAACAAGACAGCAGACAAGGAACCATGTAGCTGAGAGGCCAAGGACCAAAAAGACACATGTCTGTCAGCATAGTTGAGAAATGACATTTTGCACAAAAGAACTGTATATTTAATATTTTGTAACATGTTAGATTCCCTAATAAATCCTATTTTCATTAGTATTGTTTGTGAGTTGTATGTGGATATCACAATGGATTATCAGACTTAGCAGAGAAATGTAGTGTTGTGGGAGGTACAGTAAGTGTCAAAATAGTATTAAAAAGCATGGAAATGAAGGTATATCTGCCTTCTGCCTTGTGAGCATCTTCCTTGGGCTGGTGTGCAGTTAGATTTTCCTTCGCCCTACTGGAATCAGAGGAGGACAGACCTGGCCTCCGAATCAGTTCCTCATTAACATACTAAAGCTCACAATCAAAAATAAAATTTTATATAAGGCTTAGAAGAACTATTTAAAGGAAAAGAAAAGTAATTGAATGAACACATGGAAGATGCTGATTAATTAAATGAGAGTAGATAGATTTTCGGTATACTAAGGGAAGTAAATCGCACATCATAAGGTGATATACTTTAAGCTGTATAACAACTGCACATACATGTAAAACAAGGATTACTAATGGGATATGACAATACATTTTTAAAAACTAAAATAAACAAACCAAAAAGACCAAGGTGCCCGAGTGAGAAGGGACCTAGTGGTACAGTGGCTACACCTTGGGCTGCTAATTGCAAGTTTATCAGATCAAAATCACCAGCTGCCCATGGAAGGATCTGACTTTCTATCCCACAGAGAATTACAGTCTCAGAAACTCACAGGGGCAGGGCTGTCTATCTTGTCCTATAGGGTGGCTATGAGTCAGGCATGACTTGATGGCAGAAAGGTTTGTTGTTGTTTTTATCATTTTATTGGGGGCTCATACAATTCTTATCACAATCCACACATACATCCATTGTCAAGCACATTTGTACTTGTGTTTTTTAGAGTGTGCTTAATATATTATAAAGACATATGTACTTTATTCTTCACTATACTTACTTAATTATAACTTTGGATGAACAAATGAAAGACTTGATGCTCTCTGAAGCATAATAACATTGAGATAGTGCCACCTTTCTTTTGTTTGTTTGTTTTGTTTTTGAATAATTATTCATCTTATGGATTACTATGTGAATATATCTCAGTAGCACAAAAAACAAATTAATTTCTATTGATTCGATGCCCTGAAGGATGGATTAGACCCTTTAGAGCAGAGTAGAAATGCCCCTGAGGGTTTCTGAACTGTAACTCTTTGAAGACGTAGAAAACCCAGTCATTCTCAGGTGGACGGGCTCGTGGTTTTGAACTTCTGACTGTGTGATTAGCAGCCCAATGGTAACCACTATACAACCAGGACTCCCGATACTAGTTAACAACCAGTTATGGACTACGATAATCTTGTATTACATGTCTTTATAAAAATATTCTCTGGGTGTTGAATCCTTGAGTTCATTTTCTTGCTCGGTATCTTCCTAACACATTAGTCCAATTTAAAAAATTACTGTTAATTTGAACAAATATTAAGGTTTGTTTATGTTATTTTATTTTTTGCTTTGAAAGTGAAGCTGAGATAAAGTTATGAAGCACAAGAATGTAAAAAAGAGGAAGAGAATGTTTCTTTTGTTTTTAATCTTCTGTGTAAGGTCTAGAAGTTTTAGAAGAGACAGAACTTGATAGGTTACATAATATTTTTATCTTTCCATATTAATCTAAAGAATTACTTACTTTTGATGGAATAAGTAACAATGGAAAAATAAATAATCTTAATTACCCTTTTAGCCCACTTCAAGCTATTTGTAATATGATATTAAACCACGTATTGTATGTATTGTTTAAGTCTCATGCCAATTGAACACCTTAATAGATACTAATTTTGATGAATGTCTCAGTTTAAAATATAATATCTGAATTCAGAGCTTTTGATTCATTCAAAGAAGTCAGAAAAAAGATCTGTTTGAAATCCTACAGGAATGGTAATCAAAAATTGAGGGAAATTTCAAATGAACAATTGGAAAAAAAATCTTCCTCTCTAAACTAAATCAATAAAATGACATTTAGGGAAAATTTAAATCCTGATATTCCAATAAAAATATGTTTTATGCTGTTTGCAATAAGGACAAGCTCATTCAGTAATTGAAGATAACATGACATACATAAGGAAAATAAAGCTGAGCCAAGGATGATGAAGATACAATTAAAATTGAAATGCAAAAAAAGGGGGGGGATTGCACCGGGGGGAGTACTGTTGGGTGCCTTTGAGTCTATTTAAACCGATAGAAATCTATATAACACAGTATAACTATCCCATAGGGTTTTCTAGGCTACAATCTTTATGGAAGCGGATCATCAGGTCTTTTTCTCGAAGGAACTCTGGGTGGATTTGGACAGCAAACATTTTGAAGAGCAGCCAATGCTTCACCATTGCACCATCAGGTCTCCTTAAGACACAGATGGTAGACGAAAAAGGCTTCAGTTACTAGACATGAAATCTAAATGAAGCTTTGAATTTCTTAAAGGCTGGGGAAAATATTTCATTGCTTCAGATGGAGTTTATGATACTACTGAAAGCATATCACTGGTAAATGAGAAATTTTCCCTAAGGAATATAGGACAATTCTCAATTATACTCATCACCTTGAAAAAGCAACTTAGCTGTTATGTCAAAACCAGGTGAAAACTTAAAACTGTTACTATGGCAAGGGGACAGAACCCAATCCAGTCTAGAGTTTATTATAAGAGATGTAATTGGGTTAAAATGTAATACCCAATCATGCGATCTCCTTTTTGACCTATTGTAAATTTGTTTCAGTTTTTCTTTTTATCTTTTCCACTGAGTTTTTTCTGAATTGTTTTGTTGTTGATATTGGAATTTTTGTTTCTTTGTTTGTTTACTTCCTGTTACTATTTTGTGTGACTTTTTGGATATGAAATCCAAGATAACTAAATTTATAGTGACAGTGACTAGAATAATAATTGCCTAAAGCAGGGGTCCTCAAACTTTTTAAACAGGAAGCCAGTTCACTGTCCCTCCGAACCACTGGATGGCTGGACTCTAGTTTTAAAAAAAACTATGAACAAATTCCTTTGCACACTGCACACATCTTATTTTGAATTATAAAACAAACAGGGCAGAAACACCCAGTGGGCTGGATGAATCTCCTCAGTAGGCTACATGTGGCCCGCTGGCCATAGTTTGAGGATGCCTGGCCTAGAGGCATGGAAAGGGAGGCTAGGAGGAAATGGAAGCTAACAACGATGAATGGGAATCGTAAATGTTCTGAGCTTTATTTTAGTGAAGATTCTGAAACTTTTCTCAAGATGATTGAAAGAAAGAAATTGTGAAACCATTTTTTTTATTCCATAATGTGCCCATCCTGCCTGAGGGGGCTACCCATTCAGCTTTCCAAACAGCACTGACTGTCTAGGGAGAGAGTCAACCCCAGGGAGATGGAGATGCAGTTCAAACCTGCAGCACAGCTGGCTGCAGCTGGTCCTTAGAATCATACCGACTAGCCTCTGAGAAGGAAATCACAGGATTCCTTTGCTCCCAGGAAAATGGTGCCAAGCTCACCAAAACACCACACAGACAACAACCCAGAGCAGCGGCCACTGCAAGGAAGCAAAAGAAACAGAACACAATGCCTGTTGAGGACCTGAACCCAACAACATACATAGAAGCAGACATTAAACAACCACAGAAAGAAATCTTCAGTATATGCTTTTTAGGGTCACACGGGATATGAAGGGATAAATACATGGCAAAAAGGATGAAAATAAAGAGGTTAGAGTCTGCTTACTGAAGGGAAATACAAGAGTTAAGGGAAAATGCAGCAGAAGCAAAGTAAATGGTAATAGACCCTAACCACCAGGCTGGAAGAGGTGTAGAATTGTATCAGTAACCTTAAATATAGCCAAATAGAATTCAACAAACATGAAAGAGAATCAGACAAGATAATCAATAAAGCTGAAGAAAACCTGAGAACAATGACTGATATTATGAATAGAAACAATATTTCAATAATTGGTTTACCAGAGCAAGGCAACAAAGAATCGACAGCCAGGATAGCAAGGGAATTCCTGGTACAAATTTTCTCAAATTTATTAAAGGAGGATCAGACAATCATCCCGGAAGCAGAGAGGAAGCCAAATATACTGAAACCCTAGAAGAACACACCAAAGTGTATAGTAGTCAAATTATCCAACTTTGAAAAAAAAAAAAAAGGAGAAAAATCACAAAAGCAGCTAGAGAAAAAACTGCAGCCACCTCTCTAGGTAATGAGATAATGCTATACTCAGATTATTCAGCAGAAACCATGAAGTACAGGAGAGAATGGAATCACATCTTCCAAAAGTTGAAGGAGAATAACGGTAAGCCAAGAATCCTCTATCCTACCAAGCTCCCCATCAAAATAGATGGATATGTAAGGATTTTCCAAGATCAGGAAAAATTTAGAGAATACATTAAAATTAAATAAAACAAAAAAAACACAGTGCAACAAAAATCACTTTCCAACTTACTTTGGTCAAAAACCAGCATTCACAGAGCACAAACATGAGACCACTGTACAGTGTAGCACTATCCAGAGGTCAGAGCATTGAAAGTGGTGCCCAAGACATTTTTGAGCCAATGGTGATAAGAAGACATGAATCCCTCCCCAACTCCACCCCACCCCCCTCACACATACATACATAAAACACTGCTAAGGAGGGAGGGAGGAAAATGTCTATCACAAAAGGTATATGATGACAGCAAAGAATCTGCAAATGGATGTTATATATGAACATCAATGAACTAAATTCCCCCATCAAAGACAAAAGCTAGCTGACTGGATTAGGAAACAAACCCCAGTGATCTGTTGTTTGCAAGAGACACATCACAAGCTCACAGAAAAAACAGATTGAGGATCAAAGTTGGCAAAAGGTATATCAAGCTAATGACAATATAAAAAAAAGTAGGTGTCACAATTCTAAACTCTGACAAATTTAATTTAAATGTGCAAAATATAACAAGAGATAAATATGGGCATTATACAATTCTTAAGGGGTCAGTGGACCAAGAGCAAGTGAGTATAATAAACATATATGCACCCAAAGAGAGACCCACAAAATTTGTCAATCAAGTCCATCAAAGGATGAAAAAGGAAATCACAAGATTGACAGTTATAGTAGGAGACTTCAGTACACCACCTGCTGAGAAGCATAGATCAACCTAAAAGAAGCTCAACAAAGAGGCTACAGAACTAAATTCTACATTAAGATAACTTGACCTGATAGACAAATTCAGATCACACATTTTTTTCAAGTTTACATGACAAGTATTCAAATATAGATCACATGCTGGGACACAAGTCAGGTTGAGCAAATTCAAACATATAGAAGTCACTCAAACTTCCTTCTCTGACCACTACTCCAGAAAGCTAGAAATCAACAAAAGAAGATTTTTTAAAGTGGCAAATACTTGGAGGATGAATAACTTACTTCTTCAAAAGGAGTGGGTATTGGACCAAATTAGAGATGAAATTAGGAAATTTAAAGAGGGGAAAAGATGGGGACCAGGTACACAGCACATACTGAGAACTTTTTCATACAAGGCAGGTCTGGTGTCCAGACAACCTCGTGGAAGGATTCTGGTGAGTGAGAGGTCCCCTGGCACAACAAAACCCTACCCCCACCCCCGAAGCATCTGTCCAGAGCTGGAGCCCCTGAGATCTGAGATCTGATCCTTGGGACATCCTGGCTCATCAGGCTGAGCACCCCTGTGCACAGCCACCACCACCAAGTCCCACCCCACACCCAGGCCTGGTCTCCACACCAAGATCTGCTTGGCTTCCCGGCCAAAACACATGCAACACACCCAGCTGTGGCAGGACCCCCACTGACAAGCTCGAGTATCTCCTTCCAATCACCCAGGTCCCCGGGAATTGACCTGCAGTCTACCTGTAGCAGGTTAGGTGACCTAGAACTGGGGGTTCCCGAGTTCTTCACCAGCACCCCTGCTTTCCTACCTGCTTGAGCAGTGCTGAGTCACTCCCAAGAGTTACCCTGCGCAAGCCTGTGTGCTCCCTGCGTTCCAGGGGACCCCACTCCCAATCCCTGCCTGGGCTGAGCAGCTTCCAACCGATCTGGCACGACCGGCCCATACCACGACAGTGCACTACAGTGTGCACCCATCCTGGGAGTCCTGAACACTCTCAGTGTTTTCGTTGGCACCAGACATGCTGCCTGAGCCCACGGTGCTGCGGCCTGCTCCCATCAACATAGGCTCAAGCTACTAGAGTATACTTCCCAAGAGAGTCACTTCTGCCCACTGGCTCAACATTTTCTTAGCATTCCAGGCCTGTGAGGAACAGTGGGGTGTGCATCCTTGATCTGAAGAGCATACATTCCCCACACATAGCCTGGCTCTGGAGACCTCAATCAGCATTACTTCCCATGGCAGTGAGGCCTCCTCAACCTTTGCCTTCTCTTTGGCATCTTTAAGGAAAATTAAAAAAAAATTTTTTTTAATTAAACAAGAAAAAAGGCTGCTAAGCATGGCCTGACAGAGCAGTTCAAAGCAGCCCAGGGGGATACATACAGGCTCCAGCCCCACTCCAGTCCCTGAAACTCCTCACCACTGTTGGCCACTGAACCACCAAGGAACTCTGTCTACATGGCAGTCTGACCCACCTCTATAGTAGGTCACAGGCAGCCCCCTGAAAGCATCCTTATTTGTAACACAGAGAAAGACCCCAGGACCCACTGGTCTCCCAGAAATATGCGAAGTACAAAGGGTCCGAGGAAGCATCAACAGACCACATCACTCTAAAAAAAAATCCTAGAGAGACCAAACACAGTAGCAGAGTTAATGGCACTCATAGAAGAATGAGACTCAGATCTGCCTGTGTTAGTCTGGGTACTTTAGAGAAACAAATCCACAGAAGCTCATTTATGAGAGAGTTTTATATTAAGGGCAAGTAGACATCAAGAAAACATCCCAACCCAGTGCTGCCCAAGCCCACAAGTCAAACATTAACCCATATGTCCAACGCCAATCCACAAAGTCCTCCTCCATCTCACAAAACACATACTATGATGCCAAATGCAAGAGTAAATCAGAATCAGTGAATATGTAAGCATCTCAGCACTGGCAGGGGTCTCCACACGGCTGCTCCAGCACTCAGGGCTGAATCAGGGTAGGTCCATGTGGCTTCTCCTTGGGGATGTCTTGCAGGAAGTCAGCCTTGCAAGCTGAAGCAGGGAACTGCTAAGGCAGCTGCACCCAGGTGTGACCATCACAAAGCAAGACACCAGAGAACTTGAAAGGTGAGGCTCACCGAATCATTTATCCCTTTATCTCTCCTCCCTTCAATTAACCACACGTGTGTTTATCAGCCAGGTTGGCACACTACTAACTAACTAACTCACTGCCACAAAAAGAAATCTTCAGAAGGCTGCTTGTAGTAATACAGGAGTTGAGGGAAGCAATGCAGAATAAGGATGCAATTATAGAGGAGTTGAAGTCCACAATAGAGGGGATGAAGTCCATGCACCAAAGGGAAATACAGGTGCTAACGGATGATATTCACACACAGAAAAATGAAGCAAGATGTTTGCCTCATCCCACGCACAAGAACGAAATCAAGGTGGATCACAGATCTAGAAGTAAAACCCCAAACCCATCAGGACCATCAAGGAAGGAATCAGGACTAGCCTAAGATCATTGGCCCAGGGAATACATCGGCTCACCACAATAGGGAAGGGTTCACACACAGGTGAACTGGAAATCAACAAATGGGATGTAATAAGAATAAAATACCTCAAAAGACTTCTCAAAGAAGGTAACAAGGCAGCCACACATAGAGGAGTTTTAATAATGACACCTAGGACAGAGGGCTTATTACTGAAATCTGCAATACCCTCCTGGCCTGCAAAAAGAGGAAAACAGTTACTCACCCCCTGAGGAAGTGGGCAAAAGAACTGAAAAGAAATTTCACTAGGGAAGAGACCTGTATGACCAATAAACATATGAGAAAGTGCTCTCAATCATTACCCATAAGAGAAACGCAAATTAAAACAACCATGAGGTACCATCTAATACCCTGAGGTTAGCTCAAATCAGAAAATCCGAGAGCAACAAATGTTGGAGGGGTCGTGATGAGGTAGGAGCTCTCCTCCACTGCTGCTGGTTGTGTAGATTTGTACAGCCACTGTGGAAAGTAACCTGGAGACACTTAAAGAAAATCCAAATCTATCTACCTTATGACCCAGCCATCCCTCTACTGGGCATAGAGCCAGAGGAAGTAAGACATAAAACACAACCAGTCATCTGCACTCCAATGTTTATTGTGGTGCAATTCACAATCACAAAGAGTTGGAAAAATCTTAAATTTCCATCAATAGACCAGTGGATTAGTAAAATCTGGCACATTCACACAATGGAGTACTACACAGCAATAAAAAACACAGACGATCACATGAAACACGCTCTTTCGTGAGAACAGTTGGAAGTAATTATGTTAAGCGAAGTCAGCCAATCACAAAAGGACAAGTATATCTTGAGTCCCCTGAGGTAAGTATAAACACCACAGTAGGAATACAAGAAAAAAAACACTTACCTCACAATACATGGGTGGAGCCACAGGCAGATGGGTGGCGGTCAGACCAAACCCAGGGAGGTACATGTGAATCCAATATAAAAAAGCGGAAAGGGGGAAGGAGGAAGGAGAACTGGGGTGGGGAGAAACTGAGATGATGACATGGGGGGAACAGGACACTAATAAACCAAAGAGGTTTGTGTCTCCATAGGATTGGAGTGTGCATGAAAAGACTAGATGACAGGGCCAGCCCCAATCAGAGCCAGTCTGACCGCCGCCCTGGAAGTATGTGCCACTGAGAATGGCACTAGACCTTCGGGTGGAGGAAAGGAACCTACTTACCATGCGCACACGGAAGCAAACCAAGAAGGAAAAGGAGAAAGGCCAGTTGGCCTAGACTATATATAGGCACACTAAACCTGGAGGATCATGTGTCTGCATGGAGCTGCTAAGGCAGAGTGGACTGTGGAACTGCCAACAACTCAAGACATGTTGTCCCCCAACTGGAGCCTACAGTGACAGAGGACAATAATGGGGATGGAGCATAATAGCTCAGCAACTTGGGTAAAGCTGATCCACAGAGGCCCTGAGGAG
>NW_022111373.1:39965385-39969801 GCF_000313985.2 Echinops telfairi | reverse complement strand
TGCCCAGCTATTAAAAGATATAGTATCTGGGGTCTTAAAGTCTTGAAGTTAAACAAGTGGCCATCCAAAAGAGAAGCAACAAGCCCACATGGAAGCAGCACACCAGCTGGTCTGATTGTGAGGTGTCATCAAGACCAGGCAGCAGGCATCAGAAGATTCACAACAAACAAATAAACAAAAAAAATGCATTGGTGAGATAGGGGGGTTTGTAGCGGAGACCCAAAGTCCTTCAATGAATAATGGAATACCCCCCACAGAGGAGTCTCAGGGAGGGGATGAGTCAATCAGGATGCAGTAGAGCACTGATGGATCACACAATAAACCTCTGATTCCTTGAGGCCTTCTCAGCCCCCACTATCATGGCCCCATTGCTGCTTCCCACACTGGACTAGACAGAACTATGTACATAGGTATAGGCAAGAGATAAAACTCATGACACATGGAACCCAGGGACAGGAATGGGAATAGCTATACCAAGAGGGTAGGGGGAAGGGAGGGAGGGAGGGGGTACAGATCACAATGATTAGCACATAACCACACACACCCATCCAAAGGGAAGAATAGCAGAAACCAGAGGGGAAGGGAGACAGCAGTCAGTGTAAGATTTGAAAATAATAACAATCTATAAACTATCAAGGGGCTATGTGAGTTGGGGGTGGGGGAGAGGGGGAATAAAGAAGGAGCTGATCCCAAGGGCTCAATGTTAAGTAAATGTATAGAAAAGAACAATGGCAATATTTGTACAAATGTGTCAGATACAATTGATAGATGGATTGTAACAAGAGTTGTAAGAGCCCCCAATAACATGGTTTAAAAAAAAAAGTTCATGGGGGGAAAAAAAGAAATTAGCAAGTTTCTAGAAACCAATGAGAATACAACATATCAAAATCTATGGGGCACAGCAATGGCAGGTATCAGAGGATGCTTGATAGTGATAAATGCACATATGACAAAATAAGAGAAATTCATGGTGGATACCCTACCACAAATCCTTCAGCAGTTGGAACAGAGTCAACTGAATAATCTTACTAATAGCAAAAAGAAAGAAAGAAAAATCATGGTGGAGACACATGAGTGGGATGACAAAAAGCAATGGAGAAAATAAACTCAGTAAAAAGTTGGTTCTTTGAAAGGATTAACAGAATTGACAAACTTGCCAAACCTAATGAAAGATAGGAAGGAACAGACATCTATGTCCAAAGAAATTAAAAGACTAATTACACAATACTAAGGACTGTACACCAAGGACTACAACAACTTGGAAGACATGGGCAAATACCTGGAAAATCAAACCCTTCCCAGCTTATCTCATATAGAAGTCAAGAAGTTGAATAGGCCCATAGTAAAAGAAGAAATAGATGAATTTATCAAGTAACTACCAACTGAAAAAAGCCCTAGCTCATATGGCTTCACAGGATAATTCTGCCAAGCATTCAGGGAAGAGCTGAGATCAATTCTACACAAACTCTTCCAGAACACAGAAAAGGATGATAAACCCCCAAACACATTCTATGAATCTAGTCGAACACTGATACCAACACTGGGCAAAGCTTTGAAAAGAATAAAGAACCACAGGGCTATATCTCTAATGAATATAGATGCAAATATCCTTAACAAAATATTGGCTAATATAATTCAAAAGTATATAAAAATAATAATTCATAATGACAAAGTGAGATTCATACCAGGGATCCAGGGATGGTTCAACATTCAAAAATCCATCATTATTATCCACAACATTGAGAAGAAAAAGGAAAAGAACAACATGATAATATTAATAGATGCAGAAAAAGTATTCTATAACATTCAACACCCATTCCTAATTAAGACATTCAAGAGGACTGAATTTGAAAGAAATTACTACAATGTAATTAAAGAAATAAATGAAAATGCAGCAGTCAGCATTACAGTCAATGGAGAAAAGACAAAATCATTCCAACTTCAAAAGGGGACCAGACAAGCATGCTCCTTGTCCCCACTTTTATTCAACATTGTCTTGGAGGTCCTAGCTAATAACATAAGGCAACTGAATGATATCAAAGGTATACATCTGGGGAAAGAAGTGAAATTATTGTTATTTGGAGATGATAAGACTTCATAAATTAGATCCCCAAAGGTTCCACAATAGGAGTATTGGAAGTAATAAAGGAATATGGTAGAGTGGCAGGATATAAGATCAAAAGCAGAAGTCGATTGGAGTGCTACATACAACTGATGGGATTACAGAAAAAGAGATCAAGAAGATAGCGCCCTTCATAATAGCTAAGCATAAATTGATATATCTTGGGATATACCCAACCAAAAAAATCCCAAAAGATGTGTAAGAGGAAAACTATAGAATATTATTACTAGAAATCAAAAGGGACTTTTACACATGGAAAAATTCCCATGTTCATGGATTGGTAGACTCAATGGTGTAAAGTTATCAATCCTACCTAAGGCACTATATAGGTTTAATGCATTCCTGATAAAAATACCAGTATCGATTTTTAAAGGAAGGGAAAAACTGACGACCCACTTAATGTGTAAAGGGAAGAAACTCAGAAAAGGGAAAGAACTCCTCAAGAGATGGGCTTGCATTACCTGACTTTAAAATGTATAATACAGTGGTCAGAACAGCATGGTATTGGTATATATATATATACATACACACAAATGGATAAGAACAGAAAGTCCAGAAATAAAAAGAGCAGTATACAGACAACTGATCTTTTTATAAGCACCACCACCCTCAAAAGAAAATCAAAGGGGAAGAAGGGCCTATTTAACAAATGGTACTGGAAAACTGGATATCAACCTGCCGAAGAATGAACCAAGACTCTTTTCTCACCCCATACACAAGGATGAATTCAAGGTGAACACAGACCCCAAACTATCAGTATCATCAATAAAAATAATTGGGAAAAAAAACAACTAAGAATCTTAGTGCAGGGCATATATGGGATATCAGTAATCATGAAGAATACACACCCCGAGGAAGGGAAAACAGATCCGTGGGACATACTAAAGATAAAACAGTTCAGTTCATCAAAACAAAGAGAGTAATGAGAGAGCCCCCAGAATGGGAAAAGATACTTAGTAATGACATATCAGACAAAAGTCCTATTATTAAAATCTATAGAACCCTGTAACCTTATAATTAGAAAAAAACAAACAAAAAACGAATAGCCCACTTAGGATGTGGTAAAAATGTGAACAGAAGACTCTCAAAGGAGGAAACTCGAATGGCCAATAAATATGAGAATATATTCCCAATCATTAGGCATCCTGGAAAAGGAAATCAAAACAATAATGAGATAACACCTAACACCCACAAGGATAGCCCAATTCAAGAAAACAAAAAAGCAAAAAATGTTGGCTGAGGGGTGGTGAGATAGGAACTCTTATTCACTGCTGATGGTCTTGTAGATACATACAGCTACTGTGGAAAGCAATTTGGTGATACCTAAAATAGATGGAAATTGAGTTACCTTAAAACCCAGCAATTCCACTACTGGGCATGTACCCAAAAGAAATTAGAAACAGGCCAGGACCAAACATCTGCACTCCAATGATCATCGCTTCACAGTTCATAATCACAAAAAAGTTGGAAACAGCCTACATTTCCATCAATAGACAACTGGATTAAAAAACTCTGGTATACAACATGTACCAGGGAACCAATAGAGAGGTCTGTGGGGCCAGCCCCAATTCCAACTACATGGACACCTCCCCCACCAGAAGAATGTACTTCAGAAGACAGTACGGGGGTTACAGCTTGGGGAGAAGGGTACATCTGATTAGAGCACACGGGAGAAATGAAAAGGGATGGAGAGGGAGGGGAGGACATCCTAGCCACCAAGCTCCAAGGACGATATTCCTGCTCAGAGCAGACAACACACAGAGAAGACCATAGGGCTGGCCCCACCATGAGAAAGGACGCCCCTCACTAAACCATAGCACTGCGGGGACACAGTGAGGGGATTGTGCACAATCTGACCCCATCATGCTGGGGCGAAACACTAGGGGCATGCAACAGAGCAGCAAGGGTTGCAAAGTGATGAAATCCCTGGGGAATACCAAAGGTACCCCATCAGACTCAATTGGAAAACACTTGTAAAGGCCAACAATCAGACCTTGAATTATTTATAGGCTTTTCCAATTTTGTCAGTGGCTTTCTTTTGTTGTTGTTGCTACTGTTTTGTTGGTCTTGAATTTGTTGTTTTGTTTGGCTTTGCCTGGTTTTTGTGCTTTTTAATGCCTCTGCATGTCTATCTAGATAAGATAGGTGGGATGAACAATTTGGAGATGAAAAGAATGAGACTAATGGTTCCAGGGGGATATGGGAGAAGGGGAGGTGGGAGAAAGAAAGGGGGATGGGGAACCAACCGAGGGACAAGGAAACAAGTGAAATAAAATCAATGGAGAGAAGGGCAT
>NW_022111373.1:39963877-39964893 GCF_000313985.2 Echinops telfairi | reverse complement strand
AGAAGCAACAAAACCCACATGGAAGAAGCACACCAGCCTGTGTGATCATGAGGTGTCGATGGATTTAGGTATAAAGCATCTAAGACCCAGAATAAAACCATACTCAATGTGAATGGTGGGGCGGAGGGTGGGGGCATGGAGTAAAGACCTAATACCCATCTGTAGACAATTGTACATCCCCTCACAGAGGGGTCACAGGGAAGAAATGAGCCAGTCAGAGTGCAGTATCACACCAATGAGACACAGAATATTCCTCTGGTTCTTTGGTGCTTCCTTCCCCCCACTTTCATGACCTCAATTCTACCTTATTCTAAATTCTAAAATGGATTAGACCAGAACATGCACACTGCTACTGATAAGAGCCCACAACACAGGGAATCCAGGATGGATAAACCCCTCAGGGCCAACAATGAGAGTAGAGATACCAGGAGGATTAAGGGAGGGTGGGGGGAGAAAGGGGGAATCGATCACAAGGATCAACCTATAACCCCCTCCCAGGGAGATAAACAGTGGATAAGTGTGTGAGGGGGATGGAGGATGATGTGAGATATGAAAATGATAATCTATAACTTATCAAGGTGTTATGAAGGAGGGAGGGAAGGGGAAGAAAGGGAGAGCTGATATCAGGGGATCAAGTGGGAAGAGAATGCTTTGAAAATGATGATGTCAGCATATGTGTAAATGTGCTTCACGCAATGGATGAATGTATGAATTGTGATAAGAGATGTAAGAACCCACCAATAAAAGTATTTAATAATAATAAACTCTGGTGTATACACACAGTGGGATATAGTGATGAAGCAATGAAGCACCTTGTCTCATGGAAATAGTTAGAGGATATTTTGCTGAGTGAAGTTAGCCAAGCAGAAAAGGACAAGACCAACATGAGTCCACTCAAATCAGTTCAAGCAATGGAACAGGCACAGGGGAAAATGTACAAATCGCACAATTTCTGGCTGTGAACCGGATACTCTGGCAAGACCCAGGCCAAACACAATGATGCATAAGTCATCAAA
>NW_022111373.1:39962177-39963059 GCF_000313985.2 Echinops telfairi | reverse complement strand
GGTGGCAGCAATGAGCAAGTAACAGGGACAGGGAAATAGAAAGGGATCTAAAATAAATGATGATGAGGGTATAGCATTCCAGGTCATGTTTGATCAATTGAAATGTGTCTGAGAGGAATCGATGGGTAAACATGATGGTGGGGCAGGAGGAAAGAAAAAGAAACTAAAAATTGTATACATATATAGGCATAAATATATATATGTATATGTAAATATATAAAGATAGGTGTATTTGTCAATATACACACACAATTAGGAAGCAGATGGAGTTAAATCTTACTTCAGTACAAGAACAGTTTGTTCTAATAATATAGGCAAGTATGATACTTTCCTTCCTGACATGATCCAAGAAGACAAAATGGGTGCATAACAAATGTGGTGAAGAAAGCTGATGGTACCTGGCTATTAAAAGATGTAGTGTCTCTAGTCTTAAAGGCTTGGAGTTAAACAAGCAGGGAAACAACAAAGCCCACATGGAAGAAGCACACCAGCCTGTGTGATCATGAGGTATCGATGAGAAGAGGTATCAGAAATTCAAAATTAAGCAACCAAATTGACATGAAGGAGTGTAGACAGAGTGGAGACCCAAAACTCACCTGTAAGATAATTGGCATTCCCTCACAGAAGGGCCACATGGAAGTGATGATATACCCGGGGTACAGTATAGCATTGATTGAACACATAGTATCTTCTAGTTCTTTAACATTTCCTCCCCCTACTATTATGGTCTTAGTTTTACCTTATTAATCTTGTGAGACCCGAGTATGTTCATTTTTATAATTCAGATCATTCAATGCATCAAATTCATGTGAGATAAACCCTTCAGAATTTATAATGGGAGTAATGATTCCCTGCGGGTACAGGAAGATAGTGGGGGAAGGC
>NW_022111373.1:39960581-39961716 GCF_000313985.2 Echinops telfairi | reverse complement strand
ATACGTTCAATAACAAGTAACATTTTATGAAATAATTGTTTAAGAAGTCCATTAATAGCTTCTGGTTTCAGTCTGGTTCCTACAATTTAATAAACTCGAAAACAGAATTACTTTATATATTTTTCCACCTTTGTATTTACCTTTTGGCAGCATGCTAGGCATCTAAATCAAGAAACTTCTCTCAGCAACAAATCAAAGTTGTTATGTTTAAATTTTTAATTTTCCAGTTCCCAAGCTTAGAAGAACCATTAAACATGCAATCAATTTCAATTTAAATGGAAACCCACTGCTCTATTTACTGTAGATGATCTTTCAGGGAACTGAGCCTAATATAATTTCTTCACTTATCTAATCATATTGAAGGGATGTTTTGGCCAACCTGTTACAAGGAGAGTACATAACGATATAGGAAGTGATGATATTATGTTTTATGATACTTTGTGTTGTACTGTTATTCCTTTACTGTGAGAAAGAGTGACTCACTTCGATTAAATAAGTCAGAGTATATAATGGCTACTGATAATTATACAAGAAGCAAAATTGAAATTGTAGCTGTGAATTGAGTTACAGTGGATTCTATGCAGGGTTGTGACATAGGCCTTTATAGGTAATGCATTGCCTAATTTCTGGGAGCATCTGCAAATAAATGTAAGTAGTGGGAATTGGTTGTCCTAGATCCAAGTTTTAACAAAGTGTTTAAATGGGAAGCCAGAGAAAATGCAAAGCCAAAATGAACATAAATTACAGTATCATGTTATACTTGCTTGATATGTTTTTCCTAGAGCTCTTCAGAAATGGCAAGGGAGATCACACAAAATCAAAAACACTGAAGCATTTCTAAGGGCATGAATAACTAAACTAAAATTGTAGACATGATATTCCATTGATAGTGTGGATTCCTGGTGGTGTAGGTGTTACAGGTCCGATTACTAATCACAGGGTCAGCAGTTCTAAACCACCAACCAATCCACAGGAGAAAGATGAGTCTCCCATAAAAGATTTACATTCTTAGAAATCCACAAGCACAGCTCTACTGTGTCCTCTTGGGTCATTGTGAGTCAGAATTGACTCGATGGCTGTGAGTGAGTGAGTGAGTGAGTGAGTGAGTGAGTGAGTGAGTGATAAGTGGCTAAAT
>NW_022111373.1:39958475-39959711 GCF_000313985.2 Echinops telfairi | reverse complement strand
GCCAGAGACCTACTGAGTCAGAATGTTTTTGCTTTAACAATATAAATTGCCATCTGGGTGACTTTGAGATATAGATGTTGATCATCACTACCCTAGCTTCTTATCTGTAAGCAAAGTCTTTTGGAGAAGAAGTATAGACACAGCATTAACTCATAGCAATAATTAAGGATTCTGCTTACAATGGTGAATATACACGTGTATTTACTCATATGTGCATAGATACACATGCATGCAGATCTTCAAAATTACTCAGGAAAAAGTAAAAATCATTTTAACTTTAGTTGCCTTAAGCGGAACCAATTAGTTTCTCATTCAGAATTTGCACTTAATCATTTTTTGCCTTTGACATTTTTATAGATTAAACTTGAATCAGAATCCCTAGGCAGCAGTTCCAAGAGCTCAGTCTGAAAGTAGAATACATCTAACTGAAATAATATCTGTGGAATAAGAAGTTTGTATCAGGTGAAACACACAAAAAAGGAAATTCTACTACCACAAATTTCGACAGATCCTTTCAACAAAGCAATATAAAAATGCAGAACACGGAGGTGAAACAATTGGAACTCATATCAGAATAGATCAGCATGTTTCACAGACTGAGAAAATGCTACAAGCTCCCAGCTGGGAAAACTTGTAATTGCAACCAGCCAGAACATTGATATAGAGATAGCAAAATTACTAACAAGGGAAAAAGAAAATTTAGGAGACAAATAGAGGAAGCGTTTTCCTATGTATGACAAGAACCCTAGTAAATATGACAAAGTGCTCGTCAAGAGCAGAATGTTGAACTGGCGTGAAGAAAATATAAAATTGATTACTACAATGACAAGCCACATAAAACGCCATAATAACAGCACAGGAACTCATTTCAAATAAAAGTAAAATAAAAACACAGTCTCAAATTAAGGGGAAAAATGTGAACAAAACTAAACTTCTTGCTTTGGGCAATTCTGTAACCAGAGACTATCATCAAAAGCAATCAAGACTAATAGTAACATTATCATAAGAGAAGAATATATATTGCTCTAGGGATTTTTTCAATATATATGTCTAAGTCTTAGCTTGTATAACATCAAGAAAGCAGCAATCTAGGAACTAATCCCCCATTGCAGTATAGTTGTTTTTTTGTTGTTTTTTTTCAAATAATCAATGCTTTACCATAAATTCATTTCTCAGCATACCAAGTTAAAAAAAAGACCAAAACACACAGCACTTAATATATTTCGGAGAGCAATA
>NW_022111373.1:39955296-39956315 GCF_000313985.2 Echinops telfairi | reverse complement strand
TTTCTTTCTTTTTTAAAATAGGGGAAATAGCTCTCTAAAGATTTATATGCTTGGAAACTTACAGGGACAGTTATCTCCTCTCCTATATGGTTACTATGAGCTGGAATCAATTCAATGGCAGTGATTTTTTTTAAAACCCAAAGCTTAGGGGCGGTGGGGTGGGGAGGGGGGGCTGAGGAATCTAAGAGGATCTCAGCATTACACAGTACTAAATATGTATATATATCTGCTACGCAAGACCTCTTTAGAGTACTGAAGAACAAGATTATTTTAAGGTCTAAGGTGAGCCCAACCAAAGTCAAGGTATTCTCTGTTGCCTCATATTCATGTGAAAGTTGGACATTGAATAAGGAAGAAAAATAAAGAATTACTGCATTTGAATTATGGTGCTGAGGAAGAATCATGGTGCTGAAGAAAGTACCATGGACTGTGCAAAGGACAATCTGATCTGTCTTGAAAGAAGAAAGGCCAGAGTATTCCTTAGAGAAGATGCCAAGGCTTCATCTTACATACGTTGAACATATTGTCAAGTGAGGACAGCCCCTGGAGAGGGACAGCAGGCTTGGTTAAATAGAGGGGCAGCTGATGAGGGCAAGGCCCTCAACAAGATGGATTGAAACAGTGGCTGCACCAATGTTCTCAGACATAGAAATAATTGTGAGGATGGCACAGGACTGTGTACTGTTTCATTGTCTTGTGCTATGGTAACTACGGGTTGGAGCCAACTAGATTGTAACTGACAATAACCCTATAATTTAATTTTTGCAAAAGAATTAAAATCATCCTCTTTCTTTTAACACTCATATAAGCGTGGTGTCAGTGTCTTTTCTTACTTTTTATTTTAGTAAAGAAGACCCCTGTTGGCTTAGTGGTATACAAATTGGGCTGCTAATCATAAGGTCAGCAGTTTGCAAACTAAAAAGGGGCAGTTCTACCCTGTCCTATATAAGGTAATTTTGAGTCAGAATTGAATCCAGACAGTGATTTTCAATTATTACTTTAAAATAATTTATTGAAAT
>NW_022111373.1:39950718-39953084 GCF_000313985.2 Echinops telfairi | reverse complement strand
AAAAACGCAAGTGTACAGTGGTTTTCTTGTTTCAAAAAAGGTGAAATGTCGATTGTTGACAAACTTCATCCTAGACATCGGTCAGCTTCCCAAACGGATGAAAATGTCGATTCGTAGTGCATTTGGAGTTATTTTCACTAGATCAGACTGCTAATCAAGCTTTCTATTTGGAGATTCTGAAAAGATTGGGTAATACTGTGCAACACAAAATGCCTGCTTGGTGGCATAAGAGGGACAGTTTTTGCCACCACCACAACGCACCTGCTCCCACAGCCATCTCAGTGTGCGTTTTTTGGCAAAAGACAGCATGCCTCCATTAACCTATGCACCTTGCTCACATGACCTCCCTCCACGTGACTTCTTTTGGAAGTCCGCAAATGCAGAGGGACATGAGTGGACAACGCTTTGACCATGTAAAATAGGCGAAGACAAAAATGAGGGAGGTGCTGTCAGCCATACAACCAGGTAAGTTTGAAAAATGTTTCCAAGAATAGAATTGCAAATCTGACAGATGTATTATTTAAGCGTAATAGAGAGTACTTTGAAGGTGATAAGTTTGTTTTGTAAACGAATTTAAATCTATAGCTTTGAAGAAAAAAGAAATATTTTTTTTGTGAGGGATACCCCCTGGTATGTCATCTCTATCTGGATGTACACATATATTCAGAACCTTTTTTGCATTTTTTCCTTTAACTTACTACTGAGATGTTCTGCCCTATGTGACATCTTCTTAAAGTACTCCATCGTCACATCAATTTTCCCATGATTCAAAAAGGTTCTCCCAGCATGGAACGTGTAATTAAGTATTGGGCTTGAATCCACATGGTCGCCAGTTTGAAACCACAAGGAGCTCTGTGGGAGAAAAATTGGGCTTTCTACTCTCATAGACAGGGACAGTCGTAGAAACCCACAGCGGGTCTCTATGAGTCGTCATTGACTCGATGGCAGTGAGTGACAACTCAGGAGCACTGCTCTGTGAAGCAATAATGAAGTCAAAGACCTAGAAACAAAGACTCAGTCTCAGTTCAGTCAAACAATTACCGTATTTATTTCAGAAAGTTTCTATGTCATCGCATTGAGACATGTTGATAGTTGCTACTGAGATGGATTGAAGTCATAGTCACTCGATACACAAAGGAGTGAAGTTCTGCTTGGTCCTTGCTTGTCTCACAGCCCTGGCTGTGTTTGAGCCCATGGTGCAGCCACTGGGTCAATCTACCTCAGTGAAGATCTTTCTCTTGTTCACTGACCCTCCAATTTACTAGCACGAGGTCCTTTTCTAGGGACTCATCCTTCCTGAAATGTGTTCAACATGTGTCACAAAAGATATTGATTTTATCTTCTGTTTTCACTTCTAAGGATCAATCTTGCTGAATTTCTTCCCAGAGAGATTTGTTCATTCTTCCATGGTGTATGGCATATTCTCCTTAACACCATATTTTAAAGACATCAATTCCTCTTTGGTCTTCACTATTCATTGCCCACCCCTTTCATACACATGAGATGCTTGAAAATGCCATGGTTTTGGTAGAGCATCCCTGAACCTTCAAAGTGACATCGTTATTTCTAATATCTTAAACAAATATTTTGCAGCATATTTTCCAGATGAAATACATATTTGATTTCTTGATGGCTGCTTCCTTGAGTATTGCTTTTGGATCCAATCAATATCAAAAATATCCAATTGCATTTCCCATTCTAAATTCTGCTTGAGTTTCTAGCAGTTCTCTGGGAAGTATTACTACAACCAAATATGCCTCATTAGGACATTGTATGTTTAATGTGGCCCAATTTTATGTCAGTTCATAGTCCATGTACTTCTATAACCATTTATCAACTGGAATCAGCAACATTTAATTGAGTGTAATATTAATGGTATTGTTTGATAATTTTTGCATTGTGTTTTGGATTGTCTTCCTTTGGAAGGGGCCTGAATGTGAATCTTTTAATTGGTTGATGATGAAGTTTTCTTCTAAATTTTTTGGCACGGACAAGTGATCACCTCTCACATTGCATCCATTTAAAGAAACATTTCAAATGATAGCCTACAATTCCTGGACCGTTGATAGGCTGCAGTCCCAGTAAAGCTTGGAATTCCTCCTTCAATACCATTGATTCCTTATCATATGCTACCTCTTTAAATGGTTGAATGTCCACAGATTCTTTTTGGTACAATGACCCTATGAGTTCTTTCTATCTTCTTTTGATGCTTCCTATGTCATTCAATAGGATCCCTCGTGTAGTGGTCAGCATTGGACTGCCTGTCCTCAAGGTCAGCAGTTTGAAACCACCCACAGTTTCCTGGGAGAAAGCCTGGGTTTTCTATTCTCATATTCAGTTAACAGTCTCGAACCCCCCACCCCCGC
>NW_022111373.1:39936045-39950541 GCF_000313985.2 Echinops telfairi | reverse complement strand
CAGACAGCTGAGTCTTCTGTAGAGCAATATAGTCAGTCCAGCCACAGGCAGCAAACAGAAGGGCAGGTCACCAACAGTCAGCCAGATGACAGTGTCTGACAGACCCCAGCTCAAGCGACTTACACACCACAGTGTGGTAAAGCAGGTCTCAAAGGAAGCTCAAACTACAGCAACATGGTCCATGGGTTGGATGCCCCACAGGTAGTGTAGCTCGCAAGTTGAGGCAGAGAACTAGCTAAGGCAGCCACACATTGGTCCGATCATCAAAGAGCAAGAGACAGAAAGGTGAGGCTCGCTGAGCCATTTATCTCTTTGCCTTTCAATTAAACTGAAACCTTATTAATCCCACATGTGTCTATTGGCCAGGCTGGCACAATAGACCTGCCAATCACAGATGGCAAGACTTCATGTTACACACTTTGGACAGGTTGTCAGGAGAAACCAGTTCTGGATAAAGATGTTGTGTTTTTCAAGTTGAGGGGCAACAAAAATGAGGAAGGCCTTCAAGGAGATGGATTGACACTGTGGCTACAACAAATGGCTCAAGTATAAGAACAATTGTGAGGATGGAACAATACTGGCAGGGTCTTGTTCTGTTGTGCAGAAGGTCACTATGGGTCAGAGCTACATGGCGTGTAACAACAAAAACATTATCAATATGAATTACACTCCTTGGAATTTTATACATGACATGTACATAGTTTCATGTTATGTATAACATGTTTCAGATAGATTATAGAGGGAAAATTCCATTACATTTGATATACTACATTTGTGTAATCCATTAATTTTCTCTAAATTTAGTTAGTTTTCTGAATAAAGTTGATTTGTATTGCAGAAAAAAATTATTTATAAACTGAAGTAGTGATATTCTTCTCTCTTTTCCCAAACCTTTTTAAACCCAGTTTATTAATGTTTACTAACGACTGTGTTAACTATCCATGCTTTATATTATGAGTGATAGTAGTTTCTGTGCAATGTGATCCTTATCCTCAAGGAACTGAAAGTCTAGTAGGGAAGGAAGACCTACATGTCTATCTGTAATGCAAAACAGAATGTTCAAAGTGTTTTGAGATTTTTGCAAATTGCTACTACAGCATAGACTTCCCTTTACCAATCACTTCCAGCTGGGAGTTTTAGGGAAAACTGAGCAGTGAATACACTTTGGGAAAATTAAATTAAAGAAAAGTTGCCTTACTCTTGGGCAAAGGAAAGGCACTGAGTCAAGAAAGTTTAAAGGAAGGTAAAGCAAGTTATCTATCTATCTATCTATCTATCTATCTATCTATCTATCTATCTATCTATGTGTGTGTATGGTGATATTTATATATATGTAATATTTTATATATAACATAGATGATATAGTGTGCATATCTTTAATATATACACTATATAGACACATGTATATACACTATAGATAGATGCACTGTATATAGTCATGATTATATATAAAATATTGCACATATACTATATTTACACATGTAATATATTTACATCTATAATACTTTTACATATATACCATATATACTAGAGTATAAGCCAAGCCAAATATCAGCTGAGGTACCTGATATTACCACAAAAACTTCATTAAAAATGTCCTGAAAGACTCAGCTTATACACGAGGATATATGGTACATATCTATTTACAGATGATTAAGGGTTAGGTAGCTGGAAAAGAATTTCTGGGAAATAGGTTGATAATGTAAGTTAACATATGATGGAAAGGATTCTCTCTTAGATTATTTTTTTAAATCTAAGATAGTAGTCTTTCAAAATTTCTTAAGATGACACTTCTGATATAATCCTCTGTTTTATTACTTGAAGTAATTTGTGCTCAGGGCAAACATTTCAGAACTAGGTTTCATTTTTATCATGATGATGTCATTGTCTTAAGTAGCTACTGAGAAATTTAACAAATCTAAAAGGTGGTGTTTGGGGGGATTCTTAATGATAGACTAAAGATTTCTGACTATATCAGTAAATGTGGTGATCTTAAATTGTTTCTAACTTGTCAATTTTACTTTCTTTTGTTTTCTAAACTAGTTCTGTTAAAATGTTTCCTTGTTTAGAGTTCAGAACATGATACTTTCAATATTTTCTTTACTAACTCCTTTTCTTAATACAAATATGAAGAACTAAATGCTAATTTAGGTAGATCACAATTATCATTAATTGAGGTGTTTCTCATGATTTCATTAATATGGCAGATCACTGGGCTGTTTCTGTGCTCATGGAGTCAGAGAGGTCAAACTTTCCAATTTAGTAATTTTTCAGTAATTCTACTAATCCAGCAGAATGTTATTCTATTTTCCTTCCAATGTATTGGAAATGCTTCAGGTCTCATTACCTCATCAATTGTCCTCCTCACCCCATAATATAACGAAAAGCATAATAGCTTTTCATAGGCTTTCCTTGTAATTGATTCTCCAGGGTATCTTTGTACTGCCCCATTAAAATGGTGTTGTTGCTATGATAATATTTCTCAGCAGGGGTGTTCTAAATAGCTGATTAATATGCAAAGCAGTAAAAATGTAATTTTTGCTGTTAAATTGGCCAGTACATAGTACCTCAAGGCTGCTGGAATTTAAAAAAAGACAATGAAATGTTTAAACCATTCTTTCATTTGGAGAAAATATTTAAAATGTCAACAGGTCAGGTACACCAAGAATACTCCAAACTGTATATATTAAAATTTTCTAATTCTTTCCAATATGATTTTAAATTAAGGGAATTCTATTGAATATTTGGTTACTTCTTCAAAGCAAGGGTCAAAATATATCTCCAATGTATCTTGTTTTCTTTAAAATTCTATTTATAGAATTTTTCACAAATTGGCAGGTAAACTTTATTTAAATTTATTTTTAAGATTTTCTTCTTAATGTCTAGTATATATATATATATAATTTTGAAAATTATATATATGTAATTTTGAAAATTATATTCAGATCATTTAGTCATTATCTCTTCCCTACAAAGCAAACAAAACTATCGAGACGAACAGAAACAAAGAAACGCATATTATCACCCTTCTCAACCCTTGAATTTCAGATTGCAGTTTTTCCATAAATGGAAGAAGTCTTCAAAAAAGTGCCTGCAAGAGAGAAGTCAACGAAATAACACCTTGCCACCTGCCACCCGAGTGGTTGTGGCACATGTACACAGTTCTTTCATGAACTCTTCACATATGCTTTCTGGTTTGCTGAATGAACAAGCACCAAATCACTGGAGATGTTATGCCCAGTGACTTCTCACCAGGCAAACTCTAATTTGGCAGTGGTTCCAGGGTCCTCCTGGTGAGAAAGCTGTTTCTGGCAGGAGTTGCCTCACTGATGGAAAAGGTGTTGCTGCCCATGGCGCTGTTTCCCTTAGACCAGGCTGGAGATCACATCTGCTCTTGGGGATGCAAGCCCAAAGGAGCTCTGAATGAGGGATCACCACGGAGCATGCTGCCGTTGCTGGTGAAATGCCATCTTCTCCCCTAAGCAGAATGAATGTTCCTCATCACCTAATGACACTGACACTTCATTTTCAACCCTGAAATTTTACCCGGGATGCATAAAATAGCATTGTATATGGAAGAAAATAGCATCAATTAGACACTGGTATGCCATGTATTATAGAAGTGATGAGAAGTTTAATGGTATGCATTTCCTAGTGTGATATAACTGAAAAATAACCAACAACTATGTGATGTTCAATAAACTAAATGACAATGGGAGATAAAACATTACAATGAATCTAAAACTGTTGGCTTCTTGTGAAAAACACTGCTCTAGTTCTTTAAAATATTTTCTTATTAAAATTATTTTTGAGTTAAGTATAAGACCTGGAATATGCACACTCGTTTCTACAAGACTTGCAGGTTCCTATAAAATTGACCTCACCAACATTTCCTATATTTATATCTATATATGTTGAATACTTAGCAGAAATTTCTGACATGCTGGAGGAAAATATTTGAAAGTTAATACTTTTAGTTGCAAGATAAGTTAGCCTATAACTTTTAGAAATGTTGATTTTTTTTTTAAGAAGAGATCATTTCATTCCAAACTGATGAGGAACAAGACATTTCCAGCACCTGGCATCACACAATATTAACTAATCGAATAAATGCAAATATGTCTGATTCTCCATTGACAGTCCTATATGAGGTAAGTAAATATTCTCTAAATCGCCTCAGTAAAAAAACACTTTCTGAATTTCCATAATCCCAGGTCCTAAAACACAGCTTTTCCATTGAGCCAATTCCATAAATTAGTAACCATTGAAATATAATTCAAAACAGAGACAACAATGCATGTCATGTCTTTGTATGCATCGTTTCAGTAGTTTTGTATGTGTGCGGAAGACAGAAATATTCCTCAGAGAAAGAGCAGACAAAGAACCACCCGAGTAGTGTGTGTGTGCTGCCTGTGGCTCTTTTACAAGGAAATCTACCAGCTCTCAATAATGTGAAACTCTTCTGGAGAGGTGCAGCAGCGCGCAAGTCACTGAACCAGAGAAATTCAATTTGCCTACTGTACAGTATGTTTTGTCTGTCTCAGAAAGCTCTAATACAATCCAAAATTACTTTCTAGAAGCAGTCATTCTGGCTAAGGAAGGTTGTGCCAGGTCTGGAATAGGAGAGAGCATACTGGGCTCAAACTGTCAAAAGCATTCAATGCTGCTTCCCACTGTTGAGTAGTGAACCACAGACTACCCTGGAGGTCACTGAGCTCTCCATATTTTAGCTCCATCTATATTTGTGATTGAATAACCTTGAGGTAACTTTTGTCTTTGATCTACATTTACTCTAAAAATGCCAGATAAAAAATGGGAAACAGGGAAGATGATTAGATTAATACTATGTGGTTGGGTGACTGGAGGTTTCTACTTGAATTGCATGAATCGCACTTTGTTGTTGTGGCTGTTGTCAGCTTTGAACACACCTAGAAACTTGTGAAACATAGTTCTGATCCGTATTTTTCATGCTTTACTGTTGGGTAGAAGATTTCACTTTCAAGACTAATGTATGTCTTACCCAAACCATGTTATTGTCAATTGTCCTATAGAAATTTGAAACCTGGACAATAAGAAAAATTGATACATCCAAATTGCTGTGTTGTTTAAGAATAAATATATCATGGGATTCCAGAATAAAAAATAATCTATTTGGAAGAAGTACAACTCGAAACCTCCTCAGAAGTAAAGATGTCACTTCAGTCATGTTATCAGAAGGGCCTAGTCACTGGAGAGGAACCTCATGCCTGGAAAGTGGAGTTTGCAAAACGGAGGAAAAACACTCAGAAGATGGCTTGACAGAGTGCTGGCAAACTAGCTTAAAGAAGAGGAAAATTTATGAGACCAGCACAAGATTGGGCAATGATCCTTCTGTGTACAGAATCACTGCGAGTTCAAATAGATCCTTCAGTACTGAATAATAATACAGACTAATGGAGTATATAAAATAATTCAAAGCATAATTTTCTCCTAAATTATATAGTTAAATTTCTATGATCAAACTTTAACAGATTTTTATCAAATATCATTTCTTATCACTTGCCTACACTAACATCTAATTTAGCTATGCTTGTTATAATATAAATTATTGAAATTTTCATAGTACAATTTTGAGTCATTAATATTAAATGAATGGTTCTCACAATTACCTAAAAAAGAAACTTTACCATGGTAGTAGGTCCAATAGTCAAATCCACTAGCAATAGATTCTAAAAAATATCTAAACTACATAAAAATATTTTAGAAGTTGTACTTCTTCCAAATAGATTATTTTTTATCCTGGAATCCCATCATATATTTATTCTTAAACAACACAGCAATTTGGATGTATCAATTTTTCTTATTGTCCAGGTTTCAAATTTCTATAGGACAATTGACAATAACATGGTTTGGGTGAGACATACATTAGTCTTAGTTTTATTTAACTAAGGTTACTTCTCCAATACCTGTAATCAGATGTAAAAGAGAAAAAGTTAAATAATAATTCCTAATGTGTAGTAATAAAATTCAATGAGAAATAGTTATTATTGTACTTCATATACTTCTCTGGGCAAAGTTATCTCTGGTCCTTCTAGATTAAAAAACAAATCACTGTTGAGGAAATAGTATTGAGGCTCTGACTGGCCTCCTCTGGCAGCAGAAGGGAGAGGAGGAATCTGATTCCAGAGCTGTGGAGGCATAATTCCTATGAGGCAGAGGTCAAACATACCTCCACCCTCCATCTTCCTTTACCGAATTCTGATTCCAATCATCCCTCTCATGTCAGTCTAGTTCTTTATTCTGTTCCGTAATCCATTGTAATGCCCACATAGAAGTCACAGACAGTACTCACAATTATAGAGCTTTATTCAGGAAGTTCACATAGAAAAAAAATCAAAACATTAGGATGTAGTTCGTTTGGATTCCCAGATGGTGTAGTGGTTATGTGTTGGGCTGCTAACAGTAAGGCCAGCAGTTCAAAACCACCAGTTGTTGTTTGGGAGAAAGATGGGGCTTTCTACTCCAATAAAGCATTCATAGTCTCAGAAACTTGCAGGGCAGGGTCTAGCTTGTCTTACTGGATTGTTATAAATCAGAATAAGCTCAATGACAGTGAGTAATAATGAGCCCCTCTTCTGAGTAATGCTGGCATGTATGCCTCTCTGGTCCTCAGAATCTTAGCCAGGTGATCGCTTGGCCTCTGCCTTAATGGACCAGAATTCTGCCCCCACTCTCCTTCATGGTCTGGGCATGGATCCTCTGCTATGTTCCTTCGCCTCCGGACTGTGGCCTTTGGTACCTCTGCCCTCTGTGCCTCTTCAGAA
The DNA here is from genome assembly GCF_000313985.2 of Echinops telfairi. NCBI lineage: Eukaryota > Metazoa > Chordata > Mammalia > Afrosoricida > Tenrecidae > Echinops > Echinops telfairi. Next base: position 39,943,738 of record NW_022111373.1, on the reverse strand, counting down.
AGGGTTCTCCCTGGTGCTCTGCTGACAGCTGCTTTTCATTCTCGATGGCTGCAGAATTGGTCTGTTCCTGCTTCTGAGATGACTCACCGTTATAATCAACAGAATGCTATAGTGACCAATACCCAAATTAGAGTTCTCTACAGCCTTATTTTTATGCTCCCACCTAGCCATTGAGTGGAAGTCACAAAGACTAGGTATAGAAGAGTCATACCAAGCAATATCGTTTTACCCCAACTGTCTTGGAGGCAGGTTGTGACATTCCTAGCTAAACTCACTCACTTACTGCCATTGAGTTTATTCCAGCCTACAGCCACCTTATTGAAGGAACAGGGTAGAGCCATGGGTTTCAAAGACAGCAACACTGTACAGGATTAGAAAGCCTCATCTTTCTCATCGTCATGCACTCTCACCCAAGGGATTCTTCAAGTCCCCTTGGAACTGTTCTGAGATGCCATGCCATGTCTGTTTCTCAACCTTTTTCTATGGGCTGGATGAGCAATTTATAAAATAACATGATCTGACTTTAAGACCTGTCGGGTAGCAAGGGGTATTGCAGAATAACAAAACTTTATGCAAGCCCTGACCAAGTCACATAGATTTCCATTATGGTATGTTTCTATTCTGTTTTGAGCATTTTATTTTCAATCTTACAGGAATATCCAAATATACAGTACTATATTTAAACCTTTAATGAATTAATACTTTCATGGCTTAAAACTTTTCTGCTTTAGGGGTGTGTGTGTGTGTGTGTGTGTGTGTGTGTAAACCATGTGTTTTCAGCAACAGAAAGCATATGGAACGAAATGGAAAACAAAACAAAACACACCTTTTGGGGGGAAGTAATACGAATTTGATAGCTCAGTGGAACACATTTGTCCCAGGAGTCTTTGGTCCTAGGATTATTTTCCTCAGATTTCTAACCAGGGCCCCACCAAATGGCAACTGGTACAAGATGTCAGCTATGGATGAATAGCCTCACATAACTTTGCCATATTGAACTTTCGCAAGTAGCATTCCATCTAGACAGCAGCCTGGCACAACATCAGGTGACAACCACAAAGGTCAGAGGACTTATTTTCTTCACACCCTCTTTGTGATCAAAAGAGTAGACACAGACTCACTCACCTCGCAGATGGTGCCACACCCATTGCCACGCAGCCCTGCTCTGCTGAGGCGGAAATTCCACACTGGTGGATCAGATGCTGAAGGCATCACCTTGCGTCTGTATGAAACTTGAACTCACCCTAATTAAACAGAACACAAAGTGCCAGGTTCCTGGTGAATCCTTGACAGGTGGAAACTCTTTCAATAACTAGCTATCCTGTCCCCCATTTGTCCTTTGGACCTGTAAGAACTCCTTGGAATAAACACCCTAACCTGAGCCGCCATCTGAGTTAATGAAAATTACTTCCAGATCAAGTATCCTGACTCTAGCCAACAACATACAAATCAGCAAGAATTTCATCTAGAACATCTGTTCCACCCCCTTAACTGACAGAGGGCCCTGCTTGCCACAGTTTTCTCCTTTTTTAATTTCCCTTTTTCTTTCCCTCCTCCTGTTTTTTCCTCTTTCAATCCATCCTTCACTGAATTCCTTTTTTTCTGCTTTCTTCCCTTTTCTTTTACACTTTCTCTTAGTTGTATTCTTTATGTTCTCTTTTCCTCCACCTCTCCAGTTTTGCTAATTACATATTTTTGCAGGTATACATTTTTCTTCCTGTTGTTTGCCTATTATTTTTGACTATAAACAGAACAAAATACTTAGTAGTCCTTCACCGTTTTCACAATTGTTCTTATGTGTGAGCCCATTGTGTCTATCTCATCAAGGGGTTCCTCTTCTTTGCTTATCTTGCATGCCAAGTCCAGCGTACATGAGCTGAAGTCTCATCATCCTTACCTCTCAGAAGCATACTGGTGGTACTTCTTCCAATACAGATTTGTTTGTTATTTTGGCCTTCCTTGGTACATTCAACTTTTGTTTGCTTGTTTTTGTCAGTACCATAGTTCATCCGTTTTTGCATCATTTTTTTCAGTCTTTCTTATTCGATGTTCAACTTTCACTTACACAGGAGGCAATTGACAACCCCATGGCTTGGGTGAGGAGCACCTTAGCCCTCGAGGTAACATCCGTAGTTGTCAACACTTTAAAGAGGTCTTGTGCAGCAAGTTTCTCCATTGGAATGAAACACTTGATCTCTTGATTGCTGTTTTCATGAGAATTAATTATGATTCCAAGCAAGATAACATCTTTGACAACTTCTATCTCTTCATGAGTTTACAAACTGTATCATTGTGAGGACTTTGGTTTTCTTTACATTGAGTTATAATCTATATTGAAGGCTGTAATCCTTGATTTCATCAGCAAGTGCTTCATGTCCTCCTCACTTTCAGCAAACAAGGTGGTGTCATCTGCATACAGCAGGTTGTTAATAGGCCCTCTTACAATATTGATGACACATTTTCTTCATATAATACTGTTTTTCTGATATTTATTCCACACACAGATAAAAAAATGTGATGAGAGTATACAATCCAAACACGCACCTTTCCTGATTTTAAACCATGCTTCCCTTGTTCTGTTCTTGCAACTGCCTCTGGATCCCTGTACACATTCCACATGAGCACATTAATGTGTCTGGAATCCCCATTCTGCTCAAGGATGCTTATTGTTTTTTAAGGTTCACATATTCTGATGCTTTTGCATAGCTAATGAAAGACATGTAAACATCTTTCTAGCACTCTCCATTTTCAGTGAAGATCCTTCTGACATCAGCAATGACATTACTTGCTCTATGTCCTTTTCTCATTTCTAGCCCACACATGTGGAAGCTCCCTTTCAATGTGCAGCTGCAACAATTGTTGGGTGATCTTCAGCACAAATTTACTTGCATGTGATATCAATGAGATTGTTCAAGTTTTTGAGCATTCTGTTGGGTCATCTTACTTTGGAATGGGTATACATATGGATCTCTTCCAAACAGCTGTCCAAGCAGCTGCCTTCCAAATTTCTTGGCATAGTTAAGTGAGTGTTTCCAGTGTTTCATCAGCTTGTTGAAATATATCAACGAGTATTCCATTCATTCTTGGAGCCTTGCTTTTGGATAATGTTTTAAGTATGGCTTGACTTTTTCCTCCAATACAATTGGCTTTGCTCATATTCCACCTCTTGAAATTTTGGTACAATAACTCTGAGTATTCCTTCCATCATATTTTGCTGCTTCCTGCAGCATTCAATATTTGCCCATAGACTATTTCACTATTGCAACTCAAGGCTTGAATTTTTTCTTTAATTCTTTCAATTAAGGTACACTGAGCATGTTCTTCCTTTTTGGTTTTCTAATTCTATATCTTTGTGCATTTCATTATAATATTTTATTTTGTCTTCGCCAGCTGTACTTTGAAATTTTCTGTTCAGCTATTTGGCTTCATTATTTTTTTCCATTCATAGATCATAGCTCAGCTATGATAGTTCTCTTCTAGTTCCTGTAAACCAGGTCCACAGGTGTCAGTGGCCAGATTCTGTCTGTCTCTTTATTGTTGCATTTCTCTCACTTCCACTCAACAAGAGGGTCCAGGTGGTCACCCACCAAGCATTTCTTTTTTTTTCTTTCTTTTTTTTCACCCACCAAGCATTTCAACCTGCCACGGGCTCCCTTTAACAGTTTAGTCCTAGAGTGGAGTTTTCTTCATGGTTCCAGATTTTTTTCCAGCTTTTGATAAAAACCATTAGTTCAAAATTCAAAAGGCTAAAGAGTTCCCTTTTTGTCAATCTGTCAACAATCCCCTAGGTAAGTCTATTGGAATGCAAATGTTTTGAGTATTCCAAAGCACTGGGTGGGGCTTATCTTTTCAGAGCCTTCTTTACTGGTGTTCTCTAAACTCATTTAAAGATCAAATTTCAATGACTCAAGGCGAGATTGCAAACTCTCTATTTTCCTACTTCCCAATAATCATTTAAATCAATCATTACATCAATGATAATAAGCAGATAAAATCAGTATAAACAAAGTAGAATGAGATACTAATCTCAATTCTTAATTTAGCTTATCTTAATTCTTTATCAAAACTGTTCTATTGATACAAAAATATGGGATTAGGCCACTGACAGCATCAAGCCAGAGCCAGGCTTTCTGTCAGTCATTTTGACCTTCTGTCAGCCATTTTCCCTATGCAGTTCTGAGAATTTCAAAAGGCAATTTTGTCCCCTGAGCTTAAAATATACATTAATCACATTCATTCTTGCCATTTCAAACAGGAATAAACAAAAATCACAACCAAACAAAATTATCAAAACTTATATACCCTTATTCTTTATAGAAAACAACCCAGTAGACTGCATGGACATATCTGATTTCTGGCTAGCCAAAGAAGAAACACTACCATGAGGCAGAAGTAAAAAACAAATTCACTCTCTATATTCATGATTTTATTCTCTAGTACCCCACTCCTGGTACTATAATGTGATAGCCTGGGTTGACTAGAGAAACAGATCCATAGACACTCATATGTGTATAAGAAGGAGCTTTATATACAAGAGAAATTGAATATTGAGAAAGCATCCCAGCCCAGTCCAGATCAAGTCCATAAATCTGATATTATCCATATGTCCTACACCAATCTATAAATTCCTCTTTAGACTCATGCAACACATGCAATGATACAGAATGCAGGAATGTCACAGATCAGTGGGTGGAAAGTCTTATGGATCCAGTGGCAGTGGAAGCATCTCAGGGATAACAGGGGTCTCCACATGGCTCCTTCAAGCTCCAGGGATCTAGTGTAGCTCCATGTGTCTTGTCCACAGGAATATCTCCTAGGGAGTAAGCCTATATAAGGCCTCCAGTGAGCTATTTATCTTCTTTGCACCTCCAAATGAAGTCATCAAGTTTTGATCTGATTGACAGGCTAAACTCTACCCCTTCACTCTTAAGTTTCAAATTGACAACAGATTATGTAACTACCACATCTGTCAATAGGATAAAGGATAAACAAATTCAGAGAAGAATCATTCAATGAATACTACTCAATAGCAAGTAAGAACAAATAAGATACATACAATTGCCTAAATAGTTCTTGAAATAGTTATACTGAGTTAAGGGAACCAAATTGTTCTTCCCTTAAAAGGAGTACATATTTTATAATTAAATATGCATACAATTCCAGAAAATATAACATTATCCTTAGTTACAGAAATTAGATCAGTTGCTTCCAGAAATGTTGGTAGAGAGGCTTAGAAGGTCAAGAGGAAAGAATTGAAGCAGCACTAGGAAATTTATGGAGATAATGGATATGTTCACTATCTTGCTTGCCTTGCTAATTTCACAAATACATAAATATATCAGGACATATAAAATTATATTTTAAATGCATGCAGTTATTTTTTGCCAATTATATCTTAATATAAAATTAAAATTAACATTGAAGGATTCCAGTCATCCCTTCCTCAAGAGTGAAGAAAGGTTTTACACTCTTGCATTCTAATATTAGATTTTAACCGCTTAACAACTGAACTCATACAACCACAGTCAAGGAAGGATCAAAAAAAATAAAAGAGTGCTTTTTGACATACATTAAGCCATAGGTTCCTAGGAAATCACTCTTGAAATTTAGAAACCTCCATCTGAAGTGAATATTTGCTCTTCATAGCCTTTTTTTCATTTATCGTTGTCCACGGATACCGGGCAGTGAAGGGTAGGTGCATAGAATTGTAGTGATGTCTGCTGGTACATTCTTCTCAGAACACTTTCCTATGGTTATTCAACTGGAAGGACAAAGAAAAGGTAAATGCTATCACACTTATTATTTCCTTAAGGATACACTGACAAGAAAACAAGTTTTATCCCTCTCGTATACGTTTGTAATGACATTCACTCTAAAAGTAAAAACAATATACACGTTTCAGATTTGGCATTACTTCTACTTTATTCAAGACTCCAGTAAGTCAAACAGGCAGCCTTTTAAGCTGATCCGATTTATTAAAAGGAGTATATGACATTATCTGTCCTTTGAACCACTAATGGGGTGATTTTAGCAAATGGAACCTAATTTATAGCAAGGGCCTACTCTGGATAATGAAACATAGCTTATTAAAATCTAAAATAAAAATGGCATAGAATGCAATGTCTGATGGAATAATTTTGGCATATTTTAAACCATAAGGAACTTCTTTAAATATGATTAGGGATAAGGCATTTGGTATTTCAAGTACATACAAAAATGCAGTTGCTGTCACTATGAATTATTGGACTTTTTGTTTATTTAAAATTTGAAATGCCATAATTTGGTCCTTGAAAAATGAGGTGGGAAAGTGAATGTCCTCCTGTTTGTGACAAATGGAGATTTTATTAGAGCAAAGCAGAGAGGAGGAGAAGGTACTCATCAGCATGAGTAGCACAATGTTTGCACAAGAAGAAACATAACAACCAACAGGTCACTGGGGACAAAGTGAACAGAATCACTTAGGAAGCTGACAACAACAGGAGCAAAGAATACACCATAGGCCCCAAACTGACCCACCTCATGGTCCCTATACACACATAATGAATAAATGGATCATGAAGTAAGACTCATATTTTATGGCAATGTGAGACTCCCCAGTTAGATTGCATCTGTTAATAATAAAAATCTCCCTCAGGAATAAGAGTTTAATAGTTCTTGTTCATGCTTTAAATAGGAGATCATAGCAATAAATCAGATTTATGGTTTTAGTAGGTAGTAATACATAAAATATAATATATTATTTTTGGCATTTAATTTTTTTCAAAATTAAGTTAAAATATTTACCCAAAGGGACAGATTGATAAAGTAATAATTATAAGCATACGATTTTAAGGAAATTTATACTTTTCGCATTCTGGAAGCACCATTAAATTTAACACATATATTATGTTTATTGTCATAATGAGAAATATTAAATTATTTTATTCAGCGTCAGAAGTCAATTGCCTGTTTCAAATGAAATTTATCACAAACCATATTCACACATTTTTCCCAACATGAACTTTATTAGTTATGCCTTTCTTTTAGATCAACACACACTTTAAAAACATACTTTAATTTTCAATGGGTGGTCTTAATTTTAGCATTCTTATGCCAATGCAATTAAATGGGTCCCTCTTTTCTCTCTGAGCACACACAAATACACACATGTACACAAAACTATTAGTACAAGAGCATCAAAATATCAGAAAAATAAGTACATATGATTAGTAAATTGAATTTAAATTTTATTTGTTGAGGAATCATTTTTGCACTCAATGATAAATATTATTTCTTCATGGCATATCATTTGTTAAAAATATGTTTATACCTTGGTAATTGGTTTTGATAGATTTTGATTTATGAGCATCTCTTTTTTATAAGGAAATATGAGATCAAGTAAAATGTATGTAGTTCAATCAACTGTCCTAATAGTAATTTTAATGCATTTAAAACACTATTCCTCTGTTAAACTTTTTAGAAAGACTAATAGGCACTGTCAGAAGAGACCAGTCCCTGGATAAGTACATTATGCTTGTAAAGTAGATGGACAGTGAAGAGGAAGAAAACCCTTGACAAGCTAGATTGACACAGGGGCTGCAGCAACGTAATCAAACCTGAGACCGATTGTGAGGTTTGGGCATGACAAGATGAGGCAGTGTGTCCTTCTGTGGCTTTATTTGCTTAGATTAATTGAATGAATGGCAGACTCTCC
>NW_022111373.1:39933006-39934907 GCF_000313985.2 Echinops telfairi | reverse complement strand
ATTAACAAGTAGTCAACATGTGCAATGTACAAAGTATAATTTTATTAATATTATATCATCACAAATGAAATGAAACCTTGAACAATCAATATCCCAGGTATGAGTGAACTGAATGGACTTGAATTACCCATTTTGAATCAAACAAGTACATGGTTATTAAGCTGGGAATGAAAAATTTGAGAGGAATAACATCATATTAATCATCAAAAACGATCTACGGTAAAGTAGAAGAATGTCTGTGAAAGGATACTCTCTATATACGTATAAGGATGAAAAGTTAATACAAATATTATTCAAGCCTGGATCCCAACCATTAAAACCAAAGATGGCAGAATTTAAAAGTCAATAAATAGCTTTGGTCTGAAATTGACCCAATGTACAAAATACATGTATTGATAAGCACTGGTGATTGGTTGAGAAAGCTGGAAAACCAGAGGAAGGATCAAGTGATAACAGCATGACCTAGATATGAAGCTGGATATCACATGACAGAATTTTCCAAGAAGAATCATTTCTTCATTCATTCTTCCCCCCCTAACAACATAAACTCCAACTATAAACATGGACCATGATAGATAGATACACAGAAATCAAACTGACTGCGCTATGGGAAGAGACTGTGAAGAAGCTCAATATCAATTCATCAAAACAAGACGAGGGGCCCACTGTGAAACAAACCATCAATTGCTCATATGCAACTTCATGTTGAAGGTGACGAAAATACATACAGGTACATAAGAGCCAAAATACAATCTGGAGTGCATCCCACCTGAATTTAGAGACCCTATCACGAATATATGTGCCACATGGAGCACTAATGAATGTAAAACAGATGAATTGTGGGATGACATCAAGAATATCATAAATGAGAAAGCATAAATCATTAAAAAAGATAAGAATGAGTTTTACAAGCATCGCCACAATCAGTTTTTGAACATTTTCTTCGTTCTTGCACTAATTATTATTAGCACCCAATTTCCCCTGCTAGACCCCTAAGGAAACATTAACCCAGCTACTGTCTCTATAGTTAACTATTCTGGGATTTCAAATGTTGAAAAACATTAAAAGTAACGGTCTTAAAACAACAGTATATTAGTTTGGAGATGATTATAATGTTTCATAACATGTCACAAATATGCCATGTTTCTCTATTTAATTATCTGTTCCTAAAGTTTTCTGATCATTTTTTGTTCTTATTTGTTTATAGTTTTCGTTCTGTAGGTTTACAAACATTTAAGTTAGGTTTATTTCAAGCTGCTTTTTTTATTTGCCAATATAAAAAATCAACTGTTTTATCCACTATGAAAATTCTAAATAGAGAAGAACTTATGTAACTATATTAGTATCAAATGTGGCTACACCGACGTCACATTAATTGAAATTCCAAGATAAACCTTTTTTCTTTCTTTCTTTCTTTCTTTCTTTCTTTCTTTCTTTCTTTCTTTCTTTCTTTCTTTCTTCCCTGCCCATGTTGCCAAGTAAAGGGAATTCTGTGAACTGAAGATACTGGTGTAAATTTTGGAGTGGACAATAGAAGGAAATTTTCTAATCTGGATAAAAAGCAACACAAAATTATGGCTCTCTCCTGGGATTTGCATTTAATAAAGAGACCTAAAATCATATACTAAAAGTGTTTTGAGAAAATAATAAAGATAAAATCCACAAACTATATTTCATACTAAACCCTTATTCAGACATGCACAAGACAGTTCTAAAGAATCACAGAAAATCCGTTAAACAGAATATGAACCATCTCTCTTTAAAAAGTACATTCTCTATGAAACCAGGTTGATTGCTTTACAATATAGACTAATTGAAAATGAATATTCAATATGTACTACCATAAGACCCATGCTTAATGAATCTTAATATGTATAATTTCCAGGTTGAAGTCCAGAAAT
>NW_022111373.1:39930085-39931950 GCF_000313985.2 Echinops telfairi | reverse complement strand
GAGATGCATTTGAACCTTGGTGTTGCCGAAAAATAAAGATAGTCCCACAGACTGCCAATGATCTCATCTCTGTCTCGTTTTCTTTTGTAGTTAGGTGCCATCCCATCAATTGAAACACAACAGAAGGAAACGCTGCCCTGTCCGGAGTCATCCTCACCACCGTACCTGTGCTGGGACCGCTGTTGTTGTCAAGGTGCCAGTCTTTCTCTGGGAAGGCCTTCCTCTTTTTTAGCTGCCCCTCTGCTTTACCAAACATGTTAGCCATCGTCAGTGCCTGGTCTCTCCTGACAGTATGTACAAAGTATGTTAGATTAAGTATGGCTCTCCTTGGCTCCAAGGAGCAGTCTGGCCATATTTCTTCCAACACAGAATTGTTTGTCATTTGAAAGTCCAGCAAAACACTTAAAATACATTGACTCTCTATTAGTCTTTTTCATTCAATGTCAACTTTCACATGCATTTGAGGCAATTGAAAGACTAAGGGGTTGCAATCCATACCAAAGTCTGCAATTCTTGGTTTTCTCTGCTTTCAGCCAGTATGCATCTGACACAAGCAATAATATCCTTTTTTTCATATCATCTTCTCAATCAGGTCTGAATCTTTGACATCTTCCTATCAAATTACTGCAGTAACAGTTGATGAACTGTTGATCTTCAGCAAAATTTTACTTGTATGTGATATCAATGATATTGTTTATATATTGTTGCATTCTGTTAGGTCACCTTTCTTTGTTATTAGTAAAAATGTGGGCCTCTTCAAATCAATTGGCCAAGTAGCTCTTTTTCAAATGTCTTGGCATATATGTATGAGTGCTTCCAGTGCTGCATCAGCTTGTTGAAACATTTCTATTGACAAACTGACAGACAAATACTTGTGAATGACAGTAGGTTGGGGTATTTGGTGTGGTCTAGTTTTGAATGCTGTAGAAGGAAATAGTATATTTCGGTTGATGAAGACCTATAATTAGGTGTAAACCACTCATAAATGATGATAAAAGATCCAGGTCCATAGGAAATTAAACTAGATGTGACAGTCAAACTTTTGGACTCAGTGATATTTGAAGTAAGGTTTCTTTTCCCTGAGAAAAAGAGACTGGCCACTCCCATTCGAATACCTAATGGAATATGCCACAGAAGGAGTTAATATATTGGGTATGCAAGTCATGAAGAATTGACTTAATTCCTATCAAGGTATCAATGCTATGATATATAGGACGATCAAGGGGGTATCCCATGTAACTTTGCTGATGAACGACAAAACAAGAATCTGAGATACATTGTCATAGCTATTGGCCCAGCTTCCAACTCACTGATCTTAAACATAGATTTAATACACATGAAAATGATTCTTAATCCAAATCTGGAGGAGAAAATACTATGAGTTTGTGTTGTACACACCCAGTTTGCAGAAGCTTATGGATATCAGTGGAAACACAAAATTCATTTGGAGGGTCAACATATGGATTAAGCCTCTGGTGAACCCCCTCTGACCATAGGTCATGGATGTGAACAGCCATGTTATCATGCAGAGTGCTGTGGAAAGTGAACTATCACAGATGCAATTAGTTTAAAAACTGACCTTTTATCTTTTACTTTTATCTCGTTTTGACTCACTTTAAATTTACCCTAGTATTTTTTGTGCTTTCTTTTTGATTATAGTTTTTCTCTGTCGTACTTTGTCATTGTTGTTTGTTTATTTGTCTTGCATATTTTCTGTATATGATATCCAGGATATGTAACACTAGAGAGACAGCCACTACATTGATTTCTCATAGAGGTTATGTCAGGAAAGGTTGGGAGAAATGGGGACTTGATAAAATGAGAACGATAAAGAATAAAATATTCTAAAATTGATTGTGATGATT
>NW_022111373.1:39927438-39929179 GCF_000313985.2 Echinops telfairi | reverse complement strand
CCACTTAGACAAATGTACAATGGTAAATTGGTATATTAAGGTAACACCTATGTAAGGCATTGTCCTGTGAAGGCTCTCTAGTAATTTACAGAATACATTCGATTGTGACATGTTTATACTCACCTGAAGAAACTCTTCTGGATTCAGAAGGCAATGAAAGTGGAGCTTGTGGTACACTCACTTGGGTGCTACAGAAATGTGAAGAACTGATTGTAGTTCATCGCTGTTAAATCCTATGGGGTACACAATACCAACAAGAATTACTCTTTTTCCCAGAAAGCAAAAGAAACTCCCTCAAAAAAAAGAACATCAACAAATTGGCCAGTTGATTAGAGTGGACCAATGATGCTAGTGACACTAATGGCCTACCAATGACACCGCACATCCATAGGAATAGGTACTTACTGTAGACTCAGCTTTGTATATCCAGGGGTAGATGTAAATGTCAAAACGCATTATGAAGTGGTTAGAAGAAAAAACATACCAAGCCACATTTCCATCAGACCAAAGAACACCCTTTATTGTCCACTATTTGTAGCAATAAGCCAAGAAGTATTATATTAAATGCACATATTATACTGAAAAATACTCTCAAATAATGCAGGACTAGGAAATTGTGGTAGATAAGGTTTCTGTTAATTTGGCTGGGTCAAGGTTCTCAGTGGTTTGTCTCTAAGGCCGAGTAATCTCCCATAATGAAATCAAACACAATTCAACCACTTCTATAATGAGAAATATTGTGAAGTCAAATGAAAAGGTGTTTAATCAGTGATGTGGCCTGGATCCCATGTAAATGGATGCTGTGGAAAACCTTGTTTACTTTTTGCTTGGTCTGGTTTCTGTATCTGCCTCTTCCCTGCACCCCCAGGCCTTTGAACTTGAGAAAGCATCCTTCCGCTTACCCACCAACCTTGGATTCATCACCTAAGCAACAAGAATCCTGATTTCTGTCAATCATAGGCTCATCATTCCTGTAGCTAAGCAAGGAAAAATAAGCTTCCATTTTGATATCTGGACCATGTCTTGGAACTTGCCTGCATTTAGGACTGTTTGAGATATTTCCTTGATATAAATTTCTCTCTGTGTATCTACATATATAAGCTTATTGGTTTTCTTCTCCATAGAAGCTAGCCTATGGCAATAACCAAATTTGTAATCTACAACAGTGAGAGGCTTTCATTAGTGAGTGCTAACATTCAATATTAGGCTGTGGGGTGGTGAAAGGTAAACAAAGGATTATCACCGAACAGATTCCTATTTTTCTGTAGTGGAAGGTGTTGGTGCAACTATACAGTTCTTCTATGCATCACTTCATATTTATTTTCCCTGCCAGCTGCAGTGGTCTCAAGACCAGGGGTGTAGAAGCAGGAATGATCGCTTTGCAAAAAATATAAGTGCACCCAGACATCTTAATGCCACAATTGCTGCAGGTTTGATGGTGGTCCATTACATCTGATAGAATTGTATCTGATAAATTAGAGGTTAATAGCGAATGTTGCTATATTACATAAGAGTTGATAGAACTCACTAATGTACTTATGTAACTCTACCCAACATTAATTTGAGTGGACTGAAAGGGAAATACTTGGTAACAGCAATATGGATTGGCAAAGCAGCTGAGTCTGATGGCCCTTCCAAGCTGGAAAGGTTCAGAAAAAGTAAATAATAAATCTAAGGAAGAAAAATAATAATGGAAGGTAAATGTGGCTTTCACATAATCTTGTGTCAACTTGAGGGTATT
>NW_022111373.1:39924525-39926362 GCF_000313985.2 Echinops telfairi | reverse complement strand
GGAAATATTTCATTAATCATTCTTTTTCTCTATACTATTCAACATATTTCATGAGGTCTGCTATGCATTTCAATGTTTGTTTGATTTGGAAGCAAAAACCGCATGATTTAGCAATTTTTTCAAAGAAGATGACTTAAAAACTAAACTTAAAGAAAACTGGAGAATATAAAACAAAACATAAGACATCATTGGATTATTACGGTAACTGCAAAATTCTTAAGTGGTATTTGTATTGAGTGTTGCTTGATTTAATGCCCAAATGATACCACCAGAAGCCATATTTTAATTGATAATGTTTTTTTAATTGGCTACATATACATATTCTAACATAATCGATTTAAGTTCCTCATGCTGCAAGCTTAGTCTACAACCAGTAGGCTCCAGTCAAACTGTTTTCTTCCCATGCCTAGGACATCTTTCTCCATGCCATGTTGGTTAAGCATAAACATGCAGCTCATTAATTATTAACTATCACCTCAAGAACTAGTTGTAAATTTTACTCCTTAGAAAATTTGGCTGAGAATTAGATAGAAAGTTGATACCCCAAAGAACTTTCAGATATTAACACCAGTAGTAACATTAAGTGATAATGAACATCTAAAAGGAGAATTCCGCTCAATAGACTCATTTAAATATTTATTTAAGCTGACTTAATCAGAAAAATAAAATTGTTAGAAAATAACCAGTGTCAAGACAAATAAATGTCGCTAATATATCTCTTCTTTTGAAGATCACTGATACATTAACTTTCTTTGTCCTTTGTATATTATAGAGAATTTATTGAGTTTGAAAAATCACATTGACTAATTAGCTGAGACAAGTATGCTACTATCAATGCTGAAACAAAAAATCTGACTGTTGTGAAACTACATCTCATGTTGCTGGAATAGTAAGAAAATAAAATTAAACTTTTTGAAAAATAAATCAGAAGGTATAATTTATAGGCCTATCAGAAAAAATATTTCTGGGATGCATTCAATCCATTCAGCTAGCTCATGGTGTTCTGTAACTACAAATACATTTGTGGAGTTTGATATTAAAAAGTCTGTGGTACACCACCCGGTCCTGCTCCTCCTCACAGTCACTATGTTGGAGCCCATTGCTGTAGACATCGTCTCAATGTTATAATAATATTAATTTGGTTCATTTCATAGCCATGATAATTCAGTTTCATTTAGTCATCCCTTATTAAACTCTCCACAATGCACATGAAAAAAGGGCACCCTAAATTATGATTTTTTTGCTCTCATTTTAATTCAACTCTATTGGAGAAAAGAACATTTATAAAAACCTGTCACAATATATGATGTGAAAGCTGGTTCACCTTGAGGCTTAAATGCTAGTGTGAAATAAATAAAATGATATTCAACGTTATTACCCATCATGTGATCATGTAATATATAAGCTAATTCTACATGTCCCATTAAAACAGCCACTATTTAATGAGTATATGCTATCATCAAACATTGTAGTACATTGCATATATTATCTTAGAAAATTGCTCACATTTAAACAAGTCAATGAAATGTAACATAAAAATTAGAAACTAAGTTTCCCCAGGCTAAGAGACTTCATTCTTTCTTTCAATTATTAAATAATTTAAACAGAGGCACAGGTGTTTATTGCTTATACAAAGTGAAGGGCAATATTGAATATCTCAGTGTTCACTTGTTCCAGTTTATAAACCACTGGGGTTAAGTTGTAATAAATATGAAAGTAAGCAAATAAATAATTACCTTCAATATATAATGAAATATAAGAAGCAAATATGAGGGGCTTTTAAAGTTTATAGAAAAAGTGGATGAAAATATAGGGATTACTGGCACAGAATTCAGAA
>NW_022111373.1:39922777-39924425 GCF_000313985.2 Echinops telfairi | reverse complement strand
AAAAACCCTAATATGACATTCATGAACCACACAATTACACTAAACAATATAATATACATTCAAATTTACAAGATGATGTAAATAATTTCCAAAGTAGTATTAGTTATTTGCATCCTCATATGTATATCCAGGGCTCTAGACAACAATTGCCTCAACTTTCAATTAGGTAGATAATTTTCTAAATATTTTTAGACAAATTAACTTTTTCTTAGTTGTAATGCCAACTCTACAGTCATATGTTTTTATTGAAAATTATCTCTTTTGGAGCTATTATTTTATAATAATTTATTATTGATTTTTTTGCCTGGGTTAAAACTAGGAAAAATGGTTTTAGTAACCCAAAACTCCAGAGCATGTATTTATCTTCCTGCAGTTCTCTCTAGCATGTCAATCCTCTATTTTCTTATTGCTGTATATCACTGATATTTTAAAATAGATGACTTTTGAATTTAATACAGATTTTCTAATAATAAGCAAGGGCATTTATCTGACACAAATTATGCCTTTGCAGCTCATTCTTCCCAGATATTCAATATACTCATTGTGTGCCTGGCAATTCAAACATGATTTCTTTGTAGATGTGGTTATACTGTCCCTTTTACACCCCTGTTCTGCTGACTGTAGCTCAGATGCTTTTATTCTGTGTTTTATGACTTGTGATTGCAAATTCACCCACTTAAAATTTTCTTCTTTGTATTATTTAAGGAGTGGCACCAATGATTCTTCTAGTTTGCTTCTGCAAGACAATTGAAGCACTGCTATATGGGCATTGGTTTAAATATATTGTGAGTTGAGTTTTCGTTTTGCTGAGAACTAACAGTTCTTTTGAGTATGTATATATTGTAGGATAGATTTTAACTATATCTTCATTTTTAAATAGTTCTGTTGATATAAATTCACATATCATACTCTTACATAGTTAAATATGTTTTAAACAGTTTTATCTACATCATTACAGGCAGGTCTAGTGTTCTCCCCACATCACACTCTCTTTATTTGCTCCCCAATTCCCCTCACCCTACCCCACCCCCAGTCCTGGTGAAACCATTGCTTTAGTTATTGTGTCTATACTCCACTCCTTCTGTGCTTCATAAACTTGGAAACCTAACAGAAACAATACTAGTAAAAAAAGGAAAACATTTATTAATAATATAAAAATAAAAACAAGAAAGAAAAGACCACCAGCAATATTTTAAAACCCAGAGAAGAAATTTCTATCATGGGACAAGCAAGAAATATTTAAGCCTAGAGTAAATTCAGGTTGGGTCAAAAAGGAGGTCAACTGACCAACTACCATATTATACTGCAGTTTGATCCACTATAATCAATTCAATTTTACAATAATCTCTGTCTGATAGTAAAGCTGTTCATGTCCCTCACCTGTGGTCAGAGGGGATCTGCCAGAAGCTTAATCTGACTAGATACTCTGCTTATGAATTTTGAGCTCCCGCTGTCCTCCGCTGCCTTCTACAAATTGACTGTTCACAAATTAATCTCAAATATATTCACTTCTTTATATTTGGATTTTGTTATTTTCATCTTCAGACCACAGAGGTCGGTGTCCTTCTTCAGTGTGGACTTAGCTGATGCCTCACTAAATTGATGGCTGCTTGTTTGAATACAAACCTTAAAGACCAGACACAATTCC
>NW_022111373.1:39921029-39922441 GCF_000313985.2 Echinops telfairi | reverse complement strand
CATCAATTATTTATATAATAGCATAGGATTTAAGTCATTATTGAGAGGAGTAGTTTAGGTAAGCATAGTTTAGCTGTGAACTGCAATTCATTAGTTGATGCTTTGTACAGATTGAAATCTTAAATGATTGAGCTCAGTTTACATTGATTATGGGGGTTGATGCTAGGAAAAATTCCCTGTAACATTCCTTACAAGGGCGGATTCTTGCATATTAGGTTAATATCTATCATATTAATGCAAGAGAGCAATGAAATACTAGATATATGGTGGTTGAGGTTCCCTTTCATTGAATGCCCATTAGGCCAGGGGTCCCACCCAAGGTCCAATGACCACCATTTCCACAGTCCATCATTTGCTTTCTCTCCCATCAGGGAATTTCAGTCCTAAATCTACAGGTAGTTTGAGGTTCATTCAGTTGGGCTTCTATATCAAGTCTTTTGGGTGTGGTCCCTTTGTGTGCCATGTTCCATGTAAGGTCAGCATCTAAGGTCATCATCATGTTTAGTCCATAACAAGCTTCACTGAGGTTTGGGTGGAAACTTATGCAAAGTGTCTGCCCAAGAATATAGCACTGGGTTTATTGTCCCCCTAGTTTACTACATTTATTATTTAGCATCGCTTCCCAATGTGAAGTTTCTCCTCTCTATTTACCTATCATACCCATCAACGGAAAAATAGTTGCTTCTACTGAAATGTTGATGCTCCCCTTCCCTTGTCTTAACTTGATTTTTGTGTATCTTATCTTATTCCAGTGGAGTGTCTCTTGATTTGTCTTAGCCTTGTCTGAATGTTGTATGGCATTAAGTAGATGGTCTTCTCCCAACCCCCTTCTCAAATAAGTGACCCCAGCTGATGTGAGGTCTCCTCCTCTTTGGAGGTTATTCTTATGAAGTACATATAAGGGGGACAATGTGTGGTTCTTGGCCAGTGGTTCTTGGTTCTACTCCTGTGTTTCAGAATTGTGGACTCACACAATATTTCCTTTTGTGATTGAATAACTTCACTCAGCATCACGGTTTCTAGGTCCCTCCACGTCATGTGGTGTTTCATGCTTTCATCAGTGTTTTTTAGGAATATATAGTGTTCCAATTTGTGTATGTACCACAGTTTCTTTATTCATTCTTCCACTGTTGGGCAATTGTGCTGCTTACAGTTTCTTGTTATTGTGAACTGGGCTGCTATGAGCATGGGAGAGCATACATCCTCTCGGGAGGTGTCTCTTATTTATTTGAGGGATATGCCCAATGGTGATATTGCTTTATGGGATTTCAATTCGATGTATGCTCAACATGAGAGCATACACCCTCTCGAATTGTGTCTCTTATTTACTTAAGGATATATGGTCAATGGTGGTATTGTTATATGGAATCATAGTTCCCAGTTGTTTTAAGTATCACCGTTTCCATAGTGGT
>NW_022111373.1:39918470-39920397 GCF_000313985.2 Echinops telfairi | reverse complement strand
ATGAGGAGAGACAGAGGTCTTGTTTCACTCTTCTGCATATGGAAATCCAGTTTGTCCAAAACCGTTAGTTAAAGAAGCTGTCTTTGTCCCATTGGATATTTCTTGGTTCTTGTCACTGATCAGTTAGTTGCCTGTCGGGTGAGTCATTTATGGTTGAGTTTCTGCTCTGATCTATTGCTCTATTTTTCTTCCATTGTACCAGTAGCAGGCTGTTTTGACTACTCAGTTTATGAAGTATGTTTGTAGCTCAAGTAATGGGAGGCCTCCAATTTTGGTTCTTCTTTTTTAAGAACTTCTTTACTTATCCTGGGTCTTTTACTTATCCATATAAAATTGGTAATTTGTTTATCCATTTGTTTAAGTAATGCATTTGGGTTTTGGTGTAGGACTACATTATATCTAAAGATTGTTTTAGATAGTATCGACAGTATTTAGATATTATTGACATTTTCACATGATGTTGTCTATTGCACCAGTTGAGAAGAATGCTGTTTTCTTTATATTAATGTCTTTGATATTACACCTATACTAAAGGCTGTAGTATATAATCTTCTTCAATAAGGGATTCAGTTTCCCCATATTTTGTGTTATGTGCACTTAACAGATTGGTAACGGGACATCCTTGAATCCCGAAGCCATGCTTTTCTTCATATATTGTAGCTTCCAGATTATTTGCCCAGCAGAGAAATTGAATAAGTATGGGGAAAGGATCCAACCCTGACATACAATTTCCCTGATTTTAAACAGGCAGTAACGCACTTTTCTGCTCAAAGGACTGACTCTTATTCCATGCACAGTTTTCCCATGACCAATATGGTCTTGGTTATAATCCATGTTGTCAAATGACTTTTGCATAGTCAATCAAAGACAGATAACATATTTCTGGTATTCTCTGCTTTTGTCCATGAGCCATCTGAAATTAGCAAGAATGCCCCTTGTTCCCTGACCTCTTATGAAGCCGTTGTGAATTTCTGGTAGTCCCCTGTCAATTTGAGAAGTCTATAAACAGAGAGGGAGAAAGAGTCAGAATGAGAGCCAACTTTCTTTGGATTCTATAGATATCCAAAGAGTTAAAAAAAATGAATTTCTTCTTTTATGTTTTCCTTCCTTATTCCATCTTTTCTCCTTTTATTACATCTTGCTGTTTTACCTTCCGCTCATTTAAACTAATTAAACAATAACCCTTTTTTTTTTTTGGCTTTTAGGCTTTCCTATTTTCTTATTTAATCAGGTATTTAAAAAATAACAATCTTAATACTCCACTCATTATTTTAAAATTTCCAACAGGATATTTTCAAGGTATCTGATTGTTCATAATTAGAGAAATTAAAGGTAGAACTTACTTCTTCAATCCATCAAAATAAGAATCAATGTTGGAATTTGTAGAGTTACAGCATAAATCTAAAGAAATCTGAGAGTTTCTGATTTATCCTAGAAATTTTCATGCTCATAGGCCAAAAAATATAAATAAATAAAACTTCTGAACAATAGGAACAATAATCAAAATATGACACTTCTCAGTCATGTATTTTATAAATATGACAATTTTTCAAATTATTATAAACATATAACCCTACTATATGTTTATATTTTGTATCAATTAGGCTATGCTTTAACCAATAAAGTAGAAATGTTCTTATTTATAACAGTACTATTGAACAATTGCTAACAGATACCTTAAAATTACTTACGTTTATATTTAATTCATATTTTAATAAAATTTCTTCAGTAGATTAAATGCTATATAAAACATCATTCAACATTATATAGATGAGCTATTTAATATCAAAAGCTTAATCTATATATTTTTTTCCTCTATAATACAGAATACTACTCAAAGAATAGATTTAGTTGCAGACATGGGGGATGGGGGGAATATTTAGAACCAGGATATGTTCTAAGATGCAAACATTAATTCTAAACATTC
>NW_022111373.1:39915343-39917768 GCF_000313985.2 Echinops telfairi | reverse complement strand
GCTCAAGTAGAAAGCAAATGTTTTGAGAATGATGATGGCAACAAATGTACAAATGTGCTTGACACAATGGATGGATGTATAGATTGTGATAAGAGTTGTACTAGCCCCCAATAAAATGATTTTTTAAATAGTACAAGTATATATTTAAATTCATCTTCAAGGATGTTATCATGTTTTCAAATCAAATTACAAAAGCCATATTCCAAGTCAAGGATTAAATGGCATTGACTTTTAATATTGATTTGTTATGATTCCTTTCCCAATTAATGAGAAATATGATTATAGTAGCGTTGTAAATTAAGAGTAAATACCTAATGGTGGTGCTTTACGTATGTGAAATTATACACCTAGTAGAAAATTCTGAAGTTAATTTAAGCTATTTAAAAAATTCAAATGGAAGAAGAGGTGACTCATTTAATGAGAAACATCATTGGTTTTCATATACCATGGCGACACTTGAAATGCACCTAATCTGATGAAAATTTATTTTGTAAAGTGACATTATTATAAGCTATCAACTCTCTTCAGTGTAATTTTCTGTGTAGTTGTTGACTCATTATATAGAATTCTTGCTTTGTGGCATGTTTTTATTCCAGTAAGGTAGCATTATCCTAGTGCTTATGTCATCTTTTCTTTGTTATTAACTTACTCTTACTTATTAACTTACTTTTAGTAAGAAGAGCCATTTCTTAATGTCTGTAAATCAAATATGTCTGAAAATTGGAAGAGCTGCATATAATTATTTAGCCACAGTTGAAGACAAAACAAGGCTCTCTGGTGGTTTGGGGCTGCTAACCACAAAGTCAGCTATTTAAGTCCACCAAGAGCTTCATGGGAAAATCATGAGCCCGTGTACTATACTATAAATTTAAAGTATTAGAAACCCTAAATAAGATTGCTATCAACACAAAAAATTCCACAGTAGCACGCTTGGCTTTTGGTTTACATGTAAGAAAAGCTGGAAATACTTTCAGTGATTTAATACCAACATTTCGGCAAGTAGAGGTGATTTCTATGGCAGCATAAGTTGTTCAATTGTTCCAAAGTGAAGCAAATGTACATAGTATTAAAAGGCAAGTATAAATTGTACTTAAGTCAAAAGTTTATAAGGCTAAAATTACTCTACTGTAAATCTCATATTACTTGTGAATTCAGGTACATTTTTCTCTCAAGACTGTAAACATGAGCAAAATAAGCTATAAATCTTTCTGCTTAATATATGTTGAACGTCTACAATTTTAGACTCTCAATAAGTTCAGAAATGTATTTCATCACTTTAAAATCTTATTATGAAAGCAAGTAAATGTGTGTCCTTTAAAAACATTCTAAACTTAAATGACTTATCATCATAAATTGCACTGCTTTTACCAGTGCATCAGGGTCTTGTTTATAAAACATAACTTTTTTTCAATTTTGAAATAACATTCAAACTAAAGTGTAAATTGTCAAAAATAAATAAAATACATAAAGATCAATATCCTAGGCATTAGCAAGCTGAAATAGACTGGTATTGGCCATTTTGAAACAGACAATCATATGGTTTATTATGCTGTGATTTGCAAGTTAATAAGTTATGGCAATGCATATATCATCAAAAAGGACATTTCAATATATGTCTTGAAGTACAATACTGTCTGGGTAAGGATCATATCTAATCACCTACAAAGAATTCCAGTTCATACAAATATGTTTCAAACTTACACACTAACCATTAAAGCCAGTAATTAAGAAATTGAAGAATCCTACCAATTTCTTTACTCTGAAATTGATCAAATATGCAATTAAGATATATTAATATTTATTGGTGATGGGAATGCAAAAGTTAGAAACAAAGAAGAGTAGTTTTGATAAAAATGAAACTGGAGATCACATGACTTAATTTTATAAGATAAATGACTTCTTCCTTGCAAACAACTTTCAATAAGATAAATCCTCTATACATGAACTCTGTCAGAAGTACTATTGAAGAATCAAATTGTTTGAACCTGCAAGAAGAAATTATGGAGTATCTCAGTTATAGCACGAGCACAGGTTATGACTGTGGAACAAAGTCTTTGCTTCTCTATATGTTCAAATAGAAGTGGAAGTCAATTCAAAAAAAACCCCAGAAGAGTCAAAATACAATCTGGAGTATATCCTACCTGTATTTAAAGAACAATTCAAGGAGATTTCATTTATTGAACATTAATAGCAGAAAACCTATTGAGCTGTGGGATGAAGTCAAGAACATAATAAATGAAAAAAGCAACCAGGTATTTAAAATACAAGAAGAAAAGAGAAGAACAAAGTGAATGTCAAAGACACTCTGAAATTCACTCTGGAATATAGAATATCTAGGGGAAATGGAGTAAAGGCAAAGGGGAAAAAGGTGAACGTAACATTCAAAGGGCATTTCAAGAAGACAAAGTATAATGACATGTGCAAA
>NW_022111373.1:39913129-39914898 GCF_000313985.2 Echinops telfairi | reverse complement strand
TGGATGAGACTCAAAGTAATCTCCCTATTTTTCAAAACTCTGAAAGAAATATTTAGCAGTAGATTTACCAAATTCAGTGCATTCTTTGATCACTTGACTGTTGCTTCCATGAGAATTGATTGTGGATCCAAGGAAGACAAAATCCCGTGACAGCTTGAATCACTTCTTTGTTTATAATGATGTTATATTGTTGTGTAAAAGTTGTGAGGATTTTAGAATTATTTACATTGAGTTGCAATCTATACAGAAAGGTGCAGTCCTTGATCTTTATCATTAAGTGCTTCAAGTCCTCCTCACTTTAAGCAAGCAAGGTTGTGTCATCTGCGTATCCAAGGCTGTAAACCTTTCTCCAATCCTGATGCTGCATTCTTATTCCTACAAGCCAACTTCTCTAATGATTTGCTCAGCATGCAGCTTGAATAAGTCTGGGGACAGGATATACCTCTCACCCATGCCCTTCCTAATTGTAAACAGCAACCTCTTGATCCATGAACAAATTCTTCATGAGCACAATGAACTGTTCTGGAATTCTCATGCTGCTCAAGGCTCCATAATTCATTATGATCCAAAGAGTGGAATGTCTTGGCATAGTCAATGCAACACAAATAATCTTCTTTCTAGTATTCTCTGCTTTCAACCAAGATCCACCTGACATCAACCATGTTATTCCTTTTTCCATATTCTCTTCTGAATCTTCCTTGAACCTCTGCCAGCAACCTGTAATGTACTGCTGTAACCATTGTGGCTTGATCTTCAGCAAAGTTTACTTGTATGTGATATTAATAATGTTGTTCAGTAATTTGAGCTTTCTGTTGGTATACTTTCTTAGATTGGATATCATTATGAATCTCTTACAGTCAGTTGGCCAAGTAATTGCCATATTTCCCCCCAAATTTCCTGGCATAGACCAGTGAGTGCTTCTAGTGCATCAGCTTGTTGAAACATTTCAATTGGTGTTCCATCAATTCCTGTTTGAGGCTAATGCTTTAACTGAAGCTTGAACTTCTTTCTACAGCATCACTGGTTTTTGCTCATATCCTACCTCCTGAAATGGTGGGCTGTCTACTAGTTCTTTTTGGTACAGTGACCCTGTGCATTTTTTCCATCTTCTTTTTTATTTATATATTTATTTTTTTAATCATTTTATTGGGGGTTGTACAATTCTTATCACAATGCATACATACATCCATTGTGTCAAGCACATATGTACATTTGTTGACCTCATCATTTTCAAAACATTTGCCTTCTACTTTAACCCTTAATATCAGTTGCGCATTTTCCCCCTCCCTCTTCACTTCCCCCTCCCTCATGAACCCTTCATAATTCACAACTTATTGTAGTTTTGTCATAAATTACAGTGTCTGACGTCTCCCCCTGCCCTCTTCTCTGATGTCCCTCTCCCTGGGAGGAGGCAATACCTAGATTCTTGTCAATGGCTCCCCCTTTCCACCCCACATTCCCTTCACCCTCCAGGCCTTGCCCCTTTCACCACTGGTCCTGAAGGCGTCATATGTCCTGGGTTCCCTGTGTTTTCAGTTGCTATCTATACCAATGTATATCCTCTAGTCTAGCCAGATTTGTAAGGTAGAATTGGGATCATGATAGGGGGGTGCGGGGGGAAGGAAACATTTAAGAACTGGAGGAAAGTTATATGTTTCATGGTTGCTACCCTGCACCCTGACTGGCTCATCTCCTCCCCACAACCCTTCAGTAAGGGGGTTCCAGTTGCCTACCGATGGGCTTTGAGTCTCCACTCTGCACTCACCCAC
>NW_022111373.1:39909477-39911069 GCF_000313985.2 Echinops telfairi | reverse complement strand
TGATGTGTCATTGCTAAAGATGTTTTCCCAGTCCATGGATTCTCTTACTACTCTCTTGGTGAATTATTTTGATGTACACAGGTGTCTTACCTTCAGTATATCCCACTTGTGTACTTGTGGCTCCTCTGTATTTGTATCCTTCCATATTTCTGATAGCCTATCACTCTATCTTCCTGTGGTTTCACTCTTGTCCTGACCATCCAGTATTCTGTTACTTGGAACGTGTGTTGGTTTTTCCTCTCATGTGATACTGGTCCAGTTGTTGTGGGTCCACAAGGGCCTTGCTTTGCTGGCCGATTTCCAAGTAGGTTTCACAGTTCTTGGAGCACCTCGGCTGGCCTGTGGTGTTTTCCTCTGCGACGGAAGTTCTGAGGAGGGCGTGTGGGTATACCCTCCTTGCTGTAGAGCTCTGTAGCTGGCAGGGGGATTACTGTAGACAGAGAGATCACCTTGGAGATTGAGTGGATGTTTCCGCAGTAGTGTGAAGTACCACCAATGGTGGTCAGGTGTTTCCCCCAGTCACTTGTAGGGCCTCGGGATTTAGGCTGGGGATGCCCCCACTTTTTGTAGGGGAGAACCCCCTACTGCTTGGTGTGTGGAAGAGGACCGGCGTGAATTCCACAACCAATAAATGCAGGTGGGAGCTTCCCAGTTGGGCCTTCAGAGTTGTCCTAGGCAGAGGGGAGTGGCCTGGTGGCTGCTAGTGGCTTCTGACAGGAAAGAGAGTGAGAGGAAAAAGAGAGAAAGAGGAAGACACAGACTGGAGCAACAATGCCTACCAAACTGACACCCAATTACACACTCAACTAGAATGCACAGAGTAAACAAAAGTGAAAACAGTAAAAGAAGAAAAAACAGCAGAACTGAATCTGCTGCAGCTGTGGTAGGAAAAAGAGAAGAGTTAGCACAAGAGGAGAAAAGAAGAAAAAATGAAAGAACACAAGGAAAGTAAAAGAATAAGGAATAAAAAGGAAAGGAAGAGAGAACTGAAAAAATAATTAAAGAAATAGCTGACCCTGTGCTGTGCTGTGCGTAGCACTGACTTGTCCTGTGTGGAGCACTGTCTTAGGGGTCAGGCTGCGCATTTGGAGGACAGGGTTGCCCTAGGCAGAGTGTAGGGACCTGGGAACCATCAGTGGCATGTGAAAGGAATGAGAGGGAGAAGAGAGAATTATATAAGCAGAGAGAGAAGTGAAGATAACAAAGAAAGATAGAGTAAAGATAGAAAAAGAGAAAAAAGAAAAGGAAGGGGAAAAAACAACCAACTGTGTTCACTAAGATTGGCTGTGATGGTAAAGAGGGAGGTTAGAGAGAAACAGGAAATAAAGAATAAAGAGATAGCTGATCCCTGATTGCTTGTAAGTGGGGCCAAAGGGGTTTAGACCCTGCCTCACAATGGCAAGTTGGTGTGCCCTTTTGATGCAGGGACCCAGTGGTGCTGGGCAGAATTGCCCTAGTTGACAAGCTCACCTAGAGGTCTGACAGAGGTTTCCTCAGCAGTGCAGCATGCTGTAGATGTTTCCCCAGATGCCTTGTGTGGTGTTCAGCAGTCCCATGGAGGGTGGGCTGGAGTTCCTCCTGCTATTTGGGTT
>NW_022111373.1:39905704-39908190 GCF_000313985.2 Echinops telfairi | reverse complement strand
GGGGTTCAGGAGAGACCCTAGTACCCTAGTTCTAATTTCTGGACTCCATCTCCCCGTTTCCTTCACCTTACCTCCCAATTTTTTGGTCTGGCAGCAGGAGCTCTGGGCGGGTGTGTCCTGTCGGGTCACCGTTTTTCTTCAATCTTCTTTTCCATCTTCTTTTGATGCTTCCCGTGTCATTCAATATTTTGCCCATACATTCTTTCAGAATTGCAACTTGAAGCTTGAATTTTTCGTTGTTCTTTCAGTTTCAGGTATACTAAAAACACTCTTCCTTTTTTGTTTTCTAACTCTAGGTCTGCACATTTAATTATAATATTTGACTTTGTCTTCTAGAGATGCCCTTTGAAATTTTCAACTCAGCTCCTTGACTTCCTCATTTCTTCTATTTGCTTTAGATATTCTATAATTAAGAGCTAGTTTCAGAGACTCTTCTGACATTCATTTAATTGTTTCTTTTCAATCAACTTTTGATTTTCCATGAATGATGTTCTTGATGTTTTCTCACAATTCGACAGAATTTCTATCATTAATGTTCACTGCATCGAATCTGTTCTTTAGATGTTCTCCAGATTCCGGGGAGGTAGACTCAAAGTTGTATTATACCTCTCACCGACTTATTTTTATTTTATTCAACTTCAATCTATACTTACACATGAACAATTGATGATCTGTTCCACAGTCAACCCCTGGTATGGTTTTAGATGGGGATATTGAGCTTCTCCATTGTCTCTTCCCACATATGTAATAAATTTGATTTTGTGTATTCCATCTGGAGAAATCCATGTTCATATTTGTCTTTTGTATTGTTGAAAATAGCTATTTTCTATGAACGAGTCATGGGTGTGGCAAAATTCAATATACACTCTCCAGGTTCATTTCTCTCACAAGGACTGTGTTTTCCAACTACTCTTCTTTCCTTTCCTTTTTGTTTCCCACATTTGCATTCCAGTCACCAATAATTATTAATACATTTTCATTGCATGTTTGAATAATTTCTGATTGAAGATGATTGCAGAATTCTTCAATTTCTTGAGAACAGCTCTTGTAGTTGTTGAATGAGCTTGAATAATAACTGTAATGATTGGATTTCCTTGAAGGCAGATATGTACATATATTCTTAGCATACACAGCATTGTACTTCAAGAGACCATAATATGACATTTGTGACATCTGTCTTTATTATGTCATTCCTGGCACACTAACCATATGATTTTCTGATTCAAAGTAGTCAAAGCCAGTCAATTTAAGCCTACTAATGTCTAGGATATCTATTTGTATTGTTCCATTTTATTTTTAATAACCTACTATTTCTCAAGATTCATTTTTTGTACATGGCAAGTTCTGATTATTGGCAAATTTTTGCAACTGTTTCTTCTTGTTTTGAGTTGTGCCTGGCAGTTAAAGAATACCAAACTCCACTCCTGCAGACTTTCATCCATTCATGTAAACGTGGTGGACTCTACTTTGAGAAAGCAGCCCCTCCTCGGTCATCTTTGAATGCCTTTTGATCCAAGAGGCCTACCCTCCAGAACCTTCTCCAACAATGTTCTGCTCCATTTATGAGGCCTTTAATATCTGACTCTGTTTCAATACTATTCTTAAGGTTTTCAGCAGCCACTCCCTCTGAAGTAGGCAGCTGCTTCCTTCTTTGTAGCAGTTCTTAGTTTGGAAGTTCTACTTACAAATGTTCACTTTCGTTGACTTTGCTGGCATATAACATACCAGTAACACAGATTCCAGCATCATAGCAACACTCAAGCCACCAGAGTATGACAAACTGACAGACAAGTGATGGGTAGAATTAGAAATCCAAAGAGGTAGATTATGCTCAGCATACAGCAAACTGAAAGAACTGAAGATGAAATTAAACCCTGAGTTGCAATATTAAAGAATTATATGTGCAGGGAGACTGACAGATGCACCCACACCCACACACATATATGGTTTGATTTTCAACAATATCAGTTCTGTTGCAGAAGAAGCAAGGCTTGCTTCATGGCACTACTAAAGGCTTGGCTATGCCAGAAAATTTGGAAGACAATTACTTAGCCTACTGCCTGGAAGAATCTGTATTTGTACCCATTTCAAAGAAAGGTAGTCAGCAGAATGCTCAAATTATAGAACAATCTATACATTTGATGAAGATCAATGCCATAGTGGTTGCATTGACAGGGAGCTGCCAGAGGCTATGTCAATAGTTATGTCTTAATCCTTTAACAAATAAAAAATAAAAAATATGGGAACTTAATAATAAAATGGCACATATGTAGTTTTTTAAAAAATATTTAGTTTGATTTAAAACTTTGAAATGTAACCGAATTGAAATTTACACATATATTGGAAATGTAAATAACATAATTTCTTGTTATCATTGTTCTCATTGAGAAACTTACTTTGAGATCTTAATTCTCTCTCTCTCTCTCTCTCTCTCTCTCTCTCGCTCTCTCCATATATATTGATATATAGTGAATCCTCGCCACTTC
>NW_022111373.1:39901972-39904521 GCF_000313985.2 Echinops telfairi | reverse complement strand
CTGTTAGAGAAAAATGAGGCTTTCTACTCCAGTAAAAAGTTAGTCTCAGAAACCCAAACAGGCAGTTATATTCTGTACTTACGGGTTTCTATCAGTCAGAATTTGCTCAATGACATCCACTAAAACTATCATACCAAAGAAATATTGTGTTTCAAATATGTTTGACCTCTGCACTTTCAATTTGATAACACATTACCAAAAATCCATATGATCAGCAAATATTACTGATATATAAAGATAATAAATATTCTAAATACTGAATTTTGAACTACTAGAGGCCTCTCATGTAATTCTCTTACTTTGCTGCTTTTATGGTCTACATATTTTAAATTTTGGTTTCATGAATATAAAGAAGGTATTTCATTTAGGAATCCTAAATATTTCCTCTCTAAACTGTAAATGTAATTATTTTTGAGAAAATTTAAACAACTGGAGGAAGTCACTACAAAATATTTTAAAGTAAAAATAAAAGACTAATGATAACGTTAAAAAGGTTTATATATATATAATTTTATATATATAATTTTATATATACATATATATAATTCTAGGTAATGCTACTTCTGACATCCATTAATGGATAGTTCATATATATCATGGTAGTTAGATTTTTTTATCAATTTGGTAGGCCCAGGATTCTCCCATGATATGCTTTAACATAGTGTGGTCAACTCCATGTTGAGAGCACCTGTGAAGTAACAAAACAGTACTGAGTACCACTTCCTTAATGTCGTCATAGCCTTGATACAATTGAGGGAGGTTTCATTTGGGGTGTGACCTATTTTTAATAGAGATTGACACTGTGTGGAAGCTATTGTACTTCAACTCCTGGATCTGTATCCTGGATCTGGTTAGTTCAACTACTGTTATGTCACCTGCCAGTTCCTAGAGCCATTAGTAGACTGCCAATCTTGGATACATTCGGTTGACCTTGGATTCATTAAACTCTGCACACAAGTCAGGAGAAGTCATCAGCTTATATGGGACCATGGACTTGAACCTGACTGGACTAATCCACTTATACAAATGTGAGCCATATTTTGATATAAATATTTTTCTACATATATACACATACAAGCATAACTGATTGTGCTTCTCTAGAGAACCCAGCCTAACACACATGGAAACCAAATAGCAAATTTACTGATAGTTTTATTTTTATTTAAAACTTATTTTCATTGTTGTTGTAGCTATTATTTTACTTTCTATTGTTGCTCCCTTGTTCCCAGTCTTGTGATGGTACATATTGTTGTTGCTGCATGTCTACCTCAAAGGGATAGGCGAGATAAACAAGCTGGAAAAGAGAACAACAGGATGACAGTTCAGGGGGGACATAGGTGAGGGGTAGCCAGGGGAAAAGAAGTGGATGTTAACAAATTCAGGGACAAGGGAACAATACATGATCCAAAATCAGTGGTTAGGAGGGTGTAAGAGGTCTGACAGGGCTGACTCAAAGGCAATGTAACCGAGAGGAATTCCTGAAACCCTAATGAAGGCTGAACATGATAGTGGGACAAGAGGAAAGTA
The DNA here is from genome assembly GCF_000313985.2 of Echinops telfairi. Classification (NCBI taxonomy): domain Eukaryota; kingdom Metazoa; phylum Chordata; class Mammalia; order Afrosoricida; family Tenrecidae; genus Echinops; species Echinops telfairi. The sequence goes on along the minus strand of NW_022111373.1, from coordinate 39,902,994 downwards.
TAAAGAAATAGAGGAAAGAACTAGGAGGCAAAGGGAAGTTATAGAGATCTAAATACAGGCATATACTGATGTAAATATATTTATATATGAAGAGGGGGAAATAGATCTATGTACATATATTTACAAGTTTAGTATTAAGGAAACAGATGGACAGTGGGCCCTTACTCAAGTACTCCTTCAACACAAGAACACTTTGTTCTAACAATTCAGCAGTCTGAGATGCTCACCTTCCTGGCCCAATTGCTGAAGACAACGGGTACACAAGCAAATGTGGTGAAGAAAGCTGATGGTACCCGGCTACCAAAAGATATAGCATCTGAAATCTTAAAGGCCTGAAGATAAACAAGTGGCCATCTAGCTGAGAAACAACAAATGCCACATGGAAGAAGCACACCAGCATGTCCCAACTCAATTGCTGAAGGCAATGAGTGTGCATAAGCAAATGTGGTGAAGAAAGTTGATGTTGCCCGGCTGTCAAAAGATATAAAATCTGAGGTCCTATAGGCTGGAAGTAAACAAGTGGTCATCTAACTGAGAAACAACAAAGCCCACATGGAAGAAGCACACTAGCCTGTGATATCACAAAGCATGGAAGGGATCAGGTAACAGGCATCAAGGACCAAAAAAAAAAAAAAAAATCATAGCATTGTGAATGAGGGGGGAGTGCAGAGTGGGACACAGGGCCTATTGGTGGGAAATTGGACATCCCCATGCAGAAGGGTCGTGGAGATGAGATGAGCCAGTCAGGGTGCAGTGTAGCAATGATGAAATATACAATTTTCCTCTAGTTCTTGAATGCTCCCCCCCCCACTATCATGATCCCAATTCTACCTTACATATCCGGCTAGACCCAAGGATGGACACTGGCACAGATAGGAACTGGAAACCCAGGAAATCCAGGACATATGAAACCCTCAGGACCAGTGGGGAAAGTGGTGATATCGGGACGGTGGCGGGAAGGTGAGGGAGAAAGGGGGAACAGATTACAAGGTCTACATATAACCTCCTCCCTGGGGGATGGA
>NW_022111373.1:39897270-39901872 GCF_000313985.2 Echinops telfairi | reverse complement strand
CACACCACTATCATGATCCCAGTTCTACCTTACAAATCCAGCTGGACTGGAGGATGTACACTGGTACAGATAGAAACTGGGAACACAGGGAATCCAGGACAGATGAACCCCTTAGGACCAGTAGTGAGAGTGGTGATACAGGGAGGGTGGAGGGAAGGTGAGGGAGAAAGGGGGAACAGATTACCAGGATGTACAGATAACCTCCTCCCTGGGGGATGGACAGCCTCCACTGTGGGTGAAGGGAGACGTTGGATGGTGTAAGATATGACAAAATAATAATAATTTATAAATTACCAAAGGTTCATGGGGAGCGGGGAGTGGGGTGGGAAAGGAAAAAATGAGAAGAAAGCAATTGTTTTGAGAATGATGAAGGAAACAAATATACAAAAGTGCTTGACACAATGGATGGATGGATGGATGGATGGATTGTGATAAGAGTTGTACAAGCCCCCAATAAAATGATTGAAAAGAACCGTTTTAAGATCCTATAAATAATCAATATTTGATTGTATTAAAGTAGTATGAATAATTATACAATTTTTGAATGCAAATTACTTTTTCCCTAGAAAGTAAAGATATTTACATTAAAACAAAAACATATTTGAAATAATTTCTCCATTCAAAAATTTGAAGGTGAACTCAATTGGAATATGACACTGAGTTTTAATGATCTAATATTAATAAAGATTAGAAATATAATATCATTTTCATCTTGAAGTACCAAAGTAGCATCAGAATTATTTTACTAGTCAAACACACAGCAGACCTACAAGAAAGATGGTTACTCTGGCTAGTTTAACAAAATTACCTTCTTAAAGAAAATAAAGCATTATTTACGTACTTTTTTTCAAGTGTTTGATACAATATTGTGGACATAGATATCTGTATATTTTAATAGCTATATAGATATATAGGTTATTTCATCAACCCCAAATTACAGATTTAGTTTCAAGTATTATTACTAAAGAAATCTACTTTTGTTTCAAATAACTCAAAATTCCACTTCATTTTCTCTAACTTCCTTCACCTGATCTGAGGCATTCCTATCAGTCAGTCATCATCATAATGACCTGCTTTGCATGACATCTACTAAGTTCCTTAACCCAGTGAACTGGGGGTAAGTGTGCTATGATATTTACCTTTATGGGCAAGCATTTTCCCATTTGGACTAGCAACGTCTCTGCGGATACATTTATTCTCCTTTCACCCTCATCCACGTCATTGTGTGCTGTCCAGAGACTGCTAAATCTATATCCTTTCAAGAATGAGTGTGGAGAGCAGATAATTAGTGGCAATTGGATAGAGTATCAATTCAATACCACATCATTTTATTTGCTCTCTTCTTCCCTGCCCATCACTTTCTTTCTACTATTTACTGTCATTCTTCTTTCTACTTCTCTTGGATATAAATTTTTAATAAAGAAACAACACCATTTTTTAAATGAAATTATACTTTCTGAATTAGCCAAGCTATCAGAGTTTTCAAAATTTCTTTTTCCCCACTGTAACATCTCCCTAGGAACAATATACTCAGAGTAGAGAAATTAAAGTTCAATGGTTTGTCATGATGTTGCATTTTTCCAGTAATATCAGTGCTACATAGAGTCAATTTAGACCTTGATTTCAAATAAGCCTCTCAATTCAGACATTTAGAATTCTGAAGAGTATTGTCTTAGACATAATTGCAATAACATATACTTAATTATATACTTGGAAAATAAGATTCATTTTAGTCTGATACATATAATAGAAAATAAAGTATTTTCAAGAAATATTGCTGGAAGTCTATATAATAAATTTATCTGGAAATCACACTTCTGAAGTGAAAGTCACATGAAATAATTTAAGGAGGTTTCTCATGATTAAATTAGTTAATTCACTCAGAATCATAATACATAATGATATGTAATATTGAACACTGAACATATTTGAGGAAGTAAACTTTTTAAAATTATGTCAGCCATCATTGGTAAATTTTGTGATAAATCACTTGTATATAAAATTTTCAACATATGTTGAGCTTGCAAACTGGCAACTGCTCAAAGTAAAATTTGCCAAATGTTTTAGGGTTATTTCCTACAATTAATAAGGAGATTGGCATTTGAAGTTTGTGTATGCCTAGAAACTTACAGAAATAAGTTCAAACTCATTTCATTTCAAATAAATGTTTTTCTGTCTCTATGGAATTCTGGAATCTAAATGCAAACCTCTGAGGTTAAACAACCATGTTTCCGATTATAGAGCTCTACAATGTCATATGTGCACACATTTTCAAAAAATTCAATACAAAGTTCTCCCTTTGTTGTCAAATAAGAAACAGTAAATTAATTTTGCCTTGGAATTATGTGGAATTGAATTATACAAGAAAATCTTGGCAATGTTCCTTCTTTTAATTAATGTTTTGTCAGATCATCAATCTTACTTTCTCCCTGTGTGTTAATACTCAATTTGTTTAGTAGTTACTTAAGCCCACTTCTATTTCCTGAAGAAGAACTCTTATTTAGTTAGTTAAGATGTCCCAAATAGCACAGTGAAAGCAATGGGGACATTTCCTAGCATATTTAACATCAAATGGAGTTCCCAGTACTCCCCACTGAAATCCAGAGTACTTTCTTAATGAATTAGGGTAGAAGACTGCAAACTAATAAATAAGCCTACAAACAGGTGAATAAGATCTTTAGAGCAATAAAGTCAGCTTTTTTGAAAAATAATAATCTTAATATTATAAAACTATTTAATGGTCTGTTGGTCCCTTGAGGCAAATATTATTTTCTTTTAAGAAGCAAACAGATATAAATGATTATCACTAAATTTGATTACAAAACTGAAAAAAAAATTTTAAAATGCCCTCCCCCCGGCCCCCTCTGGTCATTGGCCTTACCCATTTCAGAAGCTTTATATGAAGATATTAGAAGGAACAATTACCTCATGGATCAGTGACTACTAACCTGATATATCATTGATTTTCTAAATCATGAGGTGAGGCAGAGCATCACTGAAGTGGATCAAATCTCTCAGTCCTGTTAAAGGGTCCCTTATTCCCATATCTTTGCTTCAACTATGCAGGGGAAAATCAATCAGGTGGAAAAGATGTTGGGGATATTTAGTCCACACCAAGGCAGAGAGAATGAGAAATCCTATTTAACAATTAATTTTATATAAAATTAAGTTGCAATTAATTTGCGGAAATGACTAGATCATTAGAAAATTGTATTAACTTGGTTAGAGATAAAAAGGTTTGAATTGCAAAGGAAATATATTATTGGCTTCACAGTGTAAAGTCTGGAATTCAATTATTAAAATGTTACACATATCAAACTGACAGCATTTGGATAATCCCATGTCCTTTATTATTCTTAAAAAAATTTAACCGATGTAAAAAAAAACAGCATGATAGCAAGGGTTCAGAAAATGCATACATAATGAATTGACTTTTTCTGGAGATAAGGTGAAAATGGTGAGAATTATGGACAGTAGATTCAGAGTTAAAATAATAATAATAATTTTAAAAAATAACAGTTATATTGGCACATAATTCACGTGGCATACCCTTCAATAGTTCAATCACATCAAAAAGAATTGTACAGTCATCACCACAATAAAATTTAAAACATTTTCTTCATTCTTGTACTCATCATAATTAACTTTCCATTTCCCCACAACACCTCCCCAGCCATAGCCCCCTCTCTAATCTCGCTCCCATTGAGGCAAAGCTGACTCATAGTGACACCCCGGAGGCTTCTGAGACCGTAACTGTTGACAAGACTAGAGAGCCTACTTTTACTCCAGCAGGGCTGCTGGTTTTGAAATGCCAACCATGGGGATTTCAGCCCAACACTTAACCACTACACCACCATTATTAACTTAGTAACTGTCTCTATAGATGTGCCTATTCTGGATCTCAAATAAAGAAAAACTTGTTTAAAAAAATCTAACAGCAATAGCAAAATGAAACAGATCAAGATCATATGCAAAAAACCAACGGTTGATATTACACTTCAAGGGAGGAAATTGAAAACATTTCCACTGAAAGCAGGAAATAGACAAAGGTGCCCTTTGTCCCCTACTCTTATTCAACATCGCGCTTGAATTCCTAGGCATAAACAGAAAACAGAAAGAAACCAAGAGAATACAATTAGGCAGAGAAGAAGTGAGTTTCTCGCAATCTGCAGATTATGTATATGCTTTTATATAAAAAAGGACTCCACCAAAACTGTTGGAAGCAATTCAGGAATTTGGCAAGGTAGCAGGATACATTATCAATAAGTAGAAATCCATTGGAATCCTATATAACAGCAAAAATAGCTTCAAAAAATACATCAAGAAAACAATATGATTTCCAACCACCAGAAAGGATCCAGAGGCAGTTGTGCAAATCAACAAAATAATACTGCATGGTTTACAATGAAGAAAGATGTGTCAAGGTTCTGACCTCTCACTATATTTATTTAATCTGTCTACTGAGAAAATCATCGGAAAAGCTGGATTATATAAAAAAGAATATGTCTCCAGTGGCCTACTGATGGGCTTTGGGTCTCCACTCCGCACTCCCCCCATCATTCACTATGGTAAGATTTTTTGTTCTGATGATGCCTTATACCT
>NW_022111373.1:39882523-39895278 GCF_000313985.2 Echinops telfairi | reverse complement strand
AGTTGAGTAAGTTTGCTGCACAAGACCTCTTTAGAAAATTGCAAAACAAGAATGTGGTTTGAGTGCTAAGGTGCACCTGAGCCAAGTCATGGTATTTTCAGTTTCCTCCTATAATTACAACACAATTCCAATCCAAATCCTGATGTCATTCTTTAAAGAAATGGAAAAACTAATTACCAACTTCATATGGAGTGGGAAGAGGCCTAGGATAAGCAAAGAACTTTTCAAAAGAAGAACAAATTAGAAGGTCTTGCACTCAGTCACTGCCATCAATTCTTAGCCCATTCATAGTGACCCTATAGGATATGGGAAAACTCCCCCTCTGGGTTTCTAAGACTGTAACTCATTACAAGCGTAGAAAGCCCCAGTTCCTCCCACAAAATGGCTGATGGTTATCATCTGTGAACCTGGCAGATCACAACCCAAAGCATAACCACTATGCCACCTGGGTTCTGGTCTTATACTACAAGACCTCTAAACCTACCATACAGCCACAGTTATCAAAGCAGCCTGGTACTGGTATAATGACAGATGCATAGATCGATGGAACAGGCTAGCAAATTCAGAAAAATAGCATCTAGTTACAGACAACTGATTTTCAAAAAAAGGCCAAAAATTAATAAATGGAAAAAGGACAAATGGTACTGAAAAATTTGGACCTCCATTTGAAGAAAATAAAACAGGTTCCATACCTAGCCCCATGCACACACACACAAAAGAAGATGGATTTGAGAGCTAAATGTATAATCCAGAGCTATCAGGATTATCATTGAGACAATTGGAACAAACTTTTGGACCTTATTTAATGGCTTACATGGACTATCAAGTATGATAAAGGAAACACATATCAGATGACAAAGTAGATGACTAGGGCCTATTAAAAATAAAACACTAATGCACATTAAAAGATTTTACCAACAAAGTAAAATAAGAGACCAATTAAATATTTAAAAAGAAAAAAAATCCAACTGATTATTAAATCATGTGCTACAAAGTAGAATTCCTTCATCGGTTTTCTTTGGCTATCCACCCTACCCCCCCTTCCCCTCCCCTCATTTCTTGTAAATAGTGATTTTGGTGAGATAAAAGTCCCATACCAAAAAAAAATTACCTATTTAAATTGTACAATTCAACTTTTGTTTTAGTATACTCCTTCCTAAACTTGTGCATCTATCATCGTGTTCAATTTTAAACATTTCATCACTTCTAAAAGAAACTGTACCAGCTGGATGTCACTATCTATTTGTGGCAGTTACATAATCTCCTGTCAACTTGCAAAGGGGTAGAGTCTAGTCTGTCAATCAGGTCATAGCCAATAAAACCTCCATTTGGGCAATGTCTTCTCCTGAGAATTCTGGGAAATCTGTATTCATCCCTGGAGGAAAGGGCCTTTCTCTGCTTCATATTCCTGCTGACAAGCCATGCTGATAGAGCCAGAGCCCTGGAGCTGAAGGACCCACATGGAGAGCCACACCAGTGCTGAGATGCTTCCACCACCACTGGATCCACAAAATTTTCCACCAATTGGTCTGTGAACTTCCTGAATTCTGCTACATTGCATGTGTTGCATGAGTCTGAAGTGGAATTTACAGACTGATTTTGAACATATGGGCTAATATCGAACTTATGACTTGATCTGGACTGGGCTGGGATGTTTTCTTAATGTACAATTACTCTTTATATAAAGCTCTTTCTTATACACATATGAGTGTCTCTGGATTGGTTTCTCTAGTCAACCCAGACTAACACATTATGGAACCTGGGGAGTGGAGTTCTAGTGAAACAAATCATAAAGACGGAGAGTGGGTACTTGTTTGACCTCTGCCTCAAGGCAGTTTTTCTTCTTTGACTAGCCAGAGGTGAGATATGGCCATGCAGTTTACTTGGTTGTGTTCTGGGAAGAATATGGGAAGTTAAAGTTTTGATTATTTTGTTTGGTTTTTGTCTTTGGTTATTACTCTTTGAAATGGTGAAAATGAAGGTGTGGAATGTGAATCTTGAGCTTGGGTGGCAAATTTGCCTCTTGAACTTCTCTGAGACCATCTGCTTCATGGAAGTGGCTGACAGACATTCAAAATGGCTGACAAAAACCTGGCTATGACTTGATTCAGTCAGAGGCCAAGGGCCATATTTATATCAATTGAATAATTTAGATAAGTATTAACATAGATAAGGATTGAGCTTGACTGTTTTAAGAATTAAGTTTAAGATCTGATTCTACTTTGTTTATACAGATATCCTCTGTTCATTGTTATTGATATAATGATTCATAGAAGTGATTATTGGGAAGTATGAAAATAGAGAGTTTGTAAGCCCACTTGTCTTCAGGCATTTAAATTGGATTGTTAAATGGGTTTAGGACACACCTGCAAAGAAGGCTCTGAAAAGATAAACCCCACCCAGTGTCTTTAGTGCTTAGGACATTCCAAGGTGAAGAGATTTGCCTAGGGGCTGTTGACAGATTGAAGGGGAAAAAAGTAACTACTTGGAATTTCGAATTTTGAACTAGTGTTTTTTGTAAGGAGCTGGAAAAATCTGGAACCATGAAGAAAACTCTCTAGGACTGAACGTTAAAGAGAGCCTGTCAGCACGTTGAAATGCTTGTTAGGTGACCACCTGGATCCATTTATTGAGTGGAAGTGTGAGAAATACAGCAATAAAGATATGGGTTGAATCTAACCACTGACACCCCTAACACCTGGTTTACAGGAACTAGACGAGAAGTGGAGAGCTGGTAGTCTGGTCTCAAGTTTGTTGAGTTTTGTGGAACCTGAACCTATGGCATGATTTAGCTCAAGGGGCCAATGGTTGTTGAGAATTTGTGATGGGACCATGGTCAAAAGGCAAGGAGACCAATGGGCACCCTGGTGAGTCTAAGTGAGGCAGCCCACAAAGAGTTGACCAGATGAAAGAAGATTTTTCAGTCTGTGAACTGGTGCATATTGCTGCTGACTTTATGGATAGCTTGTCCTGATTTGATTTTGCTTATTATGGATGAGGACTGTACAAGGTTCCAACTGGAATGAAGATTCTTCCCATCAAAGAATATAATATTATCTCCTCAGAGCACCGGGTTGATGTAAGTGGGCAGTATAGAAATTGGATACAAAAAATTGGACAGAGAAAAGCATGAAGTGCTGGCTTGCATACTTAATAGGTGGAAGAATATAGTCATAGGAATATATTAATAGGATTATGGTGTAAGTGTTCACTTAACTGCAATTATTAGGCATAGAATATTGTTGTGTTGCTCACTTATAAAACATTATGTTTAAATGAGGCTTTGGCATATATTGAGTTGTATGCACTTTAGTTTTATCCTGTTAGGTAAAGATATGATTTTTTTCGTTGTTGTTTAAAAATTATATATAGCCAAAGAATTGTGTAAAAGTCTCAACTTGACAAGGCATGGTCTGTGGCAGTTACATAATCTCCTGTCAACTTGTGAAGGTGTGAGTCTAGGTTGTCAATCAGGCATGGCTTTCTCCTGAGGATTCTGGGAACTCCTGTATTCCTCCCTGCAGGTGAGGGACTCTCTGCTTTGTATTCCTGTTGACAAGCCACACTGATAGAGTCAGAGTCCTGGAGCTGAAGAAGCCACATGCAGACCCCTACCAGTGCTGAGATGCTTCCATTCTTACTGGATCCACAAGACTTTTCACCCACTGGCCTGTGATCTTTCTGCATTCTGCATCATTGCATGTGCTGCATGAGTCTGTAAAAGAAGAATTTACAGACTTGTATAGAACATATGGACGTGATCTGGACTGGGCTAGGATGTTTTCTTAATATACAATTACTCTTTATATAAAGCTCTTTATTATACACGTATGCGTGTCTCTGGATTGGTTTCTCTAGTCAACCCAGACTAACACACTATTTCACCCCAAACTAATCCAGTCCTGCTGTTTTGTTTTTTGTATGTTTGTTTGTGTTTTTATGTGCTGTCAGGTCATTTTGATTAATAGCCACCCTATATAAAACAGAATTAAACACTCCTCATTTCTGTTACCTATATACCATTGCTTTACGTTGAAAGTGACTCCAGGGCAGTGTGATTTTTTTTCTTTGCTGTTGTTTATACATTCTGTAAAACTGGAGTCATTTAGTGCAGGTCTTTTGAATTGCTTTCTTTCATTTATCATTGTTTCCAAGGATCAACTATGTTAATATGAGAATCAGAACTTCATTATTTATTAACATAAATTTATGTTGTTTTTGTTGATATATCTACAACCACAAAAAATATGGCAATTCAGGTTTTCACATTTACAATTCAGATACCGTAGCATTCTCAAGTTGTGCAAACTTTTTACCCCTTTCTTAAATTTCCTTCCCAATAAACCTGAGCTCACTATTATTCACCTTATGTAATCTGTGAGTTGATGGAGTCAATTTGATCCCAAAAGATAGCTCTTTTAAAAATAGCATATTGCTCAAGGTACACATTCTTTACTGGTTAAGCTGTTTGACTTTTAAGACTTTAGGAAATACTTTTGGTTTATGGTTTAAAATTGATCTCAGGTCAATAGTTTCATGGATTTCATCCAGGCTCCGTGTCTCCAGAACCTTTGGATACCATGAAATGAAAAATTCTGTTCTTTGACTATAAGCTGTCTGAAAGAAGATTTCCAAGCACTTTCCTCGGGTGCTGCTGAGTAGATTTTTAGCAACCAAGCTTTCTGTTAGAACAAGGAAGCGAAAAAAACAAGATGGGCACACTCTAAAACTCAATACAGTTTTTATTGGTAAACCATTCACATACACAAATACCTAACCATTTTTGAAGGCATCCAGTTCTAAAAAGTTTAACAAGTAGCTATGACTGTTGATGCTGAGTTAGGTGTAGGGCTACTAACTGCATGTTGGCAGTTCAAATCCACCAGCTATTCCATGGGTCAAAAAATAAGGCTGATTACTTCTAGGACATTTTGAAACCTCTGAAGCCCTATATATAGTCACTGTGTGTCAAAGTTAATTAGACAGAAATGGGTTTGGTTTGGTTTTAAATTGGAAAAATTTCCTTTGGCTTTGCAGTAGTTAAAGTACTAGCATGTTAACCCAAAGGTGACTTTTTAAAGTCAATCAACCACTTCAATGGAGAAATATGTGGAAGTCTGCTTCTATAAAAATTTATGTCTATGAAAATTCAATGGGAAAGTTCTATTCTGCTCTATCGGTTGCTAAGGAATATTATGTAAACTGTGTAAAGACAGATATACATATATATGTATATATACATTATATTTAAATCTGTCATCACTGGGGGTGGGGAATTAACTCTGGCTTTATATATTATTGGTAAATATATCATTATTTGGGTGCTTAGTCATACTGAATAACAAACAGCTGTATTCTTTTAACTATAATAAAAAATTTTTGAAATTTTCTTTCTCTGTAATGTACAATTTCATTTTTGCAAGTTTAGAAGGAATTTATTATAAATTAATATATATTTTGTAGTATATCTCACATAATGAAAAATAACCTGGAAGTTAAATAATACATTGAATATATATTTTATACAAAAATATTAAATATATTTACAGAGTTCTAGTCTTAAAAGAGAATGCGATTTCCCTGTGCCCTTTAGCGTCTTCTACATTAAGATCATGTTATTTTTTCTAGAGGCTTATATAATGATAGTATATTTCATCAGTGTATTCCTATTATTTTGAAATATTGGTAATTAATAATAATTAACAGTCAGTTCTTTAGTGAAAGATGTATATCAATAGCCTGTGAAATGTGAAATTTATTTTGAGGTTATCAGAACTCAAGAAGGTATAGAAATTTCATTACGAAAAATGAATGTGGAATATTTCTTCTCCTTAACTATAACATTCAATTTTTGTCGTTCTCTAAGAAGAATGGATCGATACAATATTCAAATAAGATGCATGGTTTCACTAATTTAAAGCCCTTTGAAAATATAATTTGCTCTTCAAATATTAAATATATATTGCCTAATTTCCCTTGCAGAATTTCATTACAAAAATGTGTTAATATTTTGATAGAATTGGAACTCTTCTAATTGTTAACAAGGAATTAATCCACATGATCACCATTCAAATTTGGACTTTTGATGTCCAGAACTGTGAATGAATTTTATATTATATTCTTAAAGTCACACATTACTGACTAGAAGTATGAAATTAAGCAGAGCTAGAAATTTAAAATCATGCTCATTTAGTCTCTGCTGTCGTCTACTATGGAGATTGCAAAAGTTTTGGCTATTTCTTACCCACTTCCCTTTGAGTTAGGAATAAACATAGGGCACATTTTACATCCATTAGACACAGTGGCTGGAAGTAGGCTGATGTGTAGTGTCCTCACATCCTCCTACCTAGGAAGTGAACCTGATCTCAAGGTATGCAGTAACTTGTCTTGTAACTATGAGGACAAAGATCGTATCTAAGGAGGGTACCACAGAATATAGGGAGAATTTGAGTCCTTAAAGGCACCTAACCTATGCCACAAATCCTAGACAGTGAATTTACTGATATTTGAGAGAAAAATACTTGTGTTAGTTTAAGTTAATGGAATATGTTTTCCAGTTCTTATATCTGATTGTAATTTTACCTGCTACACACAGCCTTAGGGAAAAATAATATTTGACTTATCTCTGTTTCCCAATTTCTGGTAGAGTGAAGCTATACAGTCAATAATGTTAAATGAAATATGATGTAAGAGGATGGGTATTAGATAATGAGACTGTATCCTAAATGACCAGAAGAGGATCGAGAGCAAAGCTGGGTATTTCATGGTAGTGCTGGCATCCAAGCTATTGGTCAGAGGAAAGCGCATTCAGTGAAAGTTTTCTGTATGCTTGCCTGAAATTTCAGACAGTCACCACCTTTAGTGGAATAGGACTCTACAGGACAATGCAGGGCCCATACTAAAGGAAACAAGGGTACTATACAGTTTACTTATTTATGATTTAAGCATAGTAACAACATTAATTCAATCCTTCAAAAAAGTTACAAATGGAAATAAATGTGTCAAGATATAGAGGGGAAAAGCAACAGCGATCACCATACCACATGTAAACTAAAAGAAAAATTACTTATTCATATTTCTAAACACTACAACCCTAAATAGAAAGGGTATTAATAATTAAAACTGAATCACCCCTTTTACAATAAAGAACATAACAGCATCACCTTATTCTGTTCAAATGCTTCCACTTAAGTCTTATGTAGGTTCTGGTCACAGTGTTCTGGAATTTTCATTCTCCATAGATTTACCCACAGTTTTCTTTTGTATGATTTACACAGTAAAATGACACACAAAGAATATAGAACACAAAGAAGCATCTTTTATTTTCTCTCAGCCAAATTTCATCTGATATCAGCAAATATATGTCCCCTTTCCCACACTCAACTCATATAATCTGGGTTGAATTTCTGGTAGTTTCCTGTCAATGCATGACTGCAGTCCCTTTAAATCATCTATAGCAAAATTGTTCTAGCATGTGGAATTAATTATGGCTATATATCATTAGATAATTTCCATAGTTCCTTTGATTTTTTTTTGAGAAACACAAATAAAATATCTTTCTGTCATTTGACCAAGTCTTAAATGTTTCTTGATATGGATGAATAAAAAACTCTAGTGTTTCATTCATTTATTTAAACATTTCACTCATGTCAATTTATAGAAAATAAATAAACATATATATTTGCTAATGCTTTCAGTGAAGCTTCAACTCTTCTGTAAGTCCAATAGTTCTTATTATATGCTATCTCCTGTATTTATTGAACTTTAACCATGTTTTTTGTTGCTTTCTATGCCATTCTATTTGTAAAAATATTTTTGTTTAAAAAATACACAGAACAAACCCTTTGCCAATTTAATCTTTTTCATATGCCACAATTTATTAAAACATTATATCAGACATGCTGTGTAACTGTCATTGATATTTGTTGAACAATTTCCAATCCTATAAACAAAAAGTATATGCCTTTGGATGGTCAATAAAACACAAATCAACATCTTTCGGGTATTCTCCACTTTCACCCAAGTTTCACCTGGTATCAGCAATACTTTCCCTTGTTCCTTGTCCTTTTCTTAATTCTGTTTGAATATCTATAACTCCCTGTTGATATATGGCCAAATTATCTTGAATTGTCTTCAGCAAAATTTTATTGAAACGTCATAATTTCCACACATTTTTGGTCCTTTTTCTTTGGAATGGACACAAATATAAATGTCTTCTGATTGGTGGGCCAGGTGAGAACCTCTTTCAAAATTCTTGACATAAATCAGCGAGTGCTTCCAGGGCTGAATCAATTTATTAAAACATTCCATCCATATTCTGTAATTCCTCAGCTTTGTGTCTGGCAATGCCTTCAGTGTAACTTTTATAACATTATTCAAAAACCATTAGGTTTTAAGCATATGCTACCCCTTACATGACTGAATGATGACCAATTATATTGGTATACTGATTTTGTGTACCCCTTCCATCATCTTGGATGCTTCCTATATAGTACAGTACAATATTTTACCAGTGGCTTTATTGTTGTTGGGTGCTGTCTCCTCTGCCTCATATGCATGTGAAAGTTGGACATTGGACCTCTGGTAGCTCTCTCTTAATGTACTGCTACAAGCATTGTTGGAGTATCTTTAGCAAAATTTAACTTGCATGCTCTATCAGTGATATTGTTCTCTAATTTGAGCATTCTGTTGGGTCATCTTTCTTTGGAATGGGCACAAATATGGATCTCTTCCAGGCAGCTGACCAAGTAGTCATCTGACATATTTCCTGGCGTAGACAAATGAATGCTTCCAGTGCTTCCTCAAATTGTTGAAACAATTCAATTAGTATTCCATCTATTCCTTTACCCTTGCTTTTGGCTAATGCTCTCAGTTCATCTTGAACTTTTCTCTGTACCATTGGTTCTTGTTCATATGCTACTTCCCAAAATGTTTGAATGTCAACCAGTTCTTTTTTGGCACAATGACTCTGTATATTCTTTCTATCTCCTTTTGATGCTTCCTGCATAATTCAATATTTTGCCCATAGAATGTTTCAGTATTGCATATTGATGCTTGAATTTTTCTTCAGTTATGTCATCCTATTGTACGCTAAGAATGTTCTTCTTTTTTTGATTTTCTAACTCTTACGTCTCCAGTGGACAAAATCTTTCAATGTTTTGACTTGTATTCTTTAATTTTTGGCCTGATAAACATTAAGAATTTTATTCCATTTGCATTTTCAAATTATTGGTCTTTGCAGATCTCATTTATTATATCTTTACCTTTTGAGTTGTGCTTCAAATTTTTTGTTCAGTTCTTTTACTTCATATTTCCTCCTTTTTACTTTACTCAATATTCAAAGCAAGTTCCAGAATCTCCTCTGATGTACATTTTGATAATTTTTTTGTATTTTAATGACCCTAGATCTCTTAATGAATGATGTTCTTGATGTCATACTTCAACTTTCATTTTGACAATTGATAGTCCACTCTACAGTTGGATCCTGGCCTGGGTTGGGATGATGATATATGTTGGATCCTGGCCTGGGTTGGGATGATGATATATGTTTCTCCATTATCTTTTGCAAAGATGCATTCACTTTCATTCATTTATATAACACCTGGTGAGATCCATGTAGATTTTATTAAAGAACGCAAAGTGATCATGTAAGTTATGATAAACACATTTTAAGAGAAATGAAAAGTGCGTCTTTGAGAAATAAGCAAGTAAATGTATGCAGAATTGTTTTTTCATAAGTCAATGTGTATGCTCATTCTTCTAGGGTAGCAAGGACTGCACTATGAGAAATTTATGGGGGAAGCTATATCCCATGTAATCTACATCCTTCTATCTAATCTTGACCTTTCAAACCTTGTTTTGTTCCCCAAACTCTAAAAGCATTTAAAAGGAACACGTTTCGAGTGCTTTGAGGATGCTAGTAATGTTTTGAAATGGTTTCAATAGAAGGGTATAGAGATAGAAACAATGCCTTCAGACATGTATGTATAGACCTAGAGGGAGAATATTACAAGAAACAATATCGTCACATTTTGATACTTAAAGAAATGTCTCCCTACAATTTTCCAAGTAAGTTTTTACTTATCCTTATAAAAACCAAACAAAATCCAGTCACTGGGTCAATTTTGACTCATTTCAACCATATGAACTTAAGTAGAATTGCTCCTTAGCTTTTCTTGTGCTGTAATTCTTCATGGGAGCAGACAGTATCATCTTGCACATGGAAGAGCAATGAAGATCACACTGCTAATTTTATATTTAATATAGAGATGCTTAATCCACAGTCCTACCAAAGGTCATTGTAACTATACCATTTACTGTTGTGATATACCGAGTAAAATAAATCATATGGAATTTGCAAGACTTTTTGGAGCAGAATAAATAATTACACTACATGCTGCCTTGTCACAAGTTTTTATTACTTGCATTAATCATAAAATGATAAACATAGTAGAGATTTATCTAAGTCAACTTTACCCAAAAGACTTCCACTCAAGGTATTTTTTGCCTCTTCCATAGATATCCCTTGATATTTTTTCACTACTTTCATAGATATCCCTTGATATGCTATGGGCTAGAGAACAATTTTGAACTAGGAATTAGAATATGTATAGATAAACAGGATGGATTGTTTTCTGGACGCCGTGGGGGCTAAGTGATGCTGCCAACAAGGTGCAAGATGGCCATCCAGTGATCAAGAAGTTGCCTTTGTTCAAGTATGAACAGCATGAGTATCTTGTCACCATGTTCAAAACATTTGTTTTCACTCTAACTACAAGATCAATGCTGTTGGCCCCTGGAGACATGTATACAGAGAAAGTTACTATGAGCCCAGAAGGAAGGGGATGAGGACGGTTTCTCTGACAAGCAGAAGGAACTGGGAGATGGTGAGACCTGAATCCCAGTATCATAAGTCCATGTTCTCCCCATAATCAGCTAGGATAGAGATAGTGAAGGCAGACAACCTTCTCCACAAATATTGTCATTTATGCATGTTATCTTTCTCATAGGGGCTTTGGCTTTATTCTTATTTCAAAAATCTTAAGTCAATTTTTATGACTATTTTACTTAATTTTTACATGCATTAATATGTTCTATAAAACTCAATGTTACTTATAATTAAGAATAATTGTAATGATAGTCCAAGACTGTGAAGGTTTCAATCTGTTGTACATAGGGTCTCATATGCTGAGCATATGAGTTTGAACAGGCTTGATAGCACCACCACCACCACCAATATTGATTAAATATTAATGAACATCAACTTTTAAAAATAATTCTTATGTCAGGAAATATGATTGTCTCATAGTGATGAAAGTATGTGATTTTGAGTTTTTGCTTATTTTTTCAGTCTTGTACAAAGTTGGTTCAAACACCATGCTCTAGCCAGCTTTATTTTTTACTTACATCTGCATGGTCTTCTACTCAAGTAGAACATGTAGACTCTAATTACAAAGAAAAGTTTATTTATAGTGTATTCCACATAGTAGAACTCTGTGAATCACATATAGTAAAGTGTATTGCTCGAGTAGGCTAGTATGTGGTTTAATATGTCAGTTTTTTAACTGCAGTATATGTAATTAATTATATATTTATATGTGAAGTTAATGTGTGAAAACATACATGAATTCAATGTGTGAAGAACTCCAAGAAATGGCTTTGTCATTAAGCATATTTCAACTCCTGGTGAGCCGTATGTTCAGAGTGGAACTATTGTGAAATGTTTGCAAGGTTGTGACCTGTTGGAAGCAAATTGCCAGGCCTGTCTTCCAAGAGCTCTAGCAGTCAAGCACAAGCAAACTGAACCACTCAGTGACTCCTTGGGAATGATAATGGTTTACATTTCAAATATTTTGTTTTCCATTATCTTGTATGTTTTTCTTCAGCAATTTCACAATGTGCTCATTAAATGGAGTAGCACAGCTGAGAAAACAGTTCATGTAGTAACATGAAATTTATGTTGAAATGGAGAAAATACCTGTGTTAAGTTGATGAATGAATGTATGACCATTCCTTATCTGTAAAGCATAATGCATACTATCAAGCATAAAAATAAATGACAACAAGGATAAAAAAAATAAATGACTGGTATTATTATTAAAACAAGTCCTGGGAAGTTCTGGCACCATGTACCTTCTGTTTTGTATGTCTTTATTTCTTTGGTGCCCAAAATGTCCTGATGTCTGTGGGACACTTAGATACACTTAGCTCCTTTCATAAGTGAATGCCTAGTTTAAAATCTTGATTTTACTCCTCAACAAACAAAAATTAATTTGATTAAATATAATCATGCTCTGATCTCCTGAAGAAGATATGTATTCTTTCTATTGATACCTATAATCTCACTTAACAGTAAACTCAAGATAAAACAAGTTGCTCTTCAGAGAGTTTTCTCTCGTTCTTAAGTATCAGAGAGTTAGTTTTCATTCATAAAGACATTTTTTTATATATGTAAGGGAAGAAACTATTCCCCAGCTTGTGTGACCTTGTGTTCATTGATATGTTTGAGAACTTTCTTTCACTTCACTTACCCCCAAGTTTATAAAATATGATGACCTTTTCCAGAGGTTATCTTCCTTTTTAAAAATATTTTTATTGCAGCATAACACAATTCAATGGTTCAATCATATTAAGAAAGGTTGAGATTCATCACTAAAATCAACTTTAGAACATTTTCTTACTTTTTGTACCCATTAGTGTTGACTTCCAATTTGCACCCACCTTCCCCTTCTGTAGCCCCAGGTAGTTATTAAACC
>NW_022111373.1:39878557-39881637 GCF_000313985.2 Echinops telfairi | reverse complement strand
TTCTCTAGTCTACCCATATTATCTCGTATGTATTTTCAAGATATCTATTGTTCTTCAACTGGCAAGCAATGATATTGTAAATTCTGGTATAAAAAACTTCCTCAAGACATTGAACTATCAGGATTAGGTGGTTATATGGCCTGCAATTTACCTTGGAATATTGAATGAAAAAGTTGATGAAGGAATACAATAGAATTGTAAGCAAAACATAGAAAAACAAAATAATGTCAAATCAAAGAAGTTATTTAGAATAAAAGTGGTCCATTTGAGCATAACTTGAATTAAACAAATAGGTGGGAAGCGGAAAATATCAGAATTATAAAGGTGTATCAAGTCAGTAAGAAAAGTGTTGTTTAAAAAATGGATACCCTGCATTTTTTAATGGGAAAACTATATAGTCTATCATTTGTTTTATTCAGGCTGTGAGCTAAGAATTTTTTGTATTTTTAAATGGCTAGAATGTATGAAAAGATTTCAACATATGTAAAAGATACATGAAATTTACATTTTTGTGCCCCCAAATAATTGTTTAGTGGAATACAGATGTTCTTACTTATTAGCATGGCTGATACTGTTCTACAATAATGTACTGGAAGATGTGAAACTGGGGCCATACGACTGTTAAAGCTTAAAGTATTCATGTTATGGACCTTTATAGAAAAAAAGTTTGCTGATGCCTGGTTTTAATGAATGTCAAAGCCCTCAGAAAAAAAAGATAACGTTTTTCTATGGAATTAGAATGATTTATAGAATTTTTCATTCAAAGTTCATACCTAAAACAAGAAATTGTTCTATAGGAAATAATTTCAAGTTCAAAAATAAAGTGGGCTTATCTTGTGGTCAAAATAAAAGAATAAAACCAAAACCATTGCTATTGCATCATTGTGACTCATAGGACTCCTTATTTTCATTTCGTTTTAGATAAACTTGCTTGTCACCAAAGACCCTGTCTATTTCAATTATATTGTTCCTGCTCTCTCTTTCTTTTTTTTTTTTTGCCACTCAGACTGTTATTTATGTTTGAGAGATAAGGAATCTGGAAGTTGAGTGTCTCTGTTGTTCAGGAAATATTATATATGTTTACACAGTCAATATCAAGAAATAAAATAAACAATATCCTGGTAAACCCTCTCACGCCCACTCACCATCCCCCTCTCTCCTTCCATAACAATCTATTCCTTCCTTCTTCCTGTTACCACTCCTATCCCTGGCTTCTTCAGTCACCAAAGTCTTTTCTATTGGTGTATAAATCACGATTAAAAACTAAGAAAGTTTTTCCTCCTAACAATGATGTTATTAAATGTTTATCTTTGTAAGTTTGACTGAGCTTGCTCAACACAGTGTTTTTTAGCTTTGTCCATGTCTTGTGGTAGTTAAAAAAAGTCATTGTTTTTATTGATGCATGATATTCCGTAGTATGAATGTATGAGAGCTTATTTATTCTTTCCTCTGTAATTGGAGACTTTGGTTATTTGCATGTTTATGCATTGGTAGAAATTACTGCACTAAACAGGTATGGAGCAGGCACGCGGAGACCCCTGCCAGTGGTGACATGCTTGCACACTCACTGATTAGGCTTTCCTCCTGCAGTCGGCATCATTGCATGTGTTTGTGAGATTAAGGGGGACTTTGTAGACTGGTGTCGGACACATGGGCTAATGTTGGACTTATGGGCTTGGACAGCACTGGTTTGGGATGTTATCTTAATGAACTCTTAAGCTTTATATAAAAATTCTTTATTATATGCATATGAGTTTCTGTGGATTTGTTTCTCTAGTCTACAAAGACTAACACGAACATGTCCATATCTATGTTTCTATATCCAGTAGAGTTTGCAAGACCATAAGGTATTAGTATTTGCATTGGTTTAAGAAGTGTTACATTGATTTCCATAGTGGTTGTACAATTCTAAAGTCCTAACAGCAATGTATAAGTATTTCTATCTCGCTGCATCCTTTCCAATATTTATTATTTTCTGTTATATTGAATTTTTCTAACAGTGGTCAATGTGAGGTGATGCTCATTTTTGTTTTCATTTGTATTTCTCTTATTGCTGATGATTTTAAACATTTCTTTGAATGCTTGTTGGCCACCTATATGTTCTCTTTGTTAAATTTGATATTCATGTCCTGTGCCCAGTTTTATTGGA
Organism: Echinops telfairi; assembly: GCF_000313985.2. Lineage (NCBI taxonomy): Eukaryota > Metazoa > Chordata > Mammalia > Afrosoricida > Tenrecidae > Echinops > Echinops telfairi. Next base: position 39,879,488 of record NW_022111373.1, on the reverse strand, counting down.
ATATTTGTGTTTTTCTTGTTAAGATGTAGTTTTCTATAGATTTTGGACATTAGTTTCTGATGAATATTTATTTTCTTCCCAATCTGTGGGTTCTTTGCTGTCTCTTGGTAAAAGTCTTTTGATGTGCATAAATGCCATATTTTTAGTAGGTCCCAGTTCTTTATTTTGTCATATGGGATATGTTCATTATATTTGTCAGTATGTTTGTGCCTTCTTTTGGGGTTTTTATGTTGTCCCTATTTTTTCATTGATGATCTTTATTATTGAGAGGTTTATATTTAGGTCCTTGATCCATCTTGAGTTTATTTTTGCACATGATGAGAGGTATGGGTCCTGTTTCATTCTTTTGCTAGTGCAGATCCAGTTTTTCCAGCACCATTTGTTGAAAGAGGCTATCTCTTGATCACTTAATGTGTTTTAGTCCTTTATAAAAATATAAGTGTCTATGAGTGCTTGGTTGTATTTCTGGGTTCTCAATTCAAATACATTGGTCTTTATATCTATCATTGTACTCATACCAGGCTGGTTTGATTATTGTGGCTACATAGTAGTTTTTAAAATTTGGGGAAGGCAAATGAAAAGCCTCCTATTTTGTTTTTATATTTAATAGTTTTTTATTTATCCTGAGTTTCTCTTTTCCATGTAAAGTTGGTGCTTAGGTTTTCCATTTCTTTGAAGACTTAGATTGCATTGGATGGAATTTTCATTGAATTTGTAAAGTATTTTTAGTAAGATTGACATTTTCACAATGTTTACTCTGAGTATCCAGCAATATCATAACTTGTTCCACTTAGAGAAGCTTCTTTGGTTTCTTGAAGGAGCGTTTTTTTCTTTCTGAGTTTCCCTTGTATAATAAGTCATTTTTTTCTCTGGTTAGAGATTCATACGTAATTATTCTATCTTTCGCATATTTCTTGTAAATAGGATTGTC
>NW_022111373.1:39873124-39878457 GCF_000313985.2 Echinops telfairi | reverse complement strand
ACCAGAAACCAATTAATTTCTGTATGTTGATCTTATCGTCTGCTATGCTGTGAAGAATTATCAATTGTTGTTGTCAGGTGCCATTGAGTCAGCTCAAAGTCATAGCGGTCCCATCCACAACAGAAAGAAAGGCTGCACTCTCCTGAGCCATCCTCACAATTGTTCCTATGCCCTGGCCCATTGATGCAGCCACTGGTCAACCCATCTCATTGTGGGCCTTCCTCTTTCACACCATCTTTCCACTCTATCAAACATGATGTCTGTCTCCAGGGACTGGTTTCTCATGACAGCATGTCTGAAGTATATAAGATGAAGTCTTGCCATCCTTGTCTCTAATGAGCACCTGACTTTATTTCTTCCAATATAGATAGTTTTGTTCTTTTGGCAATCTAAGGTAATTTCAATATTCTTTAGCACCACAATTCGAACACATCAATTCTTTTATGGTCTTCCTTATTCATTTGAATAAGAACATTTTTATTAGTTCAACATTTTTGAATTGAATTTGGGGTCTTCTATATATAGGATTATGTTGTTTGCAAATAAAGAGGATTTTATTTCTTCTATGCCTATGTGGATACCTTTAATACATTTTTGATGTCATTGGAAGTAGCTAAAACTTCCAGAACTATATTAAATAAACATAGTCAGAAAGAGCAACCTTGTCTATCACATGTTTAAAGAGGAAATGATTTCAACTCCTCTTCATTAAGCTAGATGCAAATTACTAGCTTCTCATATATGGCTTTTATTATGTTGATACATTTTTCTTCTATATCAATTTTATTGAGTGTTTTTTAAATCAGAAATAGATGTTGAATTTTATCAAATCCTTTTTCTGCATGATGGATATAATCATATAGGTCTTCACATTTATTTGGTTTATATTAAGACGTATTGTTTTTCTAGTATTAAACCATCCTTGCATACAGGGTGTAAATCCCACTTAATTGTGATGTATTATATATTTTTTGGTGCTTTGCTGAATTGTATTGGCTAGGATTTCATAGAAGATCTTAGCATTTATATTCATTTGAGATATTTGGCCTGTAATTTTCAATTCTGCTGATTTCTTGGCCTGGTTTAGGTATCCAACTTGGAGCTGATTCATAAAATGAGTTTGGTAGTTTATTGCCTTTTTGTATATTGTAGAAAATTTTTTTTATAATTTGGTATTAAGACTTCTCTAAATGTTTGATAGACTTCCCCAATGAAATTATCTGGACTCAGACTTATAGATGTGGATTTTTTATTATTAGATCTATTTCTTTTCATGGTATAGGCTTTTTGAGACTTTCCACATCTCTGCTAACTTAGGTAAATAATACATTTCTAGAAATCTACCCATTTCTTCTACGATTTTAAAATTTGTTGGAGTACAATTTTTCATAACATTGTGATTATTTTTTTATAATCTCATTTGGTTCCCTTGTAAAATCATCCATTTTATTTGTTATCCATACAGTTGGTATTTTCTCATTCTTTTTCTTTGTTAGATTTACCAGTAATGTATCAATTTTGTTAATCTTTTTTTAGGAGCCCACTTCTTGTTTGATTTTACCTTTAGTATTTAAAAACATTTTTTAAATTTCATTTCTTCCTCCCTTACTCTTTGTTTCCTTCTAGTAGCTGATAATTTGTTTTGTTGCACTTTTTCCAATTGCTGCTGATGTATTAAGGTAAACATATTAATAATGACCTTCTTTATCTCTCATCATGTCATTAATTTAATGTCTATTTTGTGTGAGACTATTATTGAAATTCTAGCTTTCTTTATACTGCTGTTTGCTTGATGATTTTTTTTCTATTCATTTATTTCAGTCTATGTTTACCTTTTTATCTAAGGTGTGTTTCCTGTAAGCAACACATTAAATGTTTATTTTTTTATCCATTCTATTTGTTTTTGTCTTTTAAGTGATAAATCCAGTCCATTTATATTCAGTGTTGTTATTGATAGCTTTTGAGAATATTGATAGTTGATAAACAGTTGTTTATTGATGTCATTTTGCTAGTTTTTATGGTATTACTGGCTTCAATTTTCATGATGCTTTGTCATGCTGTATTCCTTTTATTTCTTGCTTGTATTCTTGACACTATCTTTGCTTTTTAAAAATCTTATTGTTTGTTTCGTTTATAAGATTTTCCTCTTGTTTATTTCATTGATGTTTCAATATTTTCTTTTTGAGTTGTTTGTTTTTGTGGTTTTCTTTCCAATTTCAAAATAGTTTGTGTTTTTCAAACAGTTACTATCTTCTCTGATTGAGTACTTATGCCTAATCTGTTCTCAATGCTCTTGTTTATTTATTTATTTTTATTTCATAGTTAATGTTGTCTACAATATCTTGTTTTAATTTATTTTGTTCCATTTCATTTTGAATATTGTTTAAGTATAATGTTTCTCCATATTAGTTTTTTATCTAAGATTTTTAGGTTGTTGTCTGTTATAGATTTTCTGTACATGGAATTTCTTTTAATATTTTTTGTAAAATTTATCGTTTTTATAAATCCCTTTAGTTTTCCCTTATCTGTAATTGTTTTTATTTCTTTCTCATATTTGACGAATAATTTTGCTGAATATAATATTTTTAGTTGGAAATTCTTTTTTCCCTTTCAAAATTTTGCAAATATACCTTCTTGCTTAAATAGCTTTGGTGGCAAAACCTGAACAGATGCTGATTACTTGGCCTTTATTGTTCTTTATGATGTGCTGTTCTCAGGATTGTTTCCTTATCTTTTATATTAAAAAGTTTGATTTTTATATATTGAAGTTATTTCCTTTTAAGGCCAATTCTGTTTGGAGGCCTAAGGACTTTCTGCATAGTTATTTCATATTCTGTCATGATGTTCTGGAAGTTCCCCTTAATATTTCATTGAGTGTTTTCAAAGTAGCTGTATTTATTCTTTCTGTGCTTGGACATGTATTATGTGTATGTTTTTATTTTGATGAAGTTCATTAATATTCTTAGATTATTTTCAGGTTATTTTGGTCTTTGTTAGAGCTTGGTATTCTTTTATTTTGTTCAGAAGTGATTTAACTTCAAGATCACTGACTCTGGATTCCAATGTTTCTATCTTACTCTTTTGTTCTTTCATAATGTTGTCCAGTTCTATTTGTATTTCTGTTTGACACTGGTGTATTATATCTCACTTTTCATCATTTTGTCAGAATATTTTTTCAAGGCACTTTTGAGTTCTTGAATAAGAGCTCGTGTTTCCTCTCTAATTCTCACTCCAGTCACTTAAATAACTGGAGACCATCACTGTCATCTCCCTCTTAGGAGGATCTGTAGTTGTCTCCTCCTCTAGGAACTTCTGTGGGCCCACATCTGTTTGTGGTATAGTTACTTGTGCCGTTTGCTCCCATTCCTGCAAGTGTATGGAGATCAACTGCTGCTTCTAAGACATGGTGCTATTATTTGTTAACTGGTTCTTCCTGTTTGGCTTCAAATACAGAGTTATCCCCACACACCTGCTGTGGAAATTAGTTGGGAAACATTGTGCTGTTCCCCTGGGAGGGTTGCTTGGGGGCAAAGTTATGCCTTGAGGGCATAACTGTTTGCATGTTCCAGGAACTTGGCACAAATACTAAAGAAATTCCTTGCTACAGATAAAAAGAATCCCCTCCCCCCAATATTATGATCCCAATTCTACCTTACAAATCCGGCTAGACCAGAGGATGTACACTGGTACAGATAGGAATTGGAAACACAGGGAATCCTGGACAGAAGAACCCTTCAAGACCAGTGGTGAGAATGGCGATATTGGGAAGGTAGAGGGAAGGTAAGGGAGAAAGGAGGAACAGATTACAAGTATCTACATATAACCTCCCCTCTAGTGGAGAAGGGGGTGAAGGGAGACATCAGATGGTGTAAGACATGACAAAATAATAATAACTTATAAATTATCAAGGGTTCATGGGGGATGGGAGAGGGGAGGAAGGGGAACAAATTATGAGTTAATACCAAGGGCTCAGGTAGAAACAAATGTTTTGAGAATGATGAGGGAAACAAATGTACAAATGTGCTTGACACAATGAATGGATGCATGGATTGTGATAAAAGTTGTATGAGTCCCCAATAAAATTATTTTAAAAAATAGAATGCCATCAAGTCAAACTGTACTGCATGGGATAATTTTGTTAATTATGAGTCATTAAAACATCTTGAGACTGAAGTAACCATTGTGCCCCAGAATAAGCCTCTGCATTTGATCTTTTGTAAACTTTCTCCTTTGGCATGCAAACAAAAGCCAGCAAGCTGAGAAGCGTGGAGGAGCCGGGTGGGGTGGTAGGGAGGAGGGGGGGTCTTCTCTCTCTGGAGTTCCTGTCCCTCTCCATCATGACTCAATTTCCATGCACCTCAGGTAGCTCCCTGCTGGCTGAAGTGCTGCAGAACCTGGGTAATCAAGGGTGATCAGGCAATTTCACATCAGCCTAGACTCAACAGGGGCCAAAGTCAGCAAAGCGTTATATGGGCTCCATCAAAGTCTTGGTATTGAGGCTGGTTCCCAAGTTACCAGGGGGTACTTTGCAATTATTGATCAAACCAGCACACTGAGGGAGATAAGAGACTAATCAGAATAGCATTCACCAAAACTATCTCCTGCTGGGCCTGTATGCCTGTGCAAAGACCAATTACTACTATATGGGTAAGGGCTTGTGGGTTGGCAGGGGTTAGCACAGTGAGTCCTGGGCTCCAGGAGAAACACTCCCTCACTACTGAGCCAGACATCTCCCCAAACACATGTCCTCTCCATTATACTCCTACTCCGAGATGATCAATCTTCCCTGTACTCTTGGAAAACTCTGCCACAATCCAAACCCCAAGAGGCCCAGTCTGATGTTGGGATCCAGTTCACTGCAGACCCACGTCTCCCCTATCTGGTTGGCATGCAATGAGTGAGTCAGGGCCCTTCAAGTGCAGTTGCTTAAATATCCAAGCATCCTCCAGTCCAAGTTCCCACTCAGTCTCTCCTTTGGTATGATAAGGGAGTAGAGTTGTTCAGTGGTGGGAGGGGGGAAGGATGCTACATGCTCACCACTATAGTCTGCGGCAGCTAATATCTCAGAGGCATCCTGCTGTGTTTGAAGAGAATAAAGGGTTTTAATTCCACCACGTCAACCAGGGTTCTTTTTGTCAATTTCTCCAGTGACACTTTCAGCAATCATTTGTTTTTCTCACAATGGGATCTGTCTGGAACTCGGGCTGCTACAATCTTTCCACAACTTTAATTTTCTTTTTCCTTAAGAGAGGAATTAAAACAAACTCTGATGTAGCTATATTTTCTCTCTCCTGCGTAGGACTCCTATATAGGGTTTCTGAGACTGAATCTTT
>NW_022111373.1:39868824-39872389 GCF_000313985.2 Echinops telfairi | reverse complement strand
AATTGAAAACTTTGTTTATAATGAGCAAATTAAATATAAAGCCTTTAAACTTTATGAAACATACAATATATACAACCTTATTGAAATTCCTGATTTATACATTTTGTGAAAATATATTTTTATAAATAGATTGGAATAGAAATTGAAAGCTTGGAAATAAGCACAATGATTTAAATTTTTTATTGTGTCAGTTTCATTATTCTAGTCTGAATTATGAAGGCTTTTAAAAGTGCTTGAGGTGAAATTTTATTTTATTATTCACTTGGTGATCAAGAAAATTCTTCTTATAAAAATGAACTTAGTTCAATTTCACAAATATTTCTTGTATAATACTGTGCTAGAACTGAGAAATTTCTGACATGGTCTTTACTTTAAAATTGCTTGGAAATATAAAACAAAGTGAGAAGCTATAACCCTGATTCACATGATTCCTGATTTTAAAACATGCAGTATTCCTTTGTTCTGTTCACTTGATTACCTCTTAATCCATGTTGAAGTCCCCCAGGAAAACAATGAATTCTTATGGAATTATCATTCTTCTCAAGATTATCCTTAATTTGTTATGATCAACAGTCAAATGCCTTGGCATAGTTAGTAAAACACAAGTAAAAGTTTCATGATATTCTTTGCATTAAGCTGCATCTGACATCACCAATGATATCTCAAGGTTTACTGCCTGCAAAAGTTTATGGGGCAGTTCTACTCTGTCAAATGGGTCACTGTGAGTCAGAGCTGATTTAATAGCACAAAACATCAATATGTCACAAAACTACCTTCCTAAGAAATAGATACAAGAAGAAAATATAACAACATTAATAATATTTAGTTGTACATTTTAAATATCTTAGACTATGTTTTCTTGTTGGAAGTTTTGTAATTTTCATTTGGACCCAGTAAGTGAAGACTAGTAGCATTTTTAGGTATAAACACTCTATTTTTATTTGTTGCTGGGCAATATTTAAGGCTTTAGAAAATTACTGTAAGTCAGTGATTCCTAAACTTGGTGGTTCTACTATGGGGAGCTCTGGAACAATCCAGAGGGACAGCAAAAACTGATACCTACACTTTACCTTGGATAATGGGCTATAGTACAAAAGTTTTTCATTTCCAGAGGAGTGCAAAATATATATATATGTAATTTTTTTTCTAGAAAAAAATGTTGTAGGCCAAGTATGTTTGGAAGCATATGCTCTATTCAGAAGTTGTTTTTGTTAGATGCTATAAATTCGGTTCTGATTCATAGGACCCTATGTACAACTGAGTGAAACATGGATTAATCTGTGTGTTCACACTTGTTCTTATATTTGGGAATGTCAGTACATGGTTCATCCATTTTGTCAAGGCCCTGCGTCTTTCCCTGCCCTAGTACTTTACAAAGCATGATATCTTTCTCCAGATACTGGTCTTTCCTTACAACATGTCCAAATTATGTAGAAAGTGTGTTAGAATTTTATGTATACATTTTGACAATTCACTGTCTGAAATATACACTACTATCACATTTTATAGCACAGAAAAATAAGGCTTAAGGAGACGGTTCATATTCACACAAAATATTTCTCCTCTTCTGCAAAGTTGGGTGTATTTTCAGTTCTTTGTATTTGGTAACACAATAATATACCTTTTATTTAAATTTGAAGTAAGATAGCATGCACAAATAAATCAAGGCATCAGTATGTTCATAGCAATAATTTCTTTTTTAAAAAGTTGCTTTTGTGGTCAAAAAATAAAGATCCTCATGAATCATTCTCAAGACAGTATAGAAACACAGAGTATGAATATAGGATATAGAATATTAGAAGGGAAACAAGCATTTTTTAAAAAATAATGGCAGTTCAGGTGCAGTTTTTATTTTACTGTGTATGATGGATGAGTTAATTCTTCTGACTAATGAACCAATTCTTTCTCTTAGCCAGAACTAATGAACTAGGATGTTTTGCAGACTCAATATTGTAAGGTAACCACTCTCCTGAAATAGACATGTCCCATGATGACAGCGATCATATATTAAATAGTGATCGTAGTGAATATTTATCTGAAGTCACTTGTCTTTTTTATTTTCCTTAAAGCTATTTGACCAGTCTTGAAGGTGGTAATCAATGGAACCTGCCTAATTACAGAAGTATAACAAGTTCTTAATAATTTTCAAACGACCATAATAAGAACCAGAGTTGCTGCTTTTATTTTTATATTATTTTTAAATTCAACAGCATCGGTTCACTTTTACCATCTCAAGTGCATACATTAATCCAAGAAGTGCAATACAATCTTCATTAGTAATTTTTTCACATTTCATTATATTATTTTATCTTGTCTTCTCGAGCTGAACTTTGAAATTTCCTGTTCAGCTTTTTCACTTCATCATTTTTTTCATGTGCCTTAGTTACTCCACAATAAAGAGAACTTTTCAAGGTCTCTTCTGATGCCCACACAGTTGGGTTTACATTTTGTTTGTTTGTTTTGTATATTTAATGGTCTTCTGCTTTCTTCTTGTATGATGTTGATTTCATCCCACAGCTCATCGGGTTGTCTATCACAATAGAGTCTGTAAAATAAGATGTTATGGGATGTGGACATTGTAGCAACATTCTCATCCTGCATTTTCTTTAAATATCTAGTGCAAATTTTTAGGGTATGTCTTAGGAGTGATTGTCAACATGCTTAGAGGAATTCAATTTATAATTGATCCTCAATCCCTGTCATTAGCAATGTAGTCATATCTGAAGTATATCTCACATTTTTGTTAGCCTCGCAGCTTTCAAATTATTTAAACCTTAGCATTTTTTTTTCTTTTTTGAACATTGCCATGCTTATAATGGGTGATGTACCGAATAGTAAAATTATTCATTGGTTTTATACATTCATGTTTTTCATTAACCTTTTATTTCATTTCCAAATCAACTTATCTCTGTGCCTCTTGCTGCTGCAATCTTTAACACTGAATTTATGTTTGGGAACCAAGATGAACTTCACTGTAAATTTTTCAAAAGAAAATTGAACAGAGCGATGATGGTACAATAGTTAAATTTATTTAATGCAAAATATTGGATGTTACTACGTACTAGTCAAAGTATAGAGGGTATGAAAATGCAAACATACAAACAAAAAACGGAATTGCGCTGGGAAGAGCAGAGGTTTTGTAATACGCATTTTTCCCACTAGGTAAGGCTGGAGTAACTCACTCTATATTAAGTGTAATGAAGAGTACTTTGAAGGTGATTACGTTGTTTTGCAAAAATAAATTAAATACGTATCTTTGAAAAAATGTGTTCCTTTGGGGGGGGACTATATATATATACAATACACACATATATAATACATATGTATCCCCATTTGCTCTCAGAATCTGTAGAAATCTAACACATTTCTAAGTTATTCATTGACATAATGATCCAACTTCATCCATTCTTTGTCTTCTTAATTCATCATCTAGTTTTTCTATGCATATGAAATAATTGATAATACCATGGCTACAGCCAATGTATCTTAGCTATGTATCTTAGCCTTCATAGAGATGTATAAATAAGTCTTAAGTCTTAAGAATATTCAACTATGCAATATTCAG
>NW_022111373.1:39866428-39868012 GCF_000313985.2 Echinops telfairi | reverse complement strand
GGTGAGGATATAGAAAAAAACAGAAGAACCTGAATTAGAAACATTGGATATTTACAATAGAGTCAGACACAGGATAATGTATATTATGGCAGTGTTCAACTTATATATCAGTGTTTCCAAAATTTTCTATTACATAATTTAGACAACCAAATTGTACATAAATTGACAATGCTGTCAGTTATTTTAATGATTGTAGTAGTTATATAATGGTCAATTTAAGGATTAAGAATGTAGGGGTGGAGTCTAGCCTATCAATCAGGTCATAGCCAATGACACCTCTGTGTGAGCATGGCCTCTTCTCCTTAGAATTCTGGGAAATCTGGTATTTCCTCCTTGAAAGCATAAGAGACTCTCTGCTACTCCATGGGAGACATTTCAGCTGACAAGACACATGGAACTAACCTAGTGCCCTGAGCCAGACAAGCCACAGGGATGCAATCAGACCTCTGAAGCCGGAGAAGCCACAGAGAGACCCCTGCCAGCACTGAGATGCTTACACCACTGGATCCAAAGACTTTCTACCCAATGGCTTATGATCATCCTGCATTTGGCTTCATTGCATGTGTTTCATGAGTCTGAAGAGGACTTTATAGATTGGTATCAGACATATGGGCTAATATCAGACTTATGGCCTTGGACTAGACTGGGTTGGGATGTTTTCTCAATGTTCAATTGTTCTTGTGTATAAACCTCTTTCTTATACACATATGTGTGTCCATGGATTTGTTTCTCTAGTCTACCCAGACTAACACAATGATACTGTATGTATATAACCTACAGTAGATATAGGTCTTGATAATCATAATAACCACCTATCTTATGGCTTCTGTATGTCCTATGCTGAAACATCTATCTAACTATATAATTGTAAAGGGGGTACTAAAAAGAAAACAGGAGTTTTTTTTCAAAGCTATGTATTCAATTAAAAAAAGAACAACAACCTTATCACCTTCAAAGTATTCTCCATTACACTTAATACATTTGTGAAATCTGTTATTACATTCTTAGAAACATTTTTCAAATGCATCTGTTTGGATGTCTGACAGCAGCTCCCTCAATATTTTTCTTCACCGCTTCTAAGGGTCAAGTTGCTGTCCTTTCATGTCACTCTTGATTTAAGGAAACAAAAAGAAGTTACATGGAGCGAAGTCAGGTAAGTAAGGTGCGTGGGGCAAGAGAGACATGCTGTTTTTGCCAAAAACTGGCATACTGAGATGGTCGCGTGAGTAGGTGCATTTGTATGGTGGCAAAACCACTCTTATCTGTCACAAATCAGGCCCTTTTTGTTGCACATTTTTAAGCGATCTTTTCAGAACTTCTAAAGAGAAAGCTTGATTAACAGTCTGACCTGGTGGAATGAACTTCAAATGCACTATCATTCTCACATAAAAAAAAAGCATCGTCTTCATCTTTGATTTCACTTGACAAACTTTGGGGGCGATGGGTGGGGGCGAGGTGATGATTTCATCTTCCACTAGCTTGATTGATGTTTTCTGTTGGAGTTATAAGACTAACATCAAGTCTTGCCAACAGTAATGGTCTTGAGAAAAAGTCTGGGTCTCTTCAGATTCGTTCTCTCAAAGG
>NW_022111373.1:39844405-39845924 GCF_000313985.2 Echinops telfairi | reverse complement strand
CACTTGTCTATTTGTGACTCCTCTGTATTTGTATCCTTCCCTATTTCTGATAGCCTATGTATTCCCTCTGCCAAGATTCTCAGGTTTGTCCCAATTCCTCAATTAATGGCCCTAAGTGTTTGGGATTTTATCTTAAGGTCTCTGATCCACATTGAGTTTATTCTTGTGCATGGAGTGAGGTAAGGGTCTTCCTTCATTTTTATGCAGGTAGATATCCATTTTTTTCCAACACCATTTATTGCAGATGGCATCTGCTTCCCATTTAATATTTTTGGTCCCTTATCAAAGATCAGTTGCCTGCATGCTAATGTTTTTATTTCTGGGCCTTCAGCTCTTTTCCATTGGTCTGAATATCTGTCATTAGACCAGTTCCACACTGTTTTGACTGCTGTGGCCGTATAGTACATGGTAAAGTCAGGTGGAGCAAAGCCTCCTACTTTGTCCTTTTTTGTTAAGGAGCTCTCTGCTAATTCTGGGCTTCTTACCCCTCCATATGAAGTTGGTAATCTGTTTTTCCAATTCTTTGAAGAAGGATGGTGGTATTCATATCAGGATAGCATTGAACTTATATAGGACCTTGGGGAGAACCGACATCTTTACTATATTGAGTCTGCCAATCCACGAGCTTGGGATATTCTTCCATTTGTTGAGGTCACTGTTGATTTGTTGTAGAAGTGTTTTATAATTTTCTTCATAACAAATCTTTCATTTTTTTAGTCAGGTATATCCCTAGGTATTTCAATTTGTGCTTGGCTATTATAAAGGGTATTACCTTTTTAGTCGCCACTTCTTTGATCTTGTCTGATGTGTAGAGCAGTCCAATAGACTTATGTTTGTTGATTTTGTACCCAGCCACTCTGCCATATTCCTCTATTGCTTCCAACACTCTGCTTGTGGAGTTTAAGGGATCTTTGATATATAAAATCATATCGTCTGCGAATAATGATAATTTCACCTCTTCCTTCCCCAGATGAATACCTTTAATATCTTTCCTTTGTCTTATGTTGTTAGCTAGGACCTCCAGTACCATGTTAAATAGGAGTGAGGACAAGGGGCATCCTTGTCTGGTCCCTTTTTCAGTGGAATTGTTTCCATTTTTTCTCTGTTAACTACCATGTTGGCTATTGCTTTTTCATATATGGCTTGTATAATATCGAGGGATTTTCCTTCTATTCCTATCTTATTGAGTGTCTTAAACAGCAATGCATGCTGTATGTTGAATGTTTTTTCCGCATCTATCGATATTATCATGTACCTCTTATCACTTTTCCTGCCAATGTGGCGAAGGTCTTTTGGTCTTTTGTATGTTGAACCATCCCTGCATCCCTTGTATGAATCCCCCTTGGTCACGGTGAATTATTTTTTTAATATGCTTTTGAATTCTATTGTCCAGTATTTTGTTAAGGATTTTTGCATCAATGTTCATTAGGGATATTGGTCTATAGTTCTCTATCCTTGTGGTATCTTTGCCCGCTTTAGGTATCAGAGTTATAGTAGCTTCATAGAAAGAGTTTGGGAA
>NW_022111373.1:39836049-39843402 GCF_000313985.2 Echinops telfairi | reverse complement strand
GAGTGGTGTATTAAAGTCAGCAACTATAATTGTTGAGCCTGTGATCTCTTTTTAAATCTTCTGGACGGTTGGATTTACAAATTTCACAGGTCTCTCATTAGGTGCATATATGTTTATTATGCTGACTGGTTCTTGGTCTATTGTTCCCTTAAGCATTATATAGTGCCCCTCCTTGTCTCTTGTTCTGGCCTGTATTTTGAGGTCAATTTGGTAAGATATTAAGATCACTACCCCTGATTTTTTTTTCCATTGCCATTTGCTTGGTATATTTTTCTCCAGCCTTTAATTCTCAACCTTTTTTTTAAAATCTGCAAGCTTGAGATGAGTCTCCTGCAGGCAGCAGATCGATGGGTTATGTTTCCTGAGCCAGTTTGGTTAGCCTCTGCCTTTTAATGCCTGAGTTCAGGCCATTGATATTCAGTGTTATTATATCCATCTGTGGACTCTGTGATGTCATCTTGTGTCTTTTGTGTTGGATATTGTCCTATCTACCTATCAAATCAACTTGTATTGTGTTTGTGATCTATGTTTGCCTTCTTTCCACTATTGCGCTGATGCTATCAGAAAGAGAGTGAAAGGAGAGGAAAAAGTGAGAAATAAGAAGTCACAGACTGGAGCAACAATGCCATGCAAGCTGTAACCCACTCACACACACACAACTAGAATGCATAGAGTAAACAACATTGAAAACAGTAAAGAAGAAGAAGAAGAAGAAGAAGAAGAAGAAGAAGAAGAAGAAGAAGAAGAAGAAAGAAAGAAAGAAAGATAAGAAAACAACAAAAAAGGAGAATTGAATCTGCTGGGGCTGTGGTAAAAAAGAGATAAGAGCTAGGAAGAGAGGAGAAAGGAACAAGTGAAAGAAGAACACAAAGAAAGAAAGAGATGAAAAAAGTAAGAGAAGGAGAAAGAATAAAAAAATAGATAAAGAGATAGCTGATCCCATGCTGTGCTGTGTGTAGCACTGACTTGTGTTGTGTGTAGCACTGTCTTAGGGGTCAGGCTGCCCACCAAGTGGGCAGAATTTCCCTAGGCAGAGCATAGGGGTCTGGGAACCAGCAGGAGCATGTGAAAGGAAAGAGATGGAGAAGAGAGAATCATACAAGCAGAGAGAGAAGCAAAGAGAACAAAGAAGTAGAGAGGAAAGAAAGAAAAAGAGAAGAAAGAGAATAAGGGGAAAAACTCAACTGTGTTCACTAAGATTGGCTGTGATGGTAAAGAGGGAAGAGAGAGAGAAGGAAGAAATGGAGAATAAAGAGATAGCTGATCCTTATTGCTTGAATGTGGGGCCAGAGGGGTTTAGGCCCTACCCCGCAATGGCAGGTTGGTGTGCCCTTTTAATGCAGGGATCCAGTGGTGCTGGGCAGAATTGCCCTATTTGATGAGATCACCTTATAGGTCCAACGGAGGTTTCCTCAGCAGCGCAGCATGGTGTAGATGGCTGTCACAGCTACCTTGTGTGGTGTGCAGCACTCCTATGAAGAGCAGGTTGGAGTTCCCCCTGCTATTTGAGTTGATTACCCTAAGCGAAAGATAGTGACCTGGAAACCAGTAGTGCTGTATGATAGGAAAGAGTGGGAGAGCAGAGGAGAAAGGGAAAAAGGAAAAAAAGAGGGAAAAAGAAGAAAGAGGAAAAAAACAACAACACAAACCTGAGCTCGTTGACGAGACTTGATCACCTGTCTGTGAGGCTGGAGGAGTTCCAACTCTCCCTCAAGGTAGCGGGTTGGTGTACTAATTTGATGTAGGATTCCATAGATGCTGTGTGGGATTACTTCAAAGGCAAGATCACACCAGTGACCAGGCGTCAGTTCCCACTGTGGTATTGAACACTGGAATTCACTGGTACACCTGCCTTGTGCTGTATGTAGCACTGAAGCATGGGCTGGGCTGAGGTCTTCCCACAGCCCTTTCTAGGGCCCCAGGTCAGGCAGGACCTCTCCAGCTATGTGTAGAACCATTTAGATGGAAGCTGGGCTTATTGTTCTATCTAGACTGCTGGTGTCCTACTATATCAGAGGATTTAATTTTTCATTTTCTATCCCACTGGTCAGCTAGAATAAAATCAAATTAAATTGTCTCCCACCGTATCAATCCATTTCATTGAGGATATTTCTTTCTCCTTTTCACTGAACTTCTGTTAGCACAGTGTGCACTTCCTGATAACATGTCCAAAATATGAAGTTTGGTCATCCTAACTTTTAAGGAATATTCTATTAAGGAGACTTCAAAAAATTTGTGAAAATATTGAATCAAAAGATGAAATACTGTTAAAGATACATTATTTCTGAGAACAAGTGCAATCATTATCATGATTCTTTTGTAAGGAATGAAACCATTTATTCCATACATTATGAACTGAGGGCCTTGGGAATTTAGCCATGTCAATGAAATATTTTTTAATATATTATAAGCAGAAAAAAGTCATTGTTCTTCAAATTTTATTTTTAGGCTTAGGAAACAAAAAGATGTCATAAGAAGCCAAAATAGGACTATTACTTGAAATCATAATATTTTCCCATTGAAATTCTAAAAAAATTCCCTTGTTTGATCAGAAAAATGAGCAGGATCATTGTCATTTGGAGATAGTCTCTTTTGTGAAGTTTCTCCAGGAGTTTTATTGTTATTGTTAAAGTTTTTGGTTATTTCCTCAAAACACTCTTGTAATGCAGATATTATTGCACTTTGGCCCTCCAATAAGTCAGCAAGCAAAATAGCTTGAGTGTTCCCCAAAACGGTTGCCAGGATCTTTATTCTTCACCAATTCACTTTTTTGGGAACACTTCCAACTCTTCACATTTATTGCTGTGATTGTGTTTATTTTCAGGATCACACTGTTAACATTATGTTTCATCTCCTGTGAAAATCTTCAAAGAAATGCTAGCACATCTTGATTCTACTTATTTAAAATATTCATTGAAAATATTTCTCTTCTTTTCAGTTGACCTTCTACTGTTTTGCCACCCATCAAGTAGGAAGTTTGTTCAACTTTAGTTATTCAGTCAAAATGTTGTAAGCTCCCGAGATTCATTTGCATCATCCATAGGTGAATTGAGTGCTTGGTGAATACCCTGTGACCATAATCTAGGGAAGTAGACAGTCTTGATATCAGACAGAGAGCATTGTAATATAGTTAGGCTGAAAAACTATACCTTGCTATTTGACTTTCTGTTGATTCATTTTGTATCTATTCCAATTTTTGAATATTTTCTTCTTTCTTTGTGATTGTGGTTCTTTTTTTCATTAGGTTATTGTTGTTGGGTCCTTTTTTAAAAAAATCTTTCTTTGTCTATGGATTTTGTGTATAGAGAATTCAGGGTGGGTGGATCAATGGAAACAGTAACTGAATTAATAATTACTCGGGACATGGAAGGGGAGGTTGTGGGGAAATGGGGAGTCAACATCAATGTGTACAAGAAGGAAGAAAATGTTCTAAAGTTGACTGTGGTGATGATTACACAACTCTTCATAATATGAGCTATTGAATTGTATGATATGTTCATTTTAGCACGATGAGCCTATTCCAACACAAAAGGCTGAGAGAGAAATATGGGTTAATTTTATGTAACTATAAAATAATTGCAAGCTGAAACAGTTGAGATTTCTATGGTGTTGGCTGCTCTTTCTGTAGTTGATCATTGAGGTTTATTTAGGAAAGGAATAAGACTATTTTTTTGAAATTTCGTGTGATAATTGACTGCTGTGGGCTTCATCTTCAATATCTACTAGTCTCATCTTAAAATATTTAGCTATTTGTAAACGATTATTTTCTATGGAGCATTAACAATTTTTGTTTTGGTAAAACATCAATATTTCACCATTCTTTGACTCAAGTTTTACCATAATTTTGATGTTTGCTCAATTCAGTCATTTTTAACAGAATGTATTCTTCTTTCAGAGGGACTGTTTTTGAACTAGTGTCTTACTTACACATTAGTATTAGTTTATTTCTAATACTTGGATCACAAGCTGATGGGGTTCTTCCATTGGCTTTATTGATGTCTCACATGGTTGCCTAATTTTTTAAGACAAGTCTTTAAGGCCCCCAAAACTATTCTTTCAAATAGCCTGGCACCATCAGGCTTCTTCACCACACAAACTTCACCACCAGAGGCATCTATATCTTCAGTGATCACTTCATAAGAGCAAGTATGAAGTAGTACCATATCATAAGCAGTAAATGTTCTTAGATTGGGGCTAAATTATGTGTGAGACTCCATTTCATTCATATATCCATGATTTACATATGTCTTTGGTTTACTTTTAGATGTGATTATCATTTTATGATAGAGCATTGTAAATCATCTCCTGAGGCAAAGGGTAATTATATTGATAGTGACATTAATTTAGCCAATGCATAGAATTTAAAACATTGCCTAAAAGGAAATTATACAAATACAGGCCAGTCTCAGACAACAGTAATTGAATTGTTGACTTGTACAGATTAAGCTCTTCAGTGACTGGACACACTGTTTACACAAATAACGGGGGTTGGTGATAGGGCAAAACTTTCAGTAATACTTATTCACGAAGACAGAGCCAAGCCTACCAGACTAATACATATCATAAGAAATCAAGGGAAACATTAAAGTAGTAAATATGTGGTAGTCCAGGGCCACGGTCTATGGAACACCTTTAAAACAAGAGATTTGAACAAGAGTATATGACCTCCAATTCTATAACCTGGAAACAGCAGTCATCTGCTTCTCCTCACATGAGCGCAGTTTACCCTTAGGTCCAAGAGATTACATCAGTTCCTTAGCTCTGCAATAGGTGAGTTTGAGGTAAAGTTCAATTCACTTAGTGGGATTTTCACATGGATTCCTTCTGTTGTGGCCTCTGAAGGATGCTGAATATCTTGAAAGGACAGGATCTTACGTCCCAGTAGGCTATAACACATAGGTTGGGTCACCAAGAGCTGGATGGAAACTAGCTTAAAATGCTCAATTATGATCAGTCTCTGGACATATTCTCCTTATCAATTTTCCCTCAGTCTTGTTTATTCGGTATAGCTTTCCCATGTGTATGAAGTAAGCGATAACAATAGGCTTGGGTAAAGTACCCCTTAGTCATCAGATTGTGACATTTTTGCTTTATAACAATTTTAAGAGGTCTTTTCTTCAGATCTTTATAATGCACCTTGTCCTTGCTTTTTTAACTGCTACTTCCCTGGATATTAATTGTAGATTCAAAAAACCTCATTCTTATCCCTATATCATGATGTTTCTTTTTGGTCCAAATGTGAATATTTTTGTGTTATTTATGTTAGGCTGTTTTATTTCACCGTTTTATATGAGAGAGCATTTTGCTGGATATATAATTCTTGGTTGGAAATTCTTTTCTTTTTAGTTGTATACATACCATCCCATTTCATTCGTGCCTGCTGATAAATTAGCATTGTCTAATATGTACCCATTTGTAGATAAGATTTTGTTTTCTTTGGGCTGCTTTTAGAATTCTTTTGTTTTTAATTCTATTATAGTTCATTGCGGTGAATTTCTTCTGCCATCTAGCCTGTATAAGATTCCTTGGGATTCTTGGGTGATAATCTTCTCCTCTTTCATTTTTTATGCTGTCAGATGCCATGGAGTTTGTTCAGACTCATAGAGACCCAATGGGCAACAGACTTTTATGGATTCGGAACCAACTCCATGCCAGCCAACCACAGCCATAACACACTCCTATATGGCAGGGGTTGCAATTTATCTTATCCTGCTCCCCAGAACGGGCAAAATTGATCCCATCTATAGAGAGGCCCTCTTTAAAGACTACTTGGTATGGGAACAGAATTCTGCCTTTGTATTCGTTTTTATCCTTATAATAGTAGACTCAGACAAGATTTGTCTTGTAATTATTGACTAATTTCACTTGCCATAATTGATTTACAGTTCCATTTATGTTATAAGGTCTTTTGCTTTTTCATCACTATTTTTAGAGACTCAAAGTAATCTAGTGTGAGTATGTACTTGAGTTTCTTTATTCATGCTCTTACTGATGGGCATTTAGGCTGTTTCCAGGTTCTTACTATTGTGAACATGAGGAAGTGTGATAATTGGATGATTTTATGTCAACTACACTCCTGGCTAGGGGTTGAGCCAAACCTGCCAATCAAGTAATAGCTTGATGATACCTCTTTAGAGGTGTGGCCTTTTGTATGAGACTGAGGGGCTGTTGCAACCATCTCTCTCTCTTTATTTTTAATTGGCAACCATCTCTTTCTGTCACTTCACCTTCATCCTTGGTAGGATTTCACTGGGACTCTAGTGGCTTACTCTAGGGTAAGCCTCATGTGAGCTACAACACCCTGAGATCTGTTAGTGCCTTTCCATGCTTCCAGAGACCTTGGATTCATGAGATTCTGCTCCAACAAATCTACACTAATCCCCTCCTCCCTGCTTCACCTTTCTGCATCATAGGCCTGTGTCTCCTTGGGTCTGAAGAGGACCTGCTAGCATCAAAGCTATTGTCTTAAGTTGAACAGGGTTTAAGTACCTTCTTGATGTAAAGTTGCTTCTTAATATAAAGTTCTTTCTTGTACATATTTGAGTGTCACTAGATTTATTTCTCTAACCCGCCTAGCCTAACACAGGGAGCACATGTCTATTTGTGTTCTGTCTTTTACTTCTTTGGGGCATATGCCCAGCTGAGGTCATATGATATTTCTATTCCCAGTTGTTTCAGAAAATACCTTATTGCTTTCCATAATGGTTGGACATATTCAAAATCCCACCAGCCATATATGAGAGTTACAATCTCTTTACAACCTCTTCAGTATTTGTTTTTCTCTCTTTTTTGAAATGATTTATCATTGTGCATAAGAGGTAATATTTTTTTTTTAAGAGGTAATATTTGATCATTGTTCTGATGTGCATCTCTGATAACAGCTACTTGTTAGCTGTTTGAATAAACTCTCTAACAAGTTCTTGTTCATGTCCTTTGCTCATCTTATTATTGAATAATACTATTTTTCTCTTTGAAGTGTCCCTTGTCACTGTGTCACTGCTAAAGATTTTTTTCCTAATGTGTGAGTTATCATTTCATTCTTTTGATGAAGCTTTGATTTGTTTTGCATAAGTCCCAATTTGTCCTCCTGAGATCATTGAAGATAGAGCTGCTATAGCAAAATGTGGTGAAGAAATCTGATGGTGCCAGCTTTAAGAAAAAAAAATAGCATCTGGGGTCTGAAAGGCTTGTCTCAAAACAGAGAGCTGACTCAGAGGCACCATCAAGAATATATAAGGTTGTGTCCTCAGGACCAGGGGTGACAGTGGCAATACCAGGAGGGAAGGGGGGCGTATAAAGGGGGAATTGATCACAGAGATCTACATATAACCTCCTCTCTGGGGGATGGGCAGC
>NW_022111373.1:39832791-39835949 GCF_000313985.2 Echinops telfairi | reverse complement strand
CGGGAACCCAAGAGGAAAGCGAATTTTGGGAATGATGTGGGCAACAAATGTATAGGTGTGCTTCACACAATTGATCTATGAATTGTATGAGCCCCAATAAAATGATTTTAAAAAACCCACTAACAGACATTTCCCCCCTCAATTAAATGGAAAGGAAAAGGACATTATTTGCCTTTCTCAAAAGCATATCCCTAGTAATTAGATAAGATCTTGTCACATAATGAACTCAAAAAGGAAAGAGATGACCACCAAAGTAAGTGAATGAATGAACTATGTTATACAAATAACCATTATATGCCTTAATCACATAAATGATAATGGTATCAACGTTTTGTTTCTATTTCCTACATTGATAAATAAAGGCACCAAAGGCACGTTCTAATTAAATATTACTATCACAACATAAATAATATAGTTTACATTGCAATACAAAAATTCTAGTATTAGGATTATTTTCTTTATGAGAAATCAGAAAGTGTACAGATATTGTTAAAACTTCCAAATGAGTCATATGATCTCTGCCAGACATTCTGTATAAAGGATCATTGGAAAGTCATGCTTGATTTAGCAAGTGAAGAATGCCATTATCTCTAGTATCACTATGATTCTTGGACCATGGAAAAATAACAAAAATATCCTTGGAGAGAAACACAAATAAAATTTATCTTTATTATAATTTTGATAGGGATATTTACATCTCAAACATGTGGTAATGTTTAGGGGAGAAAAATACACACTTTCAAGGTTTGTGATTTTCCTAAGTAAAAATGATTGAGGTATTTTTCTGCAAACAAAAAGAATTTCATTCAATATGTCAGATGTTCAAAACTTGATAAAAATGGAGTTCTTTATGTTATTTGAAATATATTTTCTCTTTCTGAAATATATTAGCATTTTCATAATTCCTAGCAATGTGATAAAATAGGGAATTGGGTAAAATGACAACTAGTTCTTTTCACGAAATAGAGAAAAATACCAAAATTTGTGCACTAATAGTACACTATCATTAAGAATAAGAACATATACACATAACTATTCAATTTTGACCACATATCTGCCTAAATGTACACCATTATCAATTAGATAATGTTTAAGCTAACAATTGAATAAGTGAAAGTTGTTCTGCCAATGGTAAACAAAATAAATACTTGAATATAAATACAACTACACTGCAGCCAATGAAGCTGTTGTGCATAAAGCAATATAAAAGACGATTTCCAATCTTCCTTCTCAGACTATTCATGAGCGTAATAGACCGTGCTGTTTCAATGCAAAATGCAGTCAGCTCTTTATTATTCTCACTAATGGTGCAGATAATCCAAAGTGTTAGATAATCCCCAAACCATTTAATGTGGCATAGAAATAGACCTTTTAGGTTAAACAATTTCTTCTTAAATATTGGAGTTGATTTACCCACTAAGTGTGAAGACAACTGAGACCTTTCTGCCCTTGCTGCCAGCAGACAGACCTGGAAGAAAGTTTCTTCTAATCCTCCTTGGCTGCTCCAACCTTTAGTGGATTTCTTTTTTTATTACAATGAAGTGTCATTTTTCATATTTCTGTAATTTTATTTACTCATTACTATTATTTTACTTAAAGAAGTTTTAAAATAAGAGGTAAGATGGTATATTTTCATAAAAATCATATATTCAGCTATCTTATAAAATATTCTCCTACATTTTTATAACATAAAACTCAGATTTGAATTGTTCTCTGTGAAAAAAATAGTGCATTCTCCCTATCAATATTATACCTTCATAATAATTTTTGAAAAAAATGTGTCCTTGAAATAAAATAAAGTAAAATAATCCGTTGCTCTTCTATTGCTTCTACTTCATAAAGAGTCAGTAAGACAGAGAATTACTTGTCCCACAAGGTCTCTAAGGCTATAACATATACAGAAGAGACCACCATATTTTCCCCCCATTACAGGACAGTGAATTATTTAATATCGCTCTTCATCATACTCTCGATCTTTGTCTGACTGTGTAGGAGAAAGTGGGAGAAGATAGATACTGTTAGGATTATATGATTTAGTTGTTACTGTTAGCAGGGTTAATTATGATTGTGCCATCCTGTTAGATATAAAATAAGCCATCTTAAAATCAGGAAGACTGACTGTAGGAGATCAAAATGATAAACCTGACTGGAATTGTTAAATCCTTGTCAGTTGATCCCTCCCACACATGTTGGGGCTGATATGGTTTCCATTTTACGTATTTTATTTTTTTTCTTCATATTGTATTGGGGTTTAGCTTTGATGTATTTTGTCTTTGGAAATAGCCCTCTTGAATTTCTGGTATATGTTTTTTTTTCTGTTTCTTTTCTTTCTTTCTTTCTTTCTTTCTTTCTTTTTTTAATGAAACCTAGGATTGATGAACTTATAGAGAGAGCAAGCAGAATAAGGGTTCCTGGGGGTATGGTGCGGGGGAAGGTGGGGGTTAAAAGGGAGATGATATCGAAGAGCTCAAGAAGAAAGATAATGTTTTGAAATGGAATGTGGTAGCAATTGTACAATATTGCTTGATTTAATTGAACTATGGAATGATATGATATCTGTATTACCTCCCAGTAAAAAGGTTTGGGGGAAAAATCAGGAAGAGAAGGTTATCACTACTTGCAAAAGGAAAGAGTCAAGAGTGGTGTGTGTCTTTTGGACTCTGAGATCCATGCACATCCATCTTCCTTGGTTCAGCCACAGCTGCAACATCAGAACGCTTACAGAGAAAAACAGCACAACCAGGATGGAGAGCATGAGACAAAGAGAAAGGAAGTAAAACAGTTTCCGGAAGGAGACTGGCTAGTAGAGTGAAGTGTCTCCAGCCCCTTAATTAGGAGTGCTAGGTTTGCTGATCCCCCAGAGGTACAGATGGGCACTTTCTGGCTGAGGGTTATGGATGGAATGGTGCTTTTTGGGCATTTATTGGCAACCCTCAAAAAGCTTTGGACTATTGTCAGAGGAGGTCAGAGGCCAAGTCCAGAGTCTAGGGGCCAGAGAGTGGCCTGCGGGCCTGCAGAGCAAAAAAGAGTCTATCCTGGCTAAGGGGGGAAAAAAATGTATCTCGAGCATTTCTCACCTGAAGTGTAACCTGTTTATTTCCCCAACAAACTCTGTTGTACTAAGCATGGTCTGTGAATTCTGTGTGGCCGTTGCAAGA
>NW_022111373.1:39830610-39832691 GCF_000313985.2 Echinops telfairi | reverse complement strand
TAATTATTAGAAGAATAAAATTATGTATACAATGACTGCTATAAACATAATGGAAAAATTTCTAAACTCTTCTTTTGCATAGACATCATTATGGATTTCTTTAATAGAAAATTCATTATTTCAATAAGACAGGGTTTTATAGAAATTATAGATGTTTCTTTTCCTCCTCAATTAATCATATCAACAATCTAAGTAAAATCTTCTAAAAGCTTTCTGAAGTTATTGATTCCCCTTGCAGAAATCTATCTGAACTATATCATAGAGTCATTAGCAGGTAATGTTATGCCTCACAAATTATGCACTGACAGAATTTACTGGTGAAGTAAGAGAATCAGGACTCTTTGCCCATTCACTCAACTAATTGCTGCTACTGTGCGCATTTGAGCGCATGCAGTCCCTGCAAAACAGTTTTTAATGAGGCCATTAGTCTTTTTCTTATATTATTCCCCTAATTCCCTTCTATATTCTTTAAAGCCCTAATCAGCAAAATCATTTACAAAACCACTTTATAAAGTGGAACAGTTAGTTGCAACATGGTATCAATGGACTTAAGCATTATACCTTTAATATGTGTATATTGTACATCTCAAAGGAAGTCAACTCCATATATTTGTTCATGGTCTGTGAATTCTGTGTGGCCGTTGCAAGATGTCACTGACTACATCTCCAAGTAGAGAGTGCCAGGCTGGTTCAGAATTGGCAAAGTCGATTGGAAGGTAGGGCCTGTCTGACTTTAACCTCAGTGCGATCCGCCTTGAGCTGTGATGGTAATTAGAAGAGGTCAGACGCCACCTCCAAGTCATATTCACTCCTTTACATTTGTGGAGTGCCCTGTGGGCTCAAGACTCAGATCTTTTCATTAATCATTGAGCTCCTGAGGTTTACATCATTAGGCCTCCTTTCCTTTACTGAATAGTTCCCAATAAACTTACTTTAAATTATTTTTAAAACTGACCTCCAGAATACGATTTATTCATAAGAATATCTGGATTACAGAATAATGCAGTAGAGGTAGCAGCTAAAAGGTGTTGTTGTCTTAATTTCAAGGATTCGCTTAATAAAAAACAGGTGCTAAAGTGTTTTTAACTTGTTAGATAATCTCACATCATTTCTAGTTAGTTAAAATTTAGTTATAATTTCTCCTCCCTTTCAGGTTCCCCCAAACCCAAGCAATACATTCATTGTTACTGAATAAAATGGACATTTTTCAATTCTTACCTTTCTTGCATTTCCTATAGCATTTGATTACTCTCCTTTTAAATTTAAGAATATTTTCATACCCAGTCCCCATCATAATAAGTATATGTTCTGAGTTCCTTTGCATTTCTCCAGCAATTAATTATTGGTTTCTTTCATCAATCATCTCATGCCCCTTTTATTCTTTCCTTGGAGTTTCCAAACTTTTCTTATCAATTTAATCTATGCCCAAGGCTTCAGTATATGCTGACTAAATATTTCCAGTTAAATTCTGAATGCTGACTCTACTTAAACACATATTAAGTATTCAGTTTCCCTTTGCCCACCTCAAATTTAATTTATCTTAAAAAAAACCCACCTCATTGTTTTCGGCTGGAAATCTGTCCTCAGCTTTGTTTCCTAGGCATGTTGATGGTAAACCCATTTACCTAAATTAAAATAAAGCAAGCAAGTAAACAAACAAATCCACCAGCTGTCTTTGAATTGCATTATTTAGTTATCAAGCTCTGTGTGTTATTTATATTATATACCTTTCTAATTTTTCAAGTTATGCTAAATAACAGCCATCCATCATATGAATGACTTTAGCAATCTCCCTACAGAAGGTGTGTAGAGTGCATGCAGAGACTGCCTCCAAATACATATAGGTGATTGTCTTTCATCATGATTAAAGTCATTCACTTCTTCCCATCACTCAGCTTCTGATATCAATCATGGCATGATATTCATCCTACAGACTTTGCCATTGTCACATTTTGCTATTATTCTACATTCAAGAAGAATTCCATCACATTCATTGAATATAACATTTTAAGATCTAGCTTGAAGTAAAATACTGTTTACAACAGTATAGTGTCATTGTAACTACAAGAGAATTCACAATA
>NW_022111373.1:39824349-39830235 GCF_000313985.2 Echinops telfairi | reverse complement strand
GGGTGAGAAAATAAACTGATACCAAGGGTTTGAGTAGAAAGAAAATGTTTTGAGAGTGATGGTGGCAACATATTTACAGATGTGCTTCACACAATGGATATATGTATGTATAAGAGCTGTAAGAGCCCCCAATAAAATGATTTTCTTAAAAAAAAACACTAAATAAATAACTATGTACTTCCAAGAAGTCAAAGAAAAAGAAATATATAAAATTATATTATGTAACTACAACATTTCTACTAAAAATGGAAACTATCTTTGGCATGGTTTGCCCACTGTTTATTTATTTCTTTAGCAATATATCTAATAATATATTTGTAATTATTAGAAGAATAAAATTATGTATACAATGACTGCTATAAACATAATGGAAAAATTTCTAAACTCTTCTTTTGCATAGACATCATTATGGATTTCTTTAATAGAAAATTCATTATTTCAATAAGACAGGGTTTTATAGAAATTATAGATGTTTCTTTTCCTCCTCAATTAATCATATCAACAATCTAAGTAAAATCTTCTAAAAGCTTTCTGAAGTTATTGATTCCCCTTGCAGAAATCTATCTGAACTATATCATAGAGTCATTAGCAGGTAATGTTATGCCTCACAAATTATGCACTGACAGAATTTACTGGTGAAGTAAGAGAATCAGGACTCTTTGCCCATTCACTCAACTAATTGCTGCTACTGTGCGCATTTGAGCGCATGCAGTCCCTGCAAAACAGTTTTTAATGAGGCCATTAGTCTTTTTCTTATATTATTCCCCTAATTCCCTTCTATATTCTTTAAAGCCCTAATCAGCAAAATCATTTACAAAACCACTTTATAAAGTGGAACAGTTAGTTGCAACATGGTATCAATGGACTTAAGCATTATACCTTTAATATGTGTATATTGTACATCTCAAAGGAAGTCAACTCCATATATTTGTTCAGTAAAAAATAATAATGGTCCTAATAAGGTAGTATGCATATTTGATGATATTTTAACGTAAACCATATCTCCTAATATAGAAAACATGCCAAGAGCCATAATTCAAGTCTAGTAATTATCTTCCCCAGAATCTGTTAAGAGCAAGAGCTTCAAGATAATGCGAATGAATTATACATCAATGAATTCCTTCTGGAAAGTCCCGCACATCCAAAAGTGTTACTATTAAAGATGAAATAGACATGCAAATTGACTGTAGTACAGGTATTAAGGGTATCTAAATGCTGACCAAAAAGGTTAAGCTAGTGATAACTGAAATTCAATATTTAAATTCTATGCCCACAGGTAACCAAAATATGGATCTCAATTAGATGTCCTTAACTAAAATTTTCAGAGGAATCACTGTTTCTATGGAATGACAATACAAAAATAGTACTACAAGGTTCTAATGGAATCCTTGGGTAATGCAAACAGTTAAGATATTGGACTGCTATCTGATATAGTAGAAATTTAAGCCTTTGTAGAGACTCTCAGACAGAAATATCTGGTAATGGACTTCCAAAAATTGAATTAAAATATTTTAGATATTCAAACTATTATAGCACATTTGTGGTCACCATGAAACAGAATTGATATGGTTCGATGGATATTTTTTAAACTGGGAGGTGTCACCAAAATGATAATATGCAGCTCTAGTGAAAATGGCAGTTTTAAGCTCATGTAAACATTTTCTATTTTAACTAATACAAAATTCTTATCATCTGAGGTACTGTATTTTTAACTAGCAATATGGAAACATATTTGATTTAAAATATTACAGGGTGAAATCATATGCAAATTTAAAATAATTTATTACTTATTTTGACTGTTAATATCATTTTAAACATTAAATTACTAAGTTATCCATAAACACAAAGTTGAACAAGACTGTGTATATATGAGTTAGATACATGCTGGAGGCTTCTCCTGAGACATGTCTACAGAAACAAATGAAAACAGTATTAGCAGAAATACAACTTTCTGGTGGCTACAGAAGTGAATGCATCCAAGATCATCTAGTCAGACTTTGAGCTGCAGAAGCTAATGAGTCCGAAGTTGACAGGTCAGATGGCAAGCCACCAACAACTCCCAGGACTGGCTGGGAATATGGGAGCTGTTGACTCCAATCCGAAGAACTGGATGTCACTGAGTGAGATGAACAATCCAACCCAAGCAGAAAGCAAGCGAACTTATCCACAATGTCACTTACATCGAAAGTATGGCACAATTATAGGAGACTTCCTTTTAATTCATTTCATCTGAGCAATGAACTGGTAACGGTGTTGCATACTGCCCTATTCTTATTCCACTACGGAGCTTTGTAACTGATCAGCAGTTATTCAATTGTTTTAGGTCAGGTGATGGGACATTATGAGGTGCTAACTGCCCAAACACTGAGAATCTTGACCCAGTCAAGTTGACAAAAAACATAACTATCACAAGGTTCAATATGCAGGAGACAGTACCACCCAATCCTTGCTTCTAATGAGCTCTACTTATTCCAAGAGAGATTAATTTGTTCGTTAGCACATAGTATTTTTAATGTTATTTGCCAATGTATTAATGCAAAATTGTATGATTGTCCTGTATTCCTTATTGTGTAACCAGCTTTCAGATGCATTTGAAAATAGTATAGTTTGGATTCCGTGAAGCTTAATCCTCAAAATTATGTATTTGCTTGTTAACACCTAAAAAGCAAAGAAGTTCTTTGCACCAGATTTGCCCAATGCAATGCAGTGTGTGATTTCTTGACTGCTTTTCCCAGAAGTGTTGATTGTGAATGCAACTAAAATAACATATTTGTCATACTCATACTTTTGTACAATTATCATGTTATATTCTAGTCCAGAGTGAGGATGTTTGCTTTTTTTCACATTGGGCTGTATCCAATACTGAAGATTATAATCTTTAATCTTAGTAAGTACTTCAAGTCCTCCTAGGTTTCAGCAAGTAAGATTCTGTCCTATGCATACAGCAGGTTGTTAATAAGGTGTCATTGGATAAGTATCCCCTATTCTTCTCAGGGTATTTCCTCGGCATACAGACTGACTAAGTATGCTTAAAAGATACAAATCTGATCCACACCTTTTATGATTTTAAATCACAAAAAATGTTCCCTTTTGCGTTTGGATGACTGTCTCTTGGTTAATATGTCATTTCTGCATAAGAACAATTAAGTGCTTTGGGTTAGCCATTCTTCTCAATGGTATCCATAGTTTGCTATGATTCACACAGATTAATGTCTTTGCAGAATCCATATAGCAAAAATAAAAGGTACAACTGACATCAGCAATTATAAAATATGTTGTGACAGTTACATAATCTCCCATCAATTTGTGAAGGGATGGAGTCCAGCCTGTCAATCATGTCTCAACTTGATGATCTCATTTGGAGGCAAGAAGATAAATAGCTTACTGGAGGCCAGATACACATTCACTCTCTGCGAGACATTCTTGATGACAAGGTATCTTGAGGTACGCTCATAGAGCCAGAGTCCTGCAGCTGGAGGAGCCACTGGAGACCCATGCCACGCTGAGATGCTTCCACCACCACTGGGTCCACAAGTCTTTCTACTCACTGGCCAGTGATTTTCCTGCACTCAGCGCCTTTGCATGTGTTGCGCAAGCCTGAAGAGAAATTTACAGACTGGTATTAGACATAATATCGGACTTATGGACTTGATCTGGATTGGGCTGGGATGTTTTCTCAATATACAATTGCTCTTTTATACAAAGCACTTTCATATACACACGAGTGTCCATGAATTTGTTTCTCTAGTCAACCCTGGCTAACACTCATGCTGTGTCCTCTTCTGAATATTACTTGAATGTACTACTTCAACCATTATTGAGTTCTTATCTGCAAACTTTTATTTCCATGTGCTATTAGTGATATTGTTTGTTAATTTTTATACACTGTTGGGCACAAATACTGGGCCAATAGCTAACTTCCAAATTTCTTGGCTTTGAACAACCAGTAAGCGTTTCCGTTTCTTCAAAAGTTTGCTGGAGCAATTAAATTATTTTTCTTTAAATATCTGTAACCTTGTGTTTTTTTCCTGATTTCTTCAGTGAACATGGACTTCTTCTGTCATGGTCATTGGCTCTTGATCCTATGCTACCTCTTGAAATAGTAGGATGTTTACCAGTGATTTTTGGTACAGTGATTGTGCAGTTCTTTCATTTTTCGAGGCACCATGCATCATTCAATATTTTGCCTGCAGAATCCTTCAAGATTGAAACTTGAGATTTAGATTTTTTTTTTGTTCTTCCAGTTTGAAATAATACTAAATGTGTCTTCCTTTTTGGATTTCTAACTCTAGATATTTGCACATTTAAGTATACATTGTCTTCTAAGATTGTTTACTTTGTCATTTCTTGTGGTGGGCAGAGAAAAAGAGGATGGCCCTCAGTAAGATGGACTGATACGTTGGCTGCAGCAATGGAATCAAGCAGAGGAACAATTGTGAGGATGGTTCAAGACCCTTCAGTGCTTCAGTCTGTTGAGCATAGGGTTGCTATGGGTCTAACTAATTCATTAAAAATACTCTAGGGGATCAGAGCACTTGGGAGCAAATGAAGGGGGAGGAAGAGAGAGTGGAGCAAATCCTGGTCCAAGCCTGGGGGATGATATCCCTGCTCAGAGCAGTCAAAGCACAGAGAGAAAAATATTGCTGGCCCTGTTATGAGACACAACATCCCTCACTGACCCATAACCCTACAGGGGAAGACACTGGAGACACATTATGGGAATTGCACCTGATCTGACCCCACCACACTGAGGCAAAACCCTAAGGGCATGCAACAGAACAGCTAGGGGAGCAGAACAAGGGAGTACCAAAACTAGACTTTGGGGCCAGGGATTGGCACCCCATCAGATTCAACCAGAAAACACTCCTAAAGGTCAACAAACAGACCGGGAACTATTTGCAGGCTTTTCTCTCTTTTTTTTGTCATTGTTTTTTGTTGCTGTTGTTTTGTTTTGTTGCTTTGTTTTGCTCTGTCTTGTTTTTGTGTGTATTATCTCTGCAGGTCTATCAAGATAAGATAGGTTAGATAAACAATCTGGAGGAGAAAATAATGGGTCTGAAGATTCCATGGGGGACATGGGAGAGGGAGAGGTGGAGGATAGGAAGTGGTGTTAACAAACGCAGGCACAAGGCACAACAAGTGATCCAAAATCGGTGGTGAGGAGGGTGTAAGAGGCCTGGTATCATTTGATCAAGGGCAAAGTAAACATGAGAAATTACTGAAACCCAAATGAAGACTGAGCATGATAGTGGCACAAGAGGTAAGTAAAAGGAAATAGAGGAAAGACCAAGGAGGCAAAGGGCATTTATAGAGATCTAATTACAAGCATGTACATATGTAAATATATTTAGATATGTTGATGGGGAAATAGATCTATGTACATATACTTATAGGTTTAGTATTGAGGTTGCAGATGCCCATTGGGCCTCAACTCAAGTACTCCCTCAATGCAAGAACACTTTGTTCTACTAAACTGGCATTCCATGATGCTCACCTTCCCGACACAATTGCTGAAGACACAGCAGGTGCATAAGCAAATATGGTGAAGAAGCTGATGGTGCCCGGTTATCAAAACATATAGTGTCTGGGGTCTTAAAGGCTTGAAGGTAAACAAACGGCCATCTAACTCAGAAGCACCAAAGCCCACATGGAAGAAGCACACCAGCCTGTGTGACCACGAGGTGTTTAAGAGATCAGGCATCAGGCATCAAAGAACTAAAAATCATATCATTGAGAATGAGGGGAAGTGCAGAGTGGGGACCCAACTGGACATCCCTTACAGAAGAGTCGCCGGGAGGAGATAAGCCAGTCAGGGTACAGTGTAGCAACGATGAAACATACAACTTTCCTCTAGTTCTTAAATGCTTCCTCCCCCCACTATCATGA
>NW_022111373.1:39792929-39823768 GCF_000313985.2 Echinops telfairi | reverse complement strand
CATGAGCTAAATAGAATGTTTCAAAGATCAGCTCAGAAACACCAAGTCAAATATTGTAATGAAAAGTGAAAAGACCTAGCATTAGGAAAACCAAGAAAATAAGAACATGGTAAGCAAATCTCAAACTGAAAGAAATAAAGAAAAATTTGAAGCCTGAAGTGACATATTGAAAAATCCTATGGCCAAAATACTGAACAATGTAAGAAGTATCAAAATAAGATGGAAATAATTCACTGGCCCCGTGCATCATTTCAGGACGTAGTTCATGAGCAAGAACCCAGGATACCAAAGGAAGAAGTTCAATCTGCATTAAAAGCATTAGCTAAATACAAGGTTCCAGGAATTAAAATGTGTCAATAAGCTGACAAACCACTGGAAGCACTCATCCATCTATGCTAGAAATATTGTAGGGCAGCTATTTGTACAACTGACTAGGGGAACTCAGTCTTTGCACTCATACCAAAGAAAAGCGACTCAATGGAATGCTCAAATTTTAGAAAAATATCATTGAAATTACATGCAAGTAAGAAAAATGCTGAAAAATCATCCCACAAAGGTCTCAATAGTACTTGGATAGGGATCTGACAGTCATTCGGTACATATTCAGAAGAGGACATAGAACAAGGGATGTCATTGCTGATTTCAGATGGGTCCTAGCTGAAAGCAGAAAACACCAGAAAGATAGTTACTTTTATTTACTACTATGCAAAAATACTAGAATCTGTGGTCATAATAAATTATATATAGCTTTGAGAATAATGGGCATTTCGGAACACTTTATTGTGCTCAGGTAGAACTGATGCGTGGATCAGGAGGCAGTTGTACAAACAGACACGGGAATACTGCATGATTTTAAATCAAGAAAGGTGTTTGTTAGTGTTGTAGCCTCTCACCATACTTGTTCAATCTCTGTACTGTAGACATCATCATAGAACCTGGCTTACTTGAAGAAGAATAGGACACCAGGTTTGGAGGAAGGCTGATTAACAACCTACCACATGCAGATGAACCAATCCTGCTAAACGTGAGGAAGACTTGAAGCACTTGCTATTGAAGATCAATGATTGCAAACTCGGTGTGGATTACAACTCAATCTAATGCAGACCAAACACCTCACAACTGTACTATGGGTAACATTACGAAAAATGGAGAAAACATCGAGGCAGGGCTTTCGTCTTGATTGGGTCCATAATCAATGCCCATGTAAGCAGCAGTTAATAGATCAAACTATGTGTTGCATTGGGTAAATCTGCTGCAAAAGACCTTTTTAAGGTGTTAAGGAGCAAGTACGTTACTTTGATAACGAAAGTGTGTATAACCCATACGATGATATTTTCAATTGCCTCATGAGTGTGAAAGTCCAACATTGAATAAGGAAGATTAGAGAAGAATATTTGCATTTGAATTATGGTGCTGGTGAAGAATATTGACTGTGTCATGAATTACCAAAACAACAAACAAATCTATATTTTGAAGAAAAATAGCCAGAATGTTCCTTAGAAGCAAGGAGGGTAAGATTTAGTATCATGTACTTTGGTCATGTTATCAGTTCCTGGAGAAGGATGTCATGCTGGTCAGGAAAAAGAGAAAGACCTTGGCAAGATGGATTGATATATTGGGTGAACTATGAGCTCACATATAACAATTGTGAGAATGTTCAGGACTGCATAGTGTTTTGTTCTGTTGTACACAGGGTTGCTATGATTTGGAACAGATTATATGGCATATAACAACAAACAGAGAGGAAAAGAAGTGTACATTTGATAATTTATTTGTTTATAATACAATTTGATAGTGTTGGAAGATTTGAAATTAAAACTATTTATTTGAATAATTTCACAGAACTTGAAACTTTCTTTATAACTGTCTTTGATTTAGAGCAGTTAGTTTCAAATCAAACTTCATACTAAAGCCATTTTGGAAATTTCTTGATACTCATTTACACATTATTTTATCAAGTGATTCAGAACTCATGTGATCCCTTGTGTATCCATATATTTGCAAATGTATTTTATAAACTTTAGATGAATTTTGAAATCATTAAATTTATTGAGACTTAATTTTTTAGGTTATTAATTATTCCCTTTTGACTTTAGCCTGATTTTATTACTTAAATGCAATGACAAGAAAATTATAAATATGAAAACATTTTCCTTGGAGTAGTCTTTTAGCTATCATCTATTTATCTTCAGAGACTGAATTATTTAATGTGGCATTGTTAGGTAAACTCTCTAACTCCCACCAAAGGACTTTTCCCTGAAGAAGTCTGCTGAAAACCTGTGGGAAGCCACTGATAGGATTCCCCTCTGAGTAATTTTGAATAGGATCCCCTGAAGTGCCAACCTGCTCTGTGTGAAAGCAGTTCTCTGAGAAGGCAGCAGGCAGGGTCTCATTACCAGCAAGAACCAGGAATGGAGTCCATCCCCTAGACCAGTAATCCATCCATATAAAGTGAACCTCCTGGATTCAGATGACAGCTATGCCATCGAAGAGGAGCAGCAGAACCAGAATCCAGAGCATGGAACAGATAGATGGACTTCTAACATTGAGCAAGCTGAGTGATTTTGTGCATGAGGCTGGCTTGTGGAGGAGTGTAACTCTCAGCACTTAAGTGGAGAAGTTGGGCTTGCAGACCCACAGAAGTGGAAATGAGTGCTTTGGGGTTGAGGCTTACTGAAGTGAGGTGCCTGCAGGCATTTAATACACAGAACTGGGTTGACTGACTACATGGAGCTTGAACTGAATGCCTTTAAGTGGAGGCTTACCCCTTTGGGCATTTATTAACAGACTTGAAAAATTGTAACATGTCTTGGTAAGTAACCAAACTGAAAAATTTTCATTGTCATTACAATTTGTTAAATTTGCTAATAGACTCTTTAATTATGAGTTTCTGTATAGCCATTTCAATGGAACCCAAAGGAGTAAAATAAAGAATACCAATTAAAACAACACATTATCTACCTACATGCCTACCTATATGTATTTTTTATTCTTTTATATATAATAAAGAGAAAGTCTCAATAATTTTCAGTGCATTTGGCAATGATTGTCTACCAGAATTTAGGTGGAAATTATAAATGTTTATCTATTTCCTTTTTTCATTGATAATATTTTATTACATACATGCATCAATTAAAAAAAATCAATCTATCCATTACTTTGTCTAATTTTTGAAATTTACTAAATAAACTGAGTTTATTCTTTGTTATAAAATAGGTCATATCTAAACTTATAATTACAAATAATCCATTAAAATTAAATATTCACTTGTTAATGATTGAAAGTATCTCTTATTACAAGTATTTTATGAGTACCATACCTATTTGATGAAATTTTCCTCGATTGTTTCTATATGTACAGTACTAGAAATAGTCAATGGATGTTTATAATTTAATTTTAACATTTAATTGCTTGCATTGTGGTCAAGTATATAGTCATCAAAAATATGTATCACAATGATGTGATAGCTAAATGGGTATACATCAGAACTAAGGGAAGGAAATGAATATCCATAATTAAATTTTTATATGCCATAGCTTGCAGTGGTGAAATAAATATCTGTCAATGACATGAATGTTAAATGGTTGTGTCAGAACATAGACTAAAGAAATTAATATCCTCAATTAAATATCTATATGTTATGTGGAATTTTGAAGGAGAAAGTCTTTTGAGCTTAAAATTCCTTCACAGGTTTTCTGATTTTAGAAAATATAGTACTTTTTGTTTGTGCTATTTTGACATGGCAAAGGTAGAATACGGAGAGAATTTCATTTATGGGATGTTTGCTCTTTAAAATTGTAAATTCTTTCTAAGTACATTATCTCTAACTCTATTGCTTCAAATTCCCATTAAACTGGAAATTTTAATCTCCTATTATAGTGAACTTTTTGTATGCTGGGTTTAAACCCACAGGGAAGATCTACCTTACCTTACAGAGTTGCTGCGAGTCAGAATCTATTCCATGGCAATGAGTTTTGTTTGGGGTTACACCCTCGCATTCTTTTTCAGTCATCTTTGAATTCTTTCACTCCATTCAATGTTGATCTGTGTCCCTGCTCACCAGCAGGAAGTCTCTTGCTGTTCCTGTGCTCAGACAAGGCCCTGGCTATCTCTGTACCACAGCAAGGAAGGCCCAGACCATCACAGGAACTTGGCAAAGAAGCCATGGGCACTCCTTCATCCTAGTAAAGAAAGCTGCAGCTGCCCCTAGTACTCAGAAAAGAAGGTCTTTGTGTTCTTGCCTCTGTAAAAGGCCTCAGATGTCCCCAACCCTGGCAAAGAAGGAAAGCTAGCTACTGGTATCCCTGAACTCTAGAAAGGAAGGCCCCACCAACCCAACAGCCCATCAAGGGTTGTTTCGTTCTCTTGGGACAGAGAAGCAACAAAAGCAAACAAACATGAGAGAAATATGCACGTCAACAACACTTAGAAGCCAATGCAATACCATCATTTGTCTATTAGTCTTACTGGTGGCTTGCCTGTTGCTGTAATACAGAAGGCTGTATCACCAGGATTTAAAATACAATCAGGTAGTACACAAAGCACACATGTTTGAGTAGACTTCCAGCCTAAAAACAGAATATGAAATAGGAACAGCTGTTCACTTCTGATGGACTAGCTATGGCAGCTTTTAATTAAATACAGTCCAATGTGTTCATATATAATGCAAGAGGACAACCCCCTTAGGTTGAAAGATGATTGTTATCTCATGGCTGCGGAATTAGTGGTTATTGAACTTTGGTTCAGATCTCATGATTTGAGGATGCCTCATGAAAGATGGTCTGAGAATACCAAATGTTTTCTATTTTAAAGGCTTCTTATAACATAGATAAATTTTGTAGGCATGGTTTTGACTTTATGAATGAGTGTTATTGAAAGTTTTCCCTCTCACCAACCTCCATTGTTTGTGTAATTAGTATCCAGTCACTTCAGAGTTTAATGTGTATTAATCATCAATTCAAGAATTGCTGTCTGAAGCTGGCCTGTCATTATAAGTTTTCCTTTTCTCAAAAGTGTTTTTAGTTCAGTACAACTGGCTATATTTATTACACTGTAAATAGAAACTACCTTATTCTGCGAAGGAATAACTTATCATGTTATCTGTCATAAAATGATGATTCTCTAGTTGAACCAGAGACATATATAAATCAGAGTCACTTGAAAGACTCACACCTACTTCTAATCCAAATCTACCACAGTAACAATTAGTTCTCATGGCATGACCATGCTGGATGTTCACCCTTATGAAGAGATCAGTGGAGATATATGGTGTTGTAGCAAAATGTGGGGAAAAAACTAGATGGTGCCAGGCTGTCAGAAAGAATAGTGTCTGGGATGTAAATACTTGTCTTAAAATAAGCAGCCATCTAAGTGAGGAGTCAACTAAATCTATATGGAAGAAGCACCCCAGCCTGTGTGATACAAGAATTAGAAATAATAAAGCCCAAATCTGAAGAAGGGAATGATATCAGAGCTTACATTGTGAACACCTGGTTTTCAGAAGGCTACTGGTGAGAGTGGAAGACCTAATTTCATTTGCAGTGGCCACACCTGGATTAAGCCTCCAGTGAATACCCTCTGCCAATTGTTCATAGATAAGAATAGCCTTGCTATCAAACAGGGAGTGCTATAAGGTTGATTATGCAGAATGTAATTCAAAATGTAATGTCATCATCTGATCTCACTTTTGATCAATTTTAAAGTTGGTTCAGTTATTAATATTTTCTGTTTCTACTTGATTGAGGTCTTTCTATATTTTGTCCAATTATTGTTATTGGATTTGTTTGTTTGCTTTGTATGGTTGCATTTTGTGGCTTCTTTGGTATGGTTTTCTGTATATGAAATACAGGATAGGTAAATCCATAGAAATTGTAGCATGGCAAAGGAGGATGGGTAGAAATATGGAGTTAACTAAAATGAGTATGAGAAGAAAATGTTCTGAAATTGATTGTGGTGATGATTGCATAAATCTTATTAATATGATTGTATGATTAAATTGTATAATATTACAACTGGGAGCAGCTGCCTTTGTAAACTCAAGTCCACAATAATGATGTGGATGAAGAAACATTTTCAGAACCTTCTTTTGCATATGGGCATGACTCAAAATGAAAAGAAAATATTTCAAATGGCCATTAATAATTGGAACAGGGAACAAATTAGGTAGGACTCTAGGAAACATGAAAGTCATCAAAAATGAAATGGAATGCATAAAGATCACTATCTAAGTATCAAGAGTTGAAATTAACTGGTATTGAACATTTTAAATCTACCAATCATTTGGATTTCCATGCAGGTATTCATTAATCATAAAAAAACCATATCAAGATATATTAGATGAATACAATAACATCCAGGTAAAAGGATTACTATTCAAATTTATGCATCAACTACTGAAACTAATGATGAAAATATTGAAGAAGTCTACTGAATTATTCATTCTGAATATGAAAAATTATGTGACCAAGATGCATTGATAATTAGTGGTAGCTGGAACATACAATTTGGTGAGAGAAACAAAGCTCAAGATCACCTGATAGAATTTTGCAAGACCAACTAGATCTTCATTTCAGAAATCTTTCTTCAGCATATGGTGGCAGCTGTAAATATGCGTACTACCAAATGGAAACCATAGCAATCAACTAGATGATATCTGTGGGGAGAGACTGGAGAAGTTCTATGTCATCACCTAAAATAAAGCCAGAAAACAAATGAAGAACAAACTGTCAATTGTTCATATATAAGTTCATATTGGAATTGAAGAAGTGAGGGAAAGCCAAAATAAGTATATCCTACATGATATTAGAGAAAATCTCAAGAACAAATTTGGCACATTGAACACTAATGACAGATGGCATGACAGGATGTGGTATAAGTTGAAGAATGTCATTTGTAAAGAGAGCAAAAGTTCATTCAAAAGACAAGAAAGGAAGAAAAGACCAAAGTTGATGTCAGACGAAACTCTGAAAGTTGCTGCTGAATATAGAGTAACTAGAGTAAATGGAATATATGCTTAAATTAAAAAAACTAAATAAACACTTGAAAGGGCAGAAAAAGAAGAAAAAATATTGTAATGAAATGTGCAAAGATACGGAGTTAGAAAGCCAAAAAGAAAGAACATACTGACTGGATAGCTCTTGTTGAAAAAACTGATGAAAAAAATTAAAGAGTTGCCATTTTGAAGGATTCGATGAGCAAAATATTAAATGATGCAGGAAGTACTGATTTCAAAACGTCACTATGCCAAAAAATATAGTCAACATTAAACCATTTGAGAGTAAGCATATGATAAAAACAACAATATTGACAAAAGAAGTCCCAGGTGCAGTGCCGACACTAGGGGAAAATAGAGCTACCGAAATTCACAAGATTAAAATGTTTCAATAAGCTAATGCAGTACTGGAAACACTCTCTCAACAAATTTGGAAGACAGCTACCTGGGCAAGTGACTGGAAGAGACCCATGTTTGTACCCATTCCAAAGAAAGGTAGTTGAACATAATGTGGAAATTATTGAAAAATATAATTACCATCAAATGCAAGACATTTCAGCAATCTCTGAAGCAGTAAAACAACTTGGGTATAGCAGAATTTCAAGCTGTATTAGGGAGAGAATGTGGAACAAGGGATGTCATTGATGACATCAGATAGCTCTTTGCTAAAAGCAGAGAATACCCCCCAAATGCTTGTGTTTTAGTGACTATACAAAGGCATTCAATTTTGTGGATCATAAATGAGAGCACTTAATTTGGCTTACTGACAAAAGCAAGGCACTGCAAATACCTAGGTAAGTTTTTCTTCATTTCTTTAGCATAAGGTTTCGGTCCCAGCATTTTTATTCGTTTTAGTTTTAAATATACCTATATAAGGGGCAAGAATCTGCCTCCCTAGTGAAAATGGCCTCTAAATGTTTCAAGATTTAAATGAGTGGTTATAACATCTTGCTAAGACACTCTCCCAAGAGCTAAAGCAGTAACAAGAATTAAGCAATGAAGCCTGGGTAGCCTTAATAAGAATGGGAATACTGGAAGAGTTCATTGTGTTTCTGGGACCGTGCACATGGACAAAGGGAAGTTCTGGAATAGGACAAGGTCAGGGAGCAAACATTGCATAGTTTTAAATCAGGAAATGTTTGTATCAGAGCTCCATTCTTTTATTATACTTATTCTATCCATATGATTAGCAAATAATCTGAAAATCTGGACCTTATAAAGAAAAATGCAGCATCTCATTTGAAGGAAGCGTATTAACAAACATCAACATGTAGATGACAACTTTGTCTGTTGAAACTGAGGAGGATTCGAATTGCCTGCTGATGAAGATCAAAGACTGCAGCCTGAACCACTGCACCAATAGATATTATCATGGTAAATGAAAAAAAATCAAAGTTGTAAAGGGTTTTATTTTGCTTGAATCCAGTCAATGCTCACTCGCAGAAACACTGTCAAGAGCTCAAATAATGTATTGCATTGGTAAATCTACTGCATGCGACTTCTCTACAGTGTTGAATAGCAAGCATGTCACTTTTAGGAATAAAGTGTGCCAGACCCAAACTGTGGTATTTTTAAATGGTTTATATGTATATAAAGGTTTGAGAATGCTTAAGGAAGACCAAAGAAGAACTGATGCATTTGAATTATGATGTTAGTGAAAAATATTGAAAGTATCTGAACTGCCAAAAGAATATATAAGTATCGTTTTAAAGAAGCACAAACAGATGCTCCTTAGAAGTGAGAAGGCAAAAAAGTGTCTCACACAGTTTGGATATGTTACTAGAACTGACCAGCTTGGGAACAGGATATCATACTTGTTAAAGTAGGTCATGGGCACAGAAGAATAATTTTGATAGGAGGGATTGACACAGTGACGGCAACAATGGGTTCACCCACAATTCTGAGGCTGGCACATCATTTCCTTCTGCTGTGCAAACGGTCCTGATGAGTCAGAACAAACTCAGCGGCCCCTATCAACAACAGAACAGCAGAAGGAACCACTGCTCTGGCCTGTGCCATCCTCCCAATTGTTCCTATTCTTGAGGCCATTGTCGCAGCCACTGGGTCAAGGAAGGGCCTTCCTCATATCCCTACCATTTTCTTCACCAAGAATATGTTCTCCAGTGACTGGAAAGTTATCTATAGGAAAATCAGCATTTGTAAATTCGAATCGTCACTCACCAGATCACTTTTCCGTAGAATGGTCTCCATTTTGAAAATAGAGCAAGCTATCTCATTGTACTCTTATCTGTACATCCATTCTTGGAAACAAATGCTGCAGTTGTATTGAATCCTTAAGGCACAGTTAATAAAGAAATTATTAAGGTCTGGAAATAATTCTTAGGATAAAATCACACAAACAATAAAATATTATTAAGTTGCTTTTGAAACAGGAGAATTCATAACAGCTAATGCTGTAATTTCTCAATTTTACAGAGAGTTATCCAAATATATTCTTCATCATTGGCCTACTGTGCCATACCTGAGGTGCTACACAACAAATATGAGGTGTACTCTCAATTTTCTCACAATTTCTAGAGAGGCAGGAGGCCATTAGCAAAAGAGAGCTAATAACTATTAAGGATTGTTCTATAAACGTGTTCTCTTTCCATCCAAAGCCTGAACACATGTTGACAAAAACAAAGTAGCTAGAATTACTTAGGAAAGAAAAGGGCAAAATAAAATGGGACATTTTCTGAGGTGAGGTAGTCAGGTTATTGTGCTAACCTGGCCGATAAACACATATGGGGTTAATTGAAAGGCGGAGGGATAAATGACTCAGTGAGCCTTGCCTTTCCAGTTCTCAGGTCTCTTGCTTTGTGATGGCCGGACCAGGGTGCAGCTGCCTTAGTCAGTTCCCTGCTTCAGCTGGCAAGGCTCACTTCCTGCAAGACATCCCCAAGGAGAAGCCCCATTTCTCCCCAAAATCATTTGCCATACCCCAAGAGACTATTAATCCAATTACTGTCTCTATAGATTTACCTATAGTAGATTTCATATACAGAAAAACATTAACAAACAAACAACAAAACTAACAAGAATAACCAAATAGAACACATAAAAACATCAATAAAAAGGAAAGCAGAAAATATTAAAAACTAGAACAAATTAAAATGGATCATAAGGAAGATCAAATGACAGGGTGTTAAATTTAACCTAACTGCATCTGTAATAATCAATTTACAAAGCACTCTGCATGTTAACAAGGCTATTCACATCCCTGTTCCATGGTTCTAGGGGCTAACCTAGGAGCTTAATCCACATGTTTTCCCCTTCAGTTCTCCCCATTCCCAATTAAAACATATTTTAAAGGGGTCTAAAAAGAGATCAATTGATAAAACATTGCATTTTGACTTAACTTGGTCTGCCATAATTGACTTCATAATGCCCCCTGTTGGATAACAGGGATATTCACATCCCTCAACTTTGTTCGAAAGGGATTTACTGGAGGCTAAATCCACATGTAGACCCTGCAAATGAATTTTGGACTTTCATTGCCATCCATAACCTTAGCTGTTCATTATTTAAACTCTGATGTCATTCCCTCCTTTAGATTAAGATTATATTATTTGCAATTCATGGATCACACCAGCTAGTGTGATTCTTCCATGTGGACTTAGATTAAGTCTCATTTACATAATTTCTTGTTTGAAAACAATTATTTCAGACCTGAGGCACTGTTCTTCCTGATAGCCTGTTTCTTCACCACACTTTGCTGTAGCACCCATATCTTTAGTGATCTCTTAATGAGAATAAGCAGGATCATGTCATAAGAACTAGTTATTCTTATATTGGGGCTAGAATTAAGTGTAAGCCCCAAATCCATAAATGCACCTTTGATTTATATATGTCTGTGGTTCACCTTAGTAACAATATTTTCATTTTATGTTAGAGAACATTATCAATCATCCCCCTAGTGCATAACTTCCACTGCCATTAAATCAAGGTGGACTTACAGCAATAATATAGGACAGGGCAGAACTGTCCTTGTGATTCTCTGAGCCTACTAATCTTCACATGTGTAGAAAGTCTTATCTTCCCCTATGGAGCTGGCTAGTGGTTTTGAACTGCTGACCTTACAGTTATCAGTCCATTGTCTAATCACTATGAATAAGCAGTGTCATTGGTTTAGCTGATGGTACACATGTATGGATTGTGAGAAGAGTTGTACAAGCCCCCAATAAAATGATTACATTTTTTAAAAATATTGTTGAGAAAAGGCAATT
Source organism: Echinops telfairi (assembly GCF_000313985.2). Lineage (NCBI taxonomy): Eukaryota > Metazoa > Chordata > Mammalia > Afrosoricida > Tenrecidae > Echinops > Echinops telfairi. The sequence continues at coordinate 39,812,551 of NW_022111373.1, read as the reverse complement.
ATACAAGAATAGGCCAACTATGTACCACAATACAGGAATTGTTGACTTGTACAGATAAAAATCTTAAGTGAGTGGACACTGTTTACTTACACACCAGATGTTGATGATAGGGCATATATTGCAATAATATTCATTCTTAGCCTCAGAGCTTTGCCTACCAGATTAATACATGTCATAATGATGCAACAAGGGCATTAAAATAGCACGTATATGGTAATTCCAGACCACTATTCATTGTACACTCTCAAGGCAAGAGATCTGAACCAAAATCCAATGTTTCATCAGATCAATGACCTTGGTCTAGTTTCAGTCTTAAGTTCAATGGGCATAGGTGAGTTCAAGGTGAAGTTTGGTTCACTAAGTGGGGTTCCCACATTATCTACTTCTGATGTGGCCTATGAAAGATGTTGTTCACTGAAAGAACAGAGCCTAGTCCCAGTATATAGCTCACAAATTGGGTCACCAATGGCTACATGCCTAAGACCAGGCATATTCTTCCCTTGCTTTCCACATTATTGTCAGGCATTTTTCACATGAGGATGTTGTTCCTCTTGTTTTATGAATAACAGAAATGTAATTGCCTTCTCTGAGACATATATGGTCCTCTTCCCTCTTCTTGAGTTGAATTTCCAGTGTTTCCTTATCACTCTGGTGGGAGTGTCTGTTGGATTGGGGTGATCTCAGGATAATTTTGTATGGAAGCAACTGAATAATCTTCTCCCTCTCCCTAGATCTTGAAGAATTGGCCCCAGTCAATATGAGGTCACTCTGTCAAGTTGTTATTAAGATGTACATTTAGAGAGGATGATATATATTTCATGGACGCTAGACATGCTCTCTACCACATTGCTTATGATACTGGATTAGAAGAATAAATGCCCTGGGAGCAGTGGCCTGCCTTCATCCTGGTGTGTATCCTTATAGTAGTGAACTCATACAACATTTGTCCCTTTGTGATTGACTAACTTAACTTAGCATAATGGTTTCCAGGTCCCTTCATGACAAGTGCTGCATGGTTTTATTGCTGTTTTATTTAGAGATGTACAGCATTCCATTGTGTGTACATATCAGAGTTTCTTTCTCCACTGTTATGCTGATTGGCAATGGGCTGTTTCCAGCTTCTTCAGATAGCATTACAAGGGGATACCCCTCCCCAAAATCAAAAAACAGAATTTTTTTCAAAGTTATGCATTTAAATCTTTTTACAAAACAACCTTTCACATTCAAAGTCCTCTGCATCACGATACGTTTGTCAAATCTGTAATTTCATTTTTGGAAACATTTTTTAAACTCGACTGTTGGGATTGCTGACAACACCGCCCTTGTTTATTTCTTCACCTCTTCTATGTCATCAAATTGCTATCCTTTCATGTTCCCCTGCACTTAGGGAAACAAAAAGAAGTCTCACAGAGTGTAAGTGAGTAAGGTGCATGGGGAAACAGAGACATGTTTTTTTTTTGCCAGATACTGACACAGAGATGGCTGTGTGAGCAGGTGCATTGTCGTGGTGGCAAAACCAGTGCCCTGTCTGCTGCGAATCAGACATTTTTAGTCACATACTGTTATGCTATTTTCTTCAGACCCTCTAAATAGGAAGCTTGATTAACAGTCTGACCTGGTAGAATGAACTCCAAATGCACTATCCCCTTCACATGAGAAAAACAAATGTGCATTGTCTTGATTTTTTATTTTACTTGACCAGCTCTTTTTGGGCGAGGTGATGATGATGTCTTCTACTGGCCTGATTGATATTTGCTTTCAGAGTACTAAGAATAACACCATGTCATCACCAGGAATGACTTGGGCGGGAGGGGGGCGGGAGTCTGGGTCACATCAGAGCTGTTCTTTCAAAGCATGCATGTTTCCAACTGACACTCACTTTTCTAGTCAGTTAAAACCTGAGGCAAAAATTTCACAGTGACCCTTTTCATTCCCAAATCTTCCATTACAATTCCCTGATAGTCCAGATAACTTCCCCATCTCTTATATGGTTCACAGTCTATGAGCACACGTGCACACATTTTGTTGATATTTTCGTCTTGTTGGCAAATTGATGGACATCCAGAACGAGTCTTGTCATCAATTAATATTTCACCTTTTTGGAAATGAGAAAACCACTCATACACTTAAGTTTTTCTTACAGTGCTGTCCTGGTCAGCTGTATTCAACATCACAAGTGTTTCTGTGGAATTTTTCCTGAGCAAGAAAAAAAAAATTCACAGCCACATGTTGTTTCCTTAAACTGACCATCACACACACAAAAATGGTATTCGAGTGAAACTGTTTTTGCAAAAACTTTACTGTGAACAAAGAGAACCTTCACAGGCACTAACTCAGAGTGAGTAGTTTGATGCTTTCCTAGCGAGAAAAATGGGTACTACCGAAGCTCGGCCCAGCAGAGCTTTTTATTTTTATTTTTTGGGGGTACCTCCTGTGTACTTTTGAAAGTTCTTGAAATCTTTTCCATGATTAATATTACATCATTACTCTTCAATTTGTCATTTGTGCCATAGTAAACCATCTGGTTGTCCCATTAAAAATGGTTAATAGTAGTCTATATCAGCTAACTAATGCTTAAGATTGTTATCTTTTTATGTTCCAAACCATTGTCTTCCTATACGCATACTTTGTACTTCAACGTTATGATCATTAAGGGATGTTTGCATTTCTCATTTATTGGTATACCACATCAGCAAATGACTATCCCACAAACATTGCTCCATTTATGTCATTAATACCAATTTAATATATATATATATTATGTGTGTGCATGTGTGTTTATATTTATATATGTTATTTTTAGCTGCCATTCAGTCAATTTCAATGCAAAGTGATTTTATCTATAAGCAAATTAAATGTTGCTTTTTCCTATGCCATCATTATGATATTTCATGTGTTGAGTCTATTGTACATATTAGATGCATTACATATATATATAGATATTGATATTTTGGAGGCCATTGTATATAGGTGTGTTTGTATAATTTCTAAACATATAAACAGCTAAATGAATTAAATAAATACACTTAAATATATATTTTATTATTTATTAACCTAATTTTGACAGCCTTAAAAATACAATTGAATGAAGACTTAGTTTCTGAACTCTGAAATATACTAACACATTTTTGTTAGCCCATGTCTCTTATTCCATGGGCTGAATTCAACTAAACTATTCAGGCACACTGGTGACTGACATTCATAAATTTTTCTGAAGGCTAACTGTTTTTTGAAACTTCTCCAAAGGTTTTCAGAACTTTCCTCAGACACAACCCTAGAATTTTTCCATCTAACCTCCATTGCTTCTCTTCCAGTTCTGGTCAAATTTACATTAATTTTCCAGCCTATTTAGCTATTTTCCTATTTTCTCTTACACACATTTCCTCTAATGAAATCTTTACATATTTAATCACTTCTTGGCATCAGCTTCTTAGAGGAACTGAACTAAAAAAGAGTATATATTCAATCATGTATCACTTATGTTAATTAGTTCATTCAACAATGATCAAATTGGATCCTTATCAATGCAGATTAGAACATTTAAAATATTTTCAATATTCTTATAGATAAATAATTGTGTTTGCAGATAATTAGTCTATGGGATAAATTTCTAGTGAGAAATATTCTAGTTCAAAATCAATGCTCATCGCAAAAGTTTATATTTATTCATTTAATGTCCTTAGAAAGTTTAAAATATAGTACTTAGAAAGTTTAAAGTTTTAAGTATAGTTTGTTTCTGTTCTGGAATCCAAAATATATATGATGCTCCTCTTAATAGATTTCCACCAAATTCTTAGCCTTTCTTCAGACTCTCTTGTTCTTTTTGTGGCCTATTATTCTCATAGATCAGAGTTATGAAATTAGTATTCAAGCTCACTCACTCAACATTCCATTGCTTCAATTGTGTCACTATGCTTTTTGAAGTGTTTTCTAATATTTTCTTAGTATTAATCTTCAGGATTTCCATTTCCAATTTTGTTGTTGTAAAGTTTTTAAGTTTTCTATTTTATTTTTTCCATAGCTCTCTCATTTTTAAAAAATTATTTTATTGGGGGCTCATACAACTCTTATCACAATCCATACATCAATTGAATCAGGCATGTTTATACATATGTTGCCTTCATTCTTTTCTAGACATTTACTTTCTATTAAGTCCTCAGTATTGGCTCTTCCACTCCCTCACACACTCATAACTCCCTGCTGTCTCCCTTCCCCCATGTTTTCTGTTGTTCTTCCCCTGTAGAGGGGTGTATGGTTATGCGTCGGTCATGTGATCAGTATCCCCTTTCTTCCTTACCGTCCCCCTCTTTCCTCTACCATTCTGGTATTACTATTCCCACTCCTGTTCCTGGATTCTTTGTTTCATGAGCTCCCATACCTTTCTATACATGTGTACATGTTCTGGTCTAGTCTGAACTGAGAAGCAGCACTGGGTCATGGTAGTGGGGGGTGAGGAAGCCACAATTAACCAGAGGAATGTAGTGTGTTTCATCAGTGTTTTACTGCACCCTGATGACTCATCCCTTCCCGGTAGCCCCTCTGTGGGGAGATAGTTCCACTGTCTACAGATGGGCTTTGGATCTCTGTACCATCCCCCCTTATTCTCAATAATATGTTTTTGGTTTGTTATATGTTTGCTGATGCCTATTACCTGGTCCTTATGACTCCTCATGATTGCACCAGCGGTGTGCTTCTTCCATGTGGACATGTTGCTTCACTGCTGAATGGTAGCTTGTGCAACTTCAAGCCTTTAAGACCCCAGATTCTATATATTTTAATAGCTGGGTACCATCTGCATTCTTCATCACATTTGCTTATGCACCTGTTTTGTCTTCAGTGATTGTGTCACTGGGTGAACATCTCAGACTGCTGGTTGGTTAGAATAAAGTCTTCTTGTATTGAGGGAGGATATGAGCAGAGGCCAAAAGTCCATCCCCTACCTCAATGTGTTGCCATATAAATATATGTAGATAGGCCAATACCTCTATTTTTGTGGATTAATATTTTTACATATGTACACCACTATGTTTATACCTCTATCCATTGTTTTGCTTTCTTGGTCCTTTCTGTGTTTCCTTTACCTTCCTCCTACCCCACTGTCACTTTCCCCATATTTCTGCCTCTTGATACCTCCTCTTAGCTCGTTTGCTGTTGCTCTGACACCACCACCACCACCCCCCGCCCCACTGCCTCTGATCCCTATCTCCTCCTTGTTATTGACTCCCACCTCTCAGTTGGTCCCCTGTTCCATAGATCTCTTGATCTTTTTCTTCATCTGTTAAAATATCTGGACATCACACTTCCAAGTTGTTTTTCTATACTCTGTTCCTGCTCTTCAGAACATTCTTTGACTCTGCACATTGTCTACTTCTTCATATGGACAAATTGATTACTGCCTCTGTGACATTGTGTTAGTCTGGGTAAACTAGGGAAACAAATCCACCGAAACTCATATGTATATATGAGAGAGTTTTATGTATATAAAAGAGATATTTATATAAAGGGTAAATGTACATTAAGAAAGCATCCCAGCCCATTGCTGTCTAAGCCCACAAGTCCAACATTAGCCCATATGTCTGACACCAATCTACAAAGTCCTCCTCAATCTCACAAAACACACACAATGATGCTAACTGCAGGGGGTAAGCCGAATCAGTGAGCATATAACCATATCAATGCTGGCAGGGATCTCCATGCAGCTGCTCCAGATCCAGGGCTGCACCAGGATAGTTCCATGTGGCTTCTCCCCAGGGATGTCTCACAGGAAATGAGCCTTGCAAGCTGAAGCAGGGAACTGGCTAAGGCAGCTGCACCCTGGTTCAACCACTGGAAAGCAAGAGACCTGAGAACTAGAAAGGCAAGACTCACCGAGCCATTTATCGTGAGGATAGAGCAGGATGGGCAATGTTTCTTCTGTTGTGCATAAGGTCATGATGGGTCATACTGACATGATGGCATCCAAGAAAAGCAGCATATCTTGGGAGCAAGGAGGGCAAGCTTGGTCTCATGTACTTTGGAATTGTTGTCAGGAGAGAAAGCCACTGGCAAAGGACATTATTCATAATAGTGTAGAGAGGGAGCAAAAAAGAGGAGGACTGGAGACAAGATGGATTGACAAAGTAGCTTCATAAAGGGCCTCAAACTGTTGTGAGGACTGCGCATGTTTGAGTGGTGTTTCATTCTATGTATAACATATGGCATATGCTCGTGTGTGTGTTGTATAAGAGAAAGAGCGAGAGAGAGAGAGACAGACAGACAGACAGAGAGACAGAGAGACAGAGAGGGAGAATCCCTGATGGCATAATGGATTACACGTTGGGCTGCTAACCCCAAATCCAGCTGTTTGAAACCACCAGCTGCTCCGCAGGAACAAGATGATACTTTTTACTTAAAACTTTGGAAATTCAAAGGAGTATTTATACTCTCTCCTGGAGTCAGAATTGACTCAATGATAGTGAGTGATAAATATAAAAAGGGCCCAATACATAGGGAAAGTTTTGAATGTCTATCAACTTATGATTATAATGTTTCGAAATTTATAAAATGATGGATTATGATAATTTAATAATTATTATCAATTATTTTATTTCCGGATTTAAAAGAAAGAAAAGAAGTGGCAGCAACCACTAGTGAACATCCAGAGCTGTAACAAGAAATATCCAATCTCTATACTATGTCTGAATTTTCACAAGGTAATTACCTTCAAAAGTAAATAACAATATTGAATATCATAAAGTAAGGTACACTATTGGAGCCCTGGTGGCAAAGTGGTTACACCCTGGGCTGCTAACCCATGGTCAGCAATTCAAAACTTTCTGTACCAGTAAAGAGTTACACTTTTGGAAACCCAAAGGAGTATTTCTACCCTGTAAGATGGGTTTGTAATGAGTCAGAATCAACTCGATGGCAGTGAGTGAATGTATTTATCAGAGAGTGTCTAGAGACAAATAAAGAACATCTAATCATATTTTTAAAAACTTTTTATTGTGAATGAGATTGGGGTTTTAACCAGATCATCATTTTTGTCTGCTCACCTCTTTTTTTTTCCTTCTCCCTATTACAGAATGCTATCTTCCCCTGGAGGAAGTTACTTGCCTACCCCATACCCAATTACGTCCCTTTCACTATCTGCCCCTCCCACACATTGTAAACATTAAAGTTGGTTTCTTTTGGTATGAAAATATTTCGTCTTAATTTTTTGACAATTTTAAGAACAAATATTTTTTCTTTTTGTAAAAAATCCTTTTATTAGGGGCTCATACAACTCTGATCACAATCCATACATACATCAATTGTGTAAAGCACATTTGTACATTCATTGCCCTCATCATTCTCAAAACATTTGCTCCCCACTTAAGCCCCTGGAATCAGCTCCTCATTTTTACCCCTCCCTCCCCGCATCCCCCTCCCTCATAAACCCTTGATAATTTATAAATTATTATTATTTTTGTCATATCTTACATTGCCTGATGTCTTCCTTTACCTAGTTTTCTATTGTCCGTCCCACAGGGAGGAAGTTATATGTAGATCCTTGTAATCAGTTCCCCCTTTACCCACCCCCCTGCCATCCCTCCACCCTCCCGGTGTCACCACTCTCACCACTGGTCCTGAGGGGTTCATCTGTCCTGGATTCCCTGTGTTTACAGTTCCTCTCTGTACCAGTGTACACCCTCTGCTCTAGCTAGATTTGTAAGGTAGAATTGGGACCATGATAGTGTCATCTTAATTTTTTATAAGTGTTCTCATACAATATTTGTTCTTTTGTAATGGACCAACTTTATTCATCATAATGTCTTCCAAATCATCCATATTATGTTTCAAATCTTCATCATTATTCTTATCAACTCATATTATTCCATTGTATGTATGTACCAATTTATTTATCTACTCTTATACTGATTGATATTTAGGTTGCTTTTATGATCCTTAGATCTATTCCATTTGTAATAGTCTTATGATGAACATGGGTGTGCATATATTTGCTCAAATTTTGTTCTTTGTGTCTTATATTTTAAAGTTTAATTTAAATGAATAGTTTGGTTTTAAAATGACTGGTTATGTTGTTTCGAAACTGAATCTCAGAGAAAGGCTGAAAAATATATGAAATACTGGAGGAGATTGAAAGTATCTAAGTTAAATATATGGGAAAAAATTTTTCCTATGGATTTCCAAATACTTAATCTAACAAATTTTCTCCTCTTCTCCCCAAATTAACATATCATAAAAACATTTTAGAGGGCTTCAAAAATTCATGGAAAACTGAAATTAAATGGTAATGTAATTTTTCATGAACATTTTAAAGCCCAAATACATATAGTACAATCTATATCTAGACTCAATTTTTATTTTTAAAAATATGCCCAATCTCCAAATTGACTTTTAGATTAATTTTAGCATAATTTTGATGACTAAATTTGTATTTTAATTGGTTTATTGTATTTAAAGATGTTTAAAGATGAATATGGGATTATAATTGGAGAAGATTCATTAACAATCTGCAATATGCAAATGACACAATCTGGCTTGCTGGAAAAGTAGAATATGTTAAGCATTTACTAATGAAAATTAAATAATTATAATTTTCAGCATAGATAGAATCTCAATGTAAAAAAAGAAAAAAGCAAAACAATAAAAATAACTCCTCACATTGGGTTAATAAGAAATATCACAAAAATATAATAAATAGCATACTGAGTTCATTAGCAAATTCATTATTATACATATTTCCTGTCAATGGAAGCAGCAGTTAAGAAATGAAACACATTGCATTGGGTAAATCTACAGCAAGACTTCCTTTATAACTTTGAATAATAGGTGCACCTGGTCCAAATCCTAGTCTGGTCACTCATCTCATATGCATATGATAGATGGACAATGAATACGGAGACTCAGGAAGAATTAATGTATTTGAAGTTTTATGTTTGTGAAAAATATTGATTATATTAAAGCTGTCCTTTTTTTCCTTAAAAGATGTCCAGCCAGGATGCTCTAGAGGAAAAGGGCAAGACTTTGTCTCCCAACTTTGGGTATGTCACCAGGAAGGACCAATCCCTGGAGAAAGATACCATACTTTGTTAAGGACCATCAACGTAAAAAATTGACATATGGTTACAAGAATGATTCAAATACCGAAATGATTGTAAGGCTAGGGCAAAACCAATAAGTGATTTGTACTGTCATTGAACCTCTATGAGCTGGAACTGACATGATGACACACAAAAACAACCTTTGTTGAATGATATTCAGCAAACATTTGCTTAGGAGTGATATCAATGATTTTGTTCTAAAGTTTGGGCATTCTAGTGGGTCACCTTCTTTGGAATGGGCATAAACATGGGCTGTCTTACAGTTGGTTGACCAACTAGCTGTCCTCCAAATTTGCTGGTATAGATGAGTGAGTGCTTCCAGTGCTTCATCAGTTCTTAGAAATATTTCTATTGGTATTTCATCAATTGCTGGAACTTTGTTTTTAGCTAATGTTTTCAGTACAGCTTGAAGTTCTTCTCTCGGTACCATTGGCTTTTGCTCATATGCTACCTCCTGAAATATTGGAATGTAGACTAAATATTTTTGATACAGAGACTGTGGATTCTTGCCATCTTCTTTTGATTATACCTGCATCATTCAGTGTTTTTCCCCTAAATCTTTCAATATTGGAACTTGAAGCTTGATTTTTTTCTCCCCTTGAGTTCTTTTAGTTTAAGACGTTCTGAATGTGTTCTTTCTCTTTCATTTTTCTAATTTTAGGTTTTTGCATATGTCATTATAATATTTGAATTAAAAAAATATCTAACTTTGGCTTCTCGAGTTTCCACCTGAAATTTTCTGTTCAGCTCTTTGCCTTCATCATTTATTCCACTTGATTTAAGAGCAAGTTTTAGTGTCTCTTCTCACATCCATGCTAATCTTTTCTTTATTTTCTGCCCTTTTAATATCTTTTGATTTTTTTCATGAATGGTGTCCTTGACATGCTCCCACAGGTCACGAGCTCTTCTGTCATTAATGTACAATGTAGCATATCTGTTCTTGAGATGTTCTCAAAATTCAGGTGGGATAGACTAACTGCTTTATTTTGGCTCTCTTGGACTTGTTTTCATTTATTTTCAGCTTCAAATTGAATTTATACATGAGCAATTGTGCTCTATTCCACAGTCTCTTCATACATATATATTCAATATAATTTCTGTGAATTCCAGGCAGTACCCCTTTGTTTCATTTGAAAAACTGCCTCTTACTGAATTTAAAGGTTACCAATGAGCAAACCCAGGTGTTTTGGAATTATAATTCTCTTCAATAGTAATCTGAAATTATCATTCTCTGCATACATTTTTACCTGGATCCTCAATAAAAAAGTAAAAAGTTTTATATTTCTTATGTTTTCTGTTTTTAGCCAAGAATCACCTGACATTAGCAATGATATATCTTGCTCTATTTTCTTTTCTAAATCTGATTTGAATGGTTGGCAGATCCCTGTCAATGTACTGCTGCAAACACTGTATTATCTTGAGCAAAATTTCATCAACATGTAAGAATAATGATGCCATTTAGTAATTTTTCCATCCTATTGGGTCATCTGTCTTTGGAATGGATACAAATATGGATCTCTTTCCGCAGCTAGGTAACTGTCTTCCAGAATTCTTGACAATGGTGAGTGCTTCTATTACTTCATCAATGTGATGTTTTCTAGTTGTCATTTCCTCGGTTCCTTAAAAAAAAAAAAATCAACCCCCCAAGGGGTCGATTCTGACTCCCATCAACCTGTAGGACAAGGTAGAACTGTGCTATCACTCTTTGGATGACTTGAAGGCCCATCTTTCTGCCACAGAGTGGCTGGTGGGTCCTCCTAAAAACAATGTAGCCCCGGTGGCATAGTTGCTACTTTGGGGTTTTCATAAGTTTGAACCACCAGGCACTCCTCAGGAGAAAGATTTGGCTTTCCACTTCCATAAGGAATAACAATCTCAGGAACCAGAAAGGGAGAGTTCTACTCTGTCCTGTAGGGTCACTGTGCGTCAGAATTGACTTGATGGCCGTGTGTTCCTTTAATTCCTAGACTTTTTTTTTTTAAGTAAGGCCTTTAGTGCAGCTTGGATTTCTTCCATACTTACTATTGATTTTTAAAACTTTTTATTATACGGTACCTCTTAAAAGAGTTGAATTTTGACTATTTCTTTTTGGTACAGAAACTCTGTATTGTTTCCATCTTCTTTTGACGCCTTTTGCATCCTTCAGTATTTTGACGTAGAATCTTTCAGTATTGCGACTTGAGTTGTAAATTTTCCCTTCACTTTTTTTTTTCCATTTAAGAGATGTTCAACATATTCTTTTGTTTTCTAATTCCAGGTATTTGAAAATTTCATGATAATATTTTGTCTTCTCCAGGTGCCCTTTGAAGGTGCCGTTTTCTGTTCAGCTTTTTGACTGTCATGATCAAGAGTGAGTTTCAGGGTCTTTCTGATATCCATTTTTATCTTTTCTTTCTTTCCTTTGTTTTTAATAACCTTTTGTTTTCTCCATTCACGATGTAATTCCACAACTATCAGGTCTTCTGTCATTAATGTGTAGTGAGTCAAATCTATTCTTGATATATTTTTGAAATTCAGGTAGGATAGACTTAGGATCATATTTTGGTTCCCCTAGATTTGTTTCAATTTTCTGCAACTTTAACTCACAGATGAGAAATTGATAGTCTGTTTCATAATTAGTCTCTGGCATCATTTTGGCAGTTGAAAATTGAGGTTCTACATCTTCTCTTCCCATTGATGTAGTCAATTTAATTTCTGTGTATTATTTCTGAAGAAATCCACAATGCATAGTTGTTATTTATGATGTTGAAAAAATGCATTTGCTATGAACAAATCATTATTCTTGCAAAATTCTCTCATGCAATCTCCAGCTTCAATTCTATCACCAGGACCATATTTTCCAACTACTGTTCCTTCTTCTTTGTTTCCAGCATTTGCATTCCAATTGCTAATAATTATGAATGCCTCTTGCTTGCATGCCTGACCAATTTTACACTGAAGGAGTTGGTATAATTTTTTTAATTTCTACATCACTTGCTTCAGTGGTTGGTGCATAAATTTGAATAACAGTTATTGTGTTAGTCTGGGTAGACTAGAAAAACAAATCCATGGACACACATATGTGTATAAGAAAGAGATTTATATACAAGAGCAATTGAACATTGAGAAAACATCCCAGCCCAGTTGAGATCAAGTCCATAAGTCCAATATTAGCCCATATTTCTGATATCAATCTATAAAGTCCTCTACAGACTCATGAAAAATATGCAATGATGCCAAATGCAGAAGATCACAGGCCAGTGGGTAAAAAGTCTTTGCATCCAATGTATTTGGAAACATCTCAGTGCTGACAGGGGTTTCTCTCTGGCTTCTCCAGCTTCCGAGATCTGGTTGTGTCCATGTGGCTTGCCTTCTGCAATGTCTCCTAGAGATTAGCAGAAAGAGGTGTCTTCTGACTCCAAGGAGGAAGTACCAGATTTCCCAGAATTCTCAGGAGAAGGCCATGCCCACAGAAGTCTCATTGGCTATCTCCAGATTGACAGCCTAGACTCCACGCCTACACTCTTAATCCTTAAACTGACACCAGATTAGGTGACTACCACAGTCAAATTCACTGGTTGTTTTTGAGGCTGTACAAATATAATCCTCTCAGAGACAGCATTGTACTTCACTATATATCTTGAAATTTTCTTCTCAATTATGAATGTGATATATTTCCTCTTGAATTTCTCATCCCTAGCATAGTGAACTATATGATTATTCTGTTCAGTGTCTAATACCAGTCCATTGCAGCTCAATAATGCTTGGAATATCATTCATTATATGTTCCATATAATTTTGACAACTTCAGAATGTCTGCATTCATACTCTACACCTTCAGTCTTCTGATAATTAGAAGATATTTGCAGCAGTTTCTTCTCATTTTGATTTATGTCACATCAGTAAATGAAGGTGCTGAAAGCTTTGCTTCATCCAAGTCACTAAGGTCAATACTACTTGAGGACATAGCTCATTTCCTTTCGTATTTTGAGTAGCTTCCAACCGGAAATGGCCATCTTCTGGCACTATACAGACAGTGTTTGCTTGTTATGTGTAAGGTTTGCAGTGACTGACTCTTCAAATGTAGCATAATTTACAGTTTCATAGCAACCCACAAGTCATGACAATATGAAAAAATGACAGGGGAGTAGGATCTACATGTGTACTCCCATTTATGTTGTTGAGAAAAGGTATTTGCAATGAAGAAGACATTTTTTCTTGCAAAATTATTTTATATGATCTCCAGATCTGTTTCTGTCATCCACACCATATTTTGCAATGGCTGTTTATCTTGTTTCTAGGTTTCATATTTCAATCTCCAGAAACTTTCAATGTAGCTTGACTGAATGCTTGAACAGTTTAAGATTGTAGAAGTTGGTAGAATTACTCAATTTTTTTCAATGTTGGTTTCAAGGATATTATTCTATCACAAATAGCATTGTACTCCAAGATAAATCTTAAAATATTATTTTTGTACATGAAAACACCATTCCCCTTTGTCTTTCCTTTTGTTGTAAACCATAAGACAGTCTGATTCAAAATAACAGTCCATTTCAGCACACTAATGCCTAAGATGTCTGTCTTTAAGTATTTCATTCCATTGTGTGTAGATTTATAAGTCATGTATGCCAAATTTTAATTATTAATTGATGTGTATAGTTGTTTCTTTCTAGTTGCCACTTGCCCCATCAGCCAATGAAGGCCCCCAAATTGCTTTGCCTCACTTACATCATTAAAGTTGAATCTACATTGAGGAGGTAGCTCTTGCACAATTGTACTTTGAATGCCTTGCAAACTGAGGGGATTATTTTCTGGCACTCTCTCAGACAATGTTCCATTATTGAATGCCTAAGGTATTAAAGTATTTATCATTCTTCTCTTCCTTCTCCTTAGTCTGGAAGCTAAGCTTAGACCTTTGCCCACTGGATGATCCTGTCATATTTAAACACTGGTCACAAATATCTAGCATCACAACAAGGCATCCTCATCACAGTACAAATGAACTGGCAAGGAACTGACAGCCATCATTTAAGAAAAGAGAAAAGTTTATATGATCTCAAATGTTGTTGTGGATTCACCTTAGTTTTATAGTTTTTTTTTTAATTTCTGAGCTAAAACATTCCTAATTTTGCAATGAAAATGAAATCATGATATAAATATAGATGTGGGTCATCTGTACTAACATGCTGGCTCAGGTCTTACTGAAATAAATTATTTGAAAATAGATCTAGCATCAAAGAATGATCTAAATTGTTAAAAGGAAAAGAAAATAAAGAAATTAAAAATACTAAAGAATATGCAATCTTAGTGATATCAATACAGTATAAATCATAGTTTAACCAATGTGAATTGTTTTTAATGAAGTTGAGTACCAAGTCAGGATACATAATCAATTTATGCTGCTTTAAAATTTTTCAACAAAACCCCATTTTTTTCCATAATGCATTAAAAACTATTTAATCCTCTCCTCGTTTTAGAAATTCAACATTTACAAGAAAAATAGGTGTTCAGAGAAAAGGAAAATAGCTGATATATGTGGTTATTGCCTTCTAAATTATAGAAATAATGCAAGTAACAATATTTTTCATTTAGAGTGTTTTTCTTCCTGAAAGCTTAAAACAAGCACAAAAATTAAATTAGGCATTTTCATTTTTACCTATTCAACTAATCTCGGAAATACAGCTAACATATATGAACTATTTTCATTGGTTGCCTGCTAAATTCTAATACTTTCTGATCAACAATTTTCATTCATCATATAACAATTCATTTTCTTTAAAAATTTCAAGTGCATATTTGTATTGATTTCCCAGTCACTAAGAAGAATATTGCAACCACGGTCTTTCTTGTAAACTGATGTTGGCATTACCTGGAGCATGGTGTGGCAATGGGCATGTTGGGCAAATAAAGTACCCAATATTCATCTTTCGTGTGCCTCCAGTTTATTATTAATAGAGACATTTAGCAGAGACTTCAGCACTAATTAATCAAAATAGCATTTTAAGTCCAAAAGCTCTTTGAGAGAAGTTATCAATAAAAAAATTTATTACAACAAGGAATTGTGCCAGACCATTAATATAAATAAATATAGATAGCACTTACAAATTGAATTTGGAAGTGGATGGTATGTCATTATGAGTAAATGGATTGAAAAATGCGGATTTTTTTCATCCAATTCTTTACAGGTCATAATTTACAATGACTCATTTCTGAAAAATTACTTATAGTAAATTATATGTAAATGAAAAACTGTTAATGATAAACTTTTAAAAAATTTTCATGGAACTCTGTCTAAATAATTATTGTATTATGGAAAAACTTCTATCTTGGTGTTTCCCTTTTGTTAAAGCACTCTTAAAACAAATGCAGTATGGGGCAAGGGCTATAAAAAAAGAAAATATTTTTCATAGATGGCTATGCATTTCAATTGCTTGTACTTAGTATAGGGGAAGGAATTCTCTGTCTTATCTCTTAGAAGATCCTGTCTTTTCCAACATTCTTAAGTTCCTTGGCATTCTTCACATGCCATGGAATCCATCTTTCTCAATTAGTGCTTGCTTCTGTGCCTAATCTGCTTTTTGTCTCGTTTTTGTTTTTGTAACTCAGAAATTAATAGGTTTAGGAAGCAGCACATATAGACAATATCTTACTAACATGACAAAGAGAACACTATTTCCAAATACAATTATATCCACATCTACAGTTATAGAGGTTAAGATTCCAACACACAAAGTTCAATCCATAATGCTTGGATTTTCTATAGAGAAAAAGTAGATAATGACAGAAAACATTTTTATTATATCTAAACAATTACTACACTAATGCTTTCTATTTTATTTGAAGCTTTATTCACTATATTCTTCATCCTAAATAAATCGAAAAAACATTTATTATAAAATTATCAGTCTTTCACAACATTTTATTTAACAAAATGAGGATTGTGGAGGTTGCAAAGAAGCCCAATTTAAACCAGTTTAAGAAGAATGTTCATGCATATAAAAGTACTTAAAGCAGGCCGACCACTCACTTTAAGATATAGTAGAAATCAAGAAATCAAAGCTATCACGACAAGTTTATTCTTTTTTTTTCTCCAAATACTGCTTTCTCTTGGCTAATACATAGCACAGAACAGTTCCTGAAGTGCACCATAGGCACCAGATCTAAGTTCTATCTCGATCCATCTCTCTATGCATTTGGATCTCTCTTTTCTCCTCCTGTCCCCTGCCCTGTCTCCTTTTTCATTCATTCCCTCTCTTTTTTCTCCTCCTTCTTCTTATTTACTGTACCTTTTCCATCTCTCACACATCTCTCTCTTTCTTCCTTTAATATTTCTAATTTTTACTTTCTCTCCTGCTTCCAAGTCCTTCAGAACGGGAATGAAATTCAATTCGATTTTGAGTAGTTCTTTCTTTGGACAGCATGTCAGTGGCTAATGCATCTGAGAAAAGGCGAATGCAATCTGATGAAGTGGTACTCTATAGATAAAGCAACACACCTGAGACTGACAAATACTACAATACACTCGTACTTTTAGTAACACAGTCATTATGTACTTGTCTCCTAACCGAATGGCTAAGGGCTTTCCTCACCATCTGTTCCGAGAGAAAAAAAGCTGTATCAGCATTTTTAAATACTAGAGCGTTAGGAATCTCCTTGGGAAGTTCCACTTTACACTAGCACGTCTCTGAAAGCCAGGATATGCTCTACAGCATTGCTTGTGGTTTTCTTTTCTTTTTTTGGTTCAGACCCCTAAGGGGCCCTGTAGGATAAAGTCAAACTGCTCCCTTGGGTTTCTGAGGCTGTAAATCTTTTTTTTTTTTTTTTTTTTTGCTTGTGGTTTTCTAAATGCCCTACATTTTTGGCATTTTACCACCTTTACCAGATTTCCCATTTACTTTCTAAAGTATATTAATTTCCGCTTATCTATGGAAACAAATATCAAATATTTCATACTTTCACAGCTATATTTACTGTCTGTATATTTCAAGCTTGCTTTTGTTTTTCTTGTTTTTAATATTTTTGTGTGCTGATGAACTCATAACCTAGTGATGCATTTGAAATTCTAAAAATACTGCATATCAATTTTGCCGAGGCTGCATTTTTAGAAGAGTCTTTGGGGTATTGTTGTTTTGATTTAAGGAGAAAATATTATCAGGGTCATTCATGTACAGTTTTGCACACCAAACTAAGTATCTAATTATGCTTTTCTGCAGCAGATTGTGCTGCACACCAGATGTATGCTTTTCAATAGCTCTTTAATGTTCTGCAACTTCAAGTAATGGGATCTTAAATTTTGCTCTTTTCCTTTGGAACACCATTTAATAAACTTTAGCCAAAACAAAAACAAACAAACATATTTTTATCATGACACAATTCACTATGTCAATGCTTTTATATACAGTTCTAAGTGGAAACGAAGCCTGTGTCATTGTGAAGTTTGGATGGCATAGGAACTTGCATAGGGTAGGAGGTAAATGTTTCTACCAATATAGAAATATAGGGATCATTCATAACATTGTATAGAGGGAAATACGATTTTGTTTTCAAAAATTCCATTTTTGGTTTAAATTTTAAATTCCAAGTTTTAGAAAATTACAAAAAGCTGGCTTACATAGCAAAGCTTGTAAAAGCCAGAGCTTGTGTAAGGCGGAAGTCTATTGGAATTTTTTTTTACAGTAACAAAAGCAGTAGAAAAGTGGTAAGACTACACACTCAAATGTAGAAAACTCACAAAATCCCAAAAACGTGGCTCTCACAGATTTTATTGTACTTCCTGAACAAGGTATTTTAACATGAGAATAGTTTTTTGTTGTGTTCTGAGCCAATATAATTGTTGACTCTTTCAAGGCTTTTGTATCTCTAAATATTAACTCACTGTAAAAGACAAATGAACAAAACAATTTGGTCTTACTGAAGTACACTTGAATACAGCTTGCTCAACCATGGTAATTTTGGAAGTGCATATAAATATTCTAGATACAAAAATCTTAGCAGTGAAATCAGTTAACCACAAATTGATCTTGTAATTATAAATGCTGCATGTAGAACTCAATACATTTTTAATGCTCAAATTAAGACACACTAATTACACAGTAACTGCTAAATAAATGGCATATAATTTAAAGTTATGTCAAATAGTGCCACTTACATTTAAATGCTTTTAAAATGGCAGAAACAGGCTTACTGCTTATAAAATGTTAACTTCCATGAACACATTGATGATTCTCCAAGAAAAGATGTACTAACAAAATATTATGTTTAAATAAATTAAGATGTCACATTTGTGTTGACCTACTTGGCAGATATTGTTTTTAAACTTTTAAATTTCAGTTTCTTGTTTATTTACTCAGAGTTCTATTAACAGCTAGGATTTTTAACTTAAAAAATAAATGTCTCCAAAGTTCACATGTAACTTTTTAAGCCAGTGAATCACTCATATATACACTAATTTAAACATCATTTTGTTCCAGAATATTCAACACATATATGTTTTATGCTACTTTGCATGTAGAACTTTAATTTTTAATGTAACTCAGTGGAAAACAATATGGCATCAATAGCATATTTTTTTTAAGTACAGTATAAGAGTTTAAAAAATCACCATGACTGTGGGTGGTTTCGGGATACAGAGTTTTCTTGGGAGGAGAAGAATGTATCTAGATGAAATTTTGTAAATATTCAAATAGGAAATTCTAGGCAGTGCTGAAATCTACCAAATTTAATGTAGCATAATGTATTTCTTTAGGTTCAAGTTCACATATCTTTTATTTTCCTTGATGTTCACCATTAGCTTTTCTTTATATATATTGTTATTGGGTTAAGTTCTTTTAGATTCATAAATATCCCAAAGATAAAAGAAAAAAATTTAGGAAAGCATCAACACTAAAGGCCTTGAAAACAAGAGAAAGATATTTGAAGTGGGAAGAAAGTAATCAAAAGTAAGTCATATGGATATGTGTATGTGAAAATGGCTTGAAATAACTAAAGCGATGACAGGGACATTTTTTGTTGTTTTTGTTTGTTTGGATTTTCAAGTGATAAACAAAAAGTGGTTGGGAGTAATATAAAGGGAATGATAAGTATATAGTTCCTTAAAGTAAAAAAAGAGGAAAGAATTTAATAATAACAAATGAATTAATCTATATACACTCCATTTATTTCTCAGAAGTATTGAACTTCTTTCTATTCAGATCTGGAGATATGAGGAATCAAGCATTCCCAAAATAATGGCAGTGTGTGATCATCTATACATGTGAATGGGGATCTAGCAAGTATTCATTTGCTCATTGAATGTAGTGTTCTTATCATAATTATTCATTTATTTTTAGTCACCTATCATTTTGTTGCAAAAATCTGGGGAATTGCTTTTAAGACAAAGCATTTAATACAGTAGCTTTTTCCCTATGCCCCTTTTGCATTTTTTTTTTAACGCTTACCTCAGTGGACTCATGTTATACTTGTCCTTTTGTGCCTGACTTACTTCACCTAGCATGATTTCCTCCAGCTCTTCCCATGCAGCGATGTGCTTCATACGTTCATCACTGCTTTTTAGCGATG
>NW_022111373.1:39788466-39789961 GCF_000313985.2 Echinops telfairi | reverse complement strand
AAATTGATTATGGTAATGATTTTACAACTCTTCTTGATATAACTGGACTATTGAATTATATAATATGTGGATTATGTTCCAATAAAATGTTGTTTTTTTAAAAAATAAGATGAAGAAATGCAAGCACAGTAGGAAAAGAGCCAGGCGAGTTAAGTGCTCCAGGTTCTAAGAGGGAAGAGGCTTCTATAAAGGAAGGAAAGGTGTATCAGCTATTGTGACAATAAAGCTGTGTAACAAATTACTCAAAAAAAAAACCCAAAAAACAAAAGACAAAGCATTGCATAGCTATTTCTTAAATTTCATGGTATAGTTATCCAAAAACAATTATTAGAATTCCAAGAAGTCTCAATAAAGTAAGGTGCTTAATAAAGATGCAATATTTAGGCTTAATAAAGAGCAGATCTGACAACAGAATATTTGAATATCTCTGTTTATTATAATTCTATCTGTTTGCAAACATTTAATGTCTCTCTCAATCTGCCTCAAGCACCTTCCTCCCACTCATCCTCCACTTCCTCTATACATTTGTTGGAGCAAGGATGATTATTTTAGGTTAAAAAATGGCAACTCCTCACTTGAATATATATAGTCATGAGTGTGTCCATCATATTTAATCAATTTACACTCTGACACATATTTCCAGTAATTCAGGGCATCTGAAAAAAAAAAAAAGGAAAAGCATGTAGCATGAAGAAAGAAAGAAGTGTGCGATTATCGTCAACATTTGCATTGCATGACTGTTATTTAATACAAACCCTTTGTCAACTTTGCACTCCAGCATAATATAAGCAGTACCTGTGAGATTAGCATTTACCAGAGATTTGGTCTTGTTCTTGATTCTTGAGAGGTATCATCTCACACTGTGGGTGATTCACAATGATACATTTTTCACTAGTTCAATACTTCTGACCAGTAAGAGTGCTGTGGGGATGCTCTGACATGCAGCTGGCATCTGAACACTGGGACAGGTTTAGCATTATGGAAGGTTGTTTCCTCTACTTTTTGAAACAGCCATGCACTCGGTTAAGTTGTTAAGGTCAGAGGAAAGGGTGCGATCTCTGTAGCGAGTGTTAAAATATAAGCGTTAGAGAAATGGAATTTGATTTTCCACTTAGTACTCAGGAACAATTTTAAAATAATTGACAAGAAATGAAAATGTATCACTCAATTCATTAAGATCTATCTTCTCCTCCTATCACATGAACTGTCATATGTTAAATTCTCACCTTTTTTTATGATTTGCAATTGGCAACTGTGACTTTTCTACTAATATTCCAAACTTCCTCTTTTTGTTTTCTGCATCACAAGAAAATTTTGTTTATTCACTCTTTCATTCTTTGTGTTTTTCTCTTTGTACTGGTTCCACTTCCTAAGATTCATACTATGTTTTTAAGGACTCTATGAACTTCTGTCTTATTCTTCCTCAAAGTATTTCCACAGGTAACCTGTTTCATGTTCATGATGTCATATATAATATAATGCTACTATAATAATA
>NW_022111373.1:39785971-39787542 GCF_000313985.2 Echinops telfairi | reverse complement strand
AACAACAAATGGAAAAGATTAATAATTTGAAGATTTTTACAGTATTTACTTTCTGTAATGGTTAAACATGAAATTATGATGCGTGGATAGTTAATAGTGATTGGCACGAGATAGTTAATGGTGATGCATGGATAGTTGATGGTGATTAGCATGAGATTGGAAATAATGAATGACTAGTAGGAAGGAAATGTGATTTTGGTGACTGAAATAATACCCAAAACCGCATATTAGAATGCTGTAAGATTAACAACCAATTCCTACCAATGCTATTTTTTGACAACAGGAATGATGACTATACAATGGTGTGACCACTCATCTGTCATTTTGTCATATTGTGGTGGCTTATGTGTGACTGTTATGATAGATAGAAGTTATTCCACCAGTAGTTCATATACCCGCAGGATCATGCATGTTGAACCACTTGCAACAGACCTTAAAGACTAAGAACAGACTAGAATGACAAAATAAACAGTCTGCTTCTTTAGCATTAGAAATGGAAAACCTGATGAACTGTATTAGAAAACTGTCTTATAAAAATTCTGGAAGATGAACTTCTTAAACTGGAAGGCAATAAAAAATATGACTGAAAAAGAGCAGGCTCATCAAAGTGAAATCGACTTTAATGACATTAATAAAGTTTTGGATACCTAACTACTGATGAGGCAAGACTCAAAACAAAAATAATAGCTGTTGACATTAACAATAGTAAAGTGGAAATTGTGCATGGTAAAAATGAAATAGAATGCATAAAGGTAAATTATATCGGTAAGCTGAAATATACTGGTATTGACCATTTTCTATTGGAAAATTATAGTTTGATATGATGAACATTATAAATTCAAAAGGAATGACATCACATTCATCATCAAACAAGTGAATTTCAAGATGTAACTTGAAGTATAATGCTCTATGTGATAGAATAATATTTATATGGCTATAAGGAAGGTAAATTAATACAACTATTATTCAAATTTATGCACCAACCACTAAAGCCAGTGATGGAGAAATTGAATACTTCTACCAATTGCTCCAGTCAGAAATTGACCAAACATGCAACCAAGATTCCTTGACACTTACTGGTGATTGGAATGAAAAAATTAGCAACAGAAATGAGGGATCAATAGTTGGAAAATATATCATTGGTGATAAAATTAAACTGGAAACCACATGATAGAAGATCAAAATATTTTTTACAAGATCAAAATATATTTTTCAACATCGTACATGGAAACTATACACATTTATCTTACCAGATAGGATACATAGGAATCAAATTGTCTACATCTGTGCAAAAGTATTATTGAGAAGGCCATACTCTCAGCCAAAATGATGTGGAGGATACCATCAATTTCTCATATTCAATTCAGGTTGAGGCTCTGGAAAATTCAAACAAATTTTAAAAAATCCATAAGAGTTTAAATACAGCCTTAAGAATATATCACCTGAATTTAGATACCATCTCAAAAATGGATTTGCTTGCATTGAACACTTGTGATGGAAGGTCAGCTACATTGTGAGATGCCATAAAGAACATCATACATGAAGAATGCTAATGATAACTTCTTAAGCTA
>NW_022111373.1:39781713-39784370 GCF_000313985.2 Echinops telfairi | reverse complement strand
GATCTTCCTGCATTCAACTTCATTGCATGTGTTGTATGAGTCTGAAGAGGAATTTCTAGATTGGTGTCACACATATGGGCTAATATCAGATGTATTGACTTGATCTGGACCGGGCTGGTATATTTTCTCAATATTCAATTGCTCTTATATACAAAGATCTTTCTTATACACATCTAAGTGTCTATGAATTTGTTTCTCTAGTCTACCCAAATTTACACAACATGCAAGCAAACACTTGCTGAAGGTAGTATACAAGGTTTACAGCAATACATCAACAAGGAGTTTCCATAAATCAAGTCAGTTTCAGAGAACCTGGAAAGAGGGTACATTTCTGATGTCATATGGTTCTCGGCCTAAAGCAGTGAATACCAGAAAGATTTATCTGGGTTTTAGTGGCTATGCAAACATTCTACTCTGAGCAGCAGAATATACCATGGAAAATATTACGAAGAATGGAAATTCTAAAGCATGCAACTATGCCCATGCAGACACTGAGCACAGATCAAGAGATAGCTGTTCAAAAAAACAAGGCTAGAACAAGAGGCAGTTTTACAAATAGAATAAGAAAGCACTTCTGTGTACTTTCTGGTGCACAGAAAAAAGTGTGGATTGGTGTTGTATCCTTTAATTTTAATTGTTTAATATATATACTGGTCCAGTATTTGGAGAAGCTGGGCTACATGAGGAACAGGTATCAGGATCAGTGCTGAAAGTCAAGAATTACTTGAAACACTTACTAATGAACAAAGGCTAAAACCATAATTATGATTCAATGTAAAGAAAACCAAATTCCTCCCAACTGAAAAAACAGAAAATATCATGGTATGTGGAAATAAAAAATGATGGAAAATCTCAAATATTTTATTTTACTTGAATGCATAATGCTCAAGGAGGCATTAGTCAAAAGCTCAAAGAACATAATGCAGTGAGCAAATCTTCCGCAAAAGGCTATTTTAAGTGGTAAAAAGCAAAGATGTCACTTTGCACTTGATCTAAGTTCTGGTATTTACAGCCAGCCGGTATCCATATGAAAGCTTAAACCCGGAAGAAAATCTAGAGACGAATTAATGCCTTTGCCGCGGGGAGGAGATGAGCCAGTCAGGGTGCAGGGAAGCAACAATGAAACATAAAACTTTCCTCTAGTTATTGAATGCTTCCTCCCTGCCCCCCCCTACACCCCCACCCCCACCATCATGATCCCAATTCTACCTTACAAATCCGGCTGGACCAGAGGATGTACACTGGTACAGATAGGAACTGGAAACACAGGGAATCCAGGACAGATGATCCCTTCAGGACCAGTGGTGAGAGTGGCAATACCAGGAGGGTGGAGGGAAGGTGGGATAGAAAGGGGGAACCGATTGCAAGGATCTGCATATAACCTCCTCCCTGGGGGACAGACAGTGAAGTGGGTGAAGGGAGACATCATTCGTTGTAACATATTACAAAATAATAATGATTTATAAATTATCAAGGGTTTATGGGGAAGAGGGAGCAGGGAGGGAGGGGAAAATGACGAACTGATACCAAGGGTTCAAGTAGAAAGCAGATGTTTTGAGAATGATGATGGCAACAAATGTAAAAATGCACTTGACACAATGGATGAATGTATGGATTGTGATGAGTTGTATGAGGCCCCAATAAAATGATTTAAAAAAACTATTGATGCCTTTGAATTACACTGCTGGTGAATATTGAAAATTTCATGAATTGCAAGAATAAAAAACAAATATGTCTTGAATGAAGTACAGCCAGAATACTACATAGAAGAATGACTGGAAAAACTAAATTTAATGTACTTTGAATACATTTTCAAGAGAGACAAGTTCCTGAAGAAGGTTATCATGCTGGGTAAATTAGTTAGCTAATAAGAGGGAATGAATTAATACAGTGGCTGTATCATTGGGTTACTCATGACAATTTTTTTGATGTTGTCCCAAGACTGGGCAGTGTTGAACTGCATTGTACATAGAGTTCCTGGAAGTCTGAGATGATTTTTAGCCATTTGGCACATACATTGTAAATCAAGAAGCATTACTGCAACAAAAATCAAAACCATTATGGAATAAACATAAAAATGTGTTATTGATTTTCAACATATCCTATATTGAATTCTATAGCTCTCTCAAGGCAGTGTTTCTATCATTTTTATTACTCCCTTCAAAAATTGTCACTTCTCAATTTTCACCACATCAACATGGCATCCCTTGGCACCCTTGCAACCTAAATTATATAACTTTTAAATATTCTTTGAGTTTTGGGAGAAAAACAAGTCTGAAGGGGTATGAGATAAGGTGTCTGAATGAAATTCTCATAGGACATACTTCAAGAATGAGTAGTTACGTTGTGGTAATGAAGAGAAGAACATACTTTTTGGCCTTTTCACACTAATGCAGTTAACAGTTTTCTTCAGACACCTCCCTAATAATGCCCTGAGGTTTCCTGTGTCCTTTGAGAAAATATATCATGATTATTTGTTTTGATCCCCCAAATCAGTTATCCTAAACTTTTTATTTGGCTTCTCTATTTTGAATTTAAATGATCCAACAAATTCCTTTGAAATCTACTGTTTTGATGGGAATAGTTTTGTACAGTATTCTGATGCTATTAAGACAAGCATATTAGTGGGAGAAATAGTCTATAGTGATCCACTATTT
>NW_022111373.1:39778509-39780038 GCF_000313985.2 Echinops telfairi | reverse complement strand
TTACAATTGTGTGGGAGTTGGGAGGGAGGGGTATGAGGGAACCTAATAGGTTACCTTAAGTCAAGATGGGTAAACAGTATGGATACCATCATTTGTCCATAGCTAGCAACCAAGTCTCTCTCTAATCCTCAGTCTCTCAGCTATCAGGTCCCTTGGCTTCTTTCTGCCTCTGTGGACCTGGAAGCTGCCCTGTTCTCTTTGTTGCACAGTATTGGAGCTGCTCTTTGTGTTCTGTTTTATAGCCTCAGTACCACTCTGGTGCTTCTCAACTCAACCTCTGCCACTTCAGGCAGAGATTTGGAATGGTCTGCTCCTATATAATCAAATATAACCAAATCTCTCTGCTCCTATATAATCCAAATAATCAAAGGTGGATTATTGTTATATCCTGGAGAGTGGTAATGAAAATGGGCCAAATATCCCTATTAAGGTTACGCATGTCCCATTTCCATAGTCTCACTTAATTATTTTTTGGTAGTTACAGAGCATTTGTTACAAGACCCATTTTAAGAAATTCCACTCCACTACATTGTTGATAAAATGTCTAAAGTATTTGAGCCAAAATCTCACCATCCTTGCTTCTAAGGATAATTCTACATGTACTTCTAAGACAAATTTGGTGGTTAAAAAAAAAAAATCACTGTCGTAAATTTGATTCAAACTCATAGCAAACCTAAGGATAGATAACATTGCCATGTAGATTCCTGATACTGTAACTCTTTACAGAAGTATAAAGACTTATCTTTCTCTCAAGGAGTGGCTGGTTTTGAATGTCCAGTCAGTAAAGTGTTTAATCTATTCCGGTCATGTATTGCTGTCTGTGATGTCAGACTATGCATGTATAGTTTCCTTTTCTCAACAGTGTTTAAAATTCTATCCAGTTGGCTTAATTAATGACACTAGTAATAGAATCTATTAATGGAAACATAGAATATCAAAAGGTTACTTTGGTTCTATTGAATGTACTGAGGCATTCAACTATGTGGATGATAGAAAACTATGAATAGCTTTGAGAAGAATGAGTAATCCAGGGCACTTCATTTTGCTTATCCAGAACTTGTACTTGCATCAAAGGCAATTTTGCAAACAGAACAAATGATTATTACTTGGCTTAGAATCCAAGCTTGAAATAAAAAAAGGTTTGTCTCGGGGTTGCATCTTATCAACATATTTATTCAATTTGTATGCAGAGAAAATAACTAGATAAGCTGTAATATATGAAGAAATATGTGGCATCAGTATTGGAGGAAGATTTATTAAAACCTATGAGATGCACATGATGCAACCATGTTTGGTGCACTTGAGAGGGTTTGATGAAGAACAAGGATTGTAGCCTTCAGTATAGATTATGGTTCAAGTTATAGAAGGCCAAAATTCTCACAACTTATGAACCAATAGGTATCTTCAGGATAAATAGAAAAAAGGCTGAAGTGGTCAATTATTTCATTTTGCTTGGATCCATATTCCATGCTCATGGAAGCAGCAGCCAAGAGATCAAAAGACATATTGAATTAGGTAAATCTGCTGCA
>NW_022111373.1:39773379-39776981 GCF_000313985.2 Echinops telfairi | reverse complement strand
GTTGTCTGAGCCCCCACTTCTCCTCACATGCAGTTGGCTGCAGGTTGTTTGAAGTAGCACTATTGTGAGTCTCACAGAGAACCCAGTGCTCTTTGACTCACTGGAAAATGGCGCTGGCCTCCTCTAAAACAACACATAAACAGCAATCAGCCTCAAAAACCTCAACAAAAAAACAACAACAAAAGAAACAAAAGGCAATGCCAGAACAAGGCATGAACCTAACGATGTGCATAGTAGAAGGTGACATTGACAAGCCACAGAAAGAATTCTTCAGAATGCTGCTTGGAGTCATACAGGATATGAGGTAAACAATAAAGAAAAATGATAAAATGATAGAGGAGACAGAGATGATACACCAAAGGGAAATATAAGACTTAAGGAAAGAAATAACACAATCCATTAGCAAATTTACAGACTTCAACAACAGACTGGAGGAGGGAGAGAATTGTGCCAGTGACCTAGAGGATAACCAGGCAGATTTTAACAAATGGGAAAGTCAGTCAAATAAGATAACCAAAGAAGCTGAAGAAAACTTGAGAGCCATGCCTGATGCTAAGAATAGGAACAATATTAGAATAATTGGACTACCAGAACAAGACACAATTAAAAAGTCAACAGCAAAAATAGTGAGGGAATTTTTAGAGGAAAATTTCCCCAGCTTAATGAAGGAAAATCAGGCAACCAAGCATTCAGGAGGTCGAAAGAACACCACCTACACTGAATCCCAAGAAGAAGTCACCAAGGTATAGAATAGTTAAATTATCCAAATTTGAGGAAAAGGGGAAAATCATAAGACCAGCTAGGTACTGAAATAGGAATATGTTCAGACCTATCAGTGCACATGATGAAGAAGAGGAGGGAGTGGAGTAGCATATTCTGAAATTGAAGGAAAAAATCAAAAACCCCAAATACTCTACCCAGCTCAATTATCTGTTAAGATAGATGGAGAAGTAAGAGTCTTCCCTGACAAGGAAACACTCAAAGAATACATAAAAAGAAACCCAGCCCTATAAAAGATCTTGCTGACCCAGTATGGGCAGAAGAACAACACTCACAAAGCACAAATAAGAGACCTTCAGACAGAAAAACTTCATCCAGAGGACAAAAAAGAGAAAACAGCCCCCAAGAAGCATGATCGCAATGGTGGAAAGAAGGCAAGAATGAAACACACACACATTGATAAGAAAGGGAGGTAGGAAAACACCCAGCAAAAAAGGTACAGGATGACATCAAAGAGTCCATAGATGGATGTAATAACTCTGAATATCAATGGACTCAACTTAGGATATAAAGGCAGCGGCTAGCAGACTGGCTTAGAAAACAACCCATCGATCTGCTGCCTATAGGAGAAACATATCAAGATTGCAGACAAAACCAGACAGAATCAAAGACTGGAGAATAATATACTAAGAAAATGGCAATGAAAAAAAAAGCAGGGGTTGCAATTCAAATATCAGACAAAATTGATTTCAAGATACAAGACATAAAAAAGAGATCAGAAGGGGCACTATATAATGCTCAAGGGAACAATAGACAAAGAACCAGTAAGCATAATAAATGTATATGTGCTCAATGAGAGACCCATGGAATTCATAAATCACAGGCTCAACAATTATAGTAGGTGATTTTAATACACCACTCTTTGAAAGAGACAGATCACAGGAAAAGAAGCTTAACAAGGAGACTACAGATCTAAACATTAAAATTGGACATCTTGACCTGATAGATATTTTCAGAGCTCTCCACCCAAATGCCAAAAATTTCACATTCTTCTGAAGCCCACATGGCACATACTCAAAGAAAGACCACATGTTGCAAGAAAAGTTGAATCTGTGTAAATTCAAGCACATAGAGATCATACAGATCTCTCTCCTACCACTATGCCAAAAGGCTGTAAATCAATAAAAGGATGATTAAGAAAAAAAGGGCAAACAATCAGAGGATCAATAATTCTGTATTGCAAAAGGAGAGGGTATTGGCCGATATTAGTGATGAAATTAAGAAGTATCTAGAAACCAACGAGAATGAAAATGTGACATACCCATATCCAAATTTGGGACACAGCAATGGCAGTTATCAGAGGAAGTTTGATAGCTATAAATGCACACATGAAAAATGAACAGAGATTTATGTTTGATATTCTGGCACAAAACTTACAGCAATTAGAGTAGAGTCAACACGAAATCCCACTCATAGCAAAAGAAAATAAATAATACAAATTAGTGGTGAAATTTAAAAGAAAGAAAACAAAAAAACTATGGAAAAAATTAATGGAGCTAAAAGTTGGTTTTGTTGAAAGGATTCACAAAATTAGCAGAATGCTGGTAAACCTAACTAAAGAAACGAAGGAACAAATTTCAATAGTAAGGACGAGGGATAAAACTTAAGACATTACAACAGATCCTAATGAAATCAGAAGGATAATTCCACAATACAACGAAGTACTCTAATGAATTGGAAGACATGGACAAATACTTGGAAAAACAATCCCTTCCTAGACTATCCCAGATGGACGTGAAGCATCTCAACAGACCATAGCAATAGAAGAAATATATATGGTTATCAAGGGATTACCAACAAAAAAATCCCCAGGACCAGATGGCTTCATAGGATAATTCTACCGAGCATTCAGGGTAGTACTGACACCAATCCTACATAAACTCTTACAGAACATACAAAAAGACAGCAAAATCCCAAACTCTTTCTATGAAGCTAGTATAACTCTGATACCCGAAGCAGGCAAGGATCCCACAAGAACAGAGAACTACAGACCAATATCCCTAACGAACATTGATGCAAAAATGCTTAATAAAATACTGGCCAATAGAATCCAAAAGCATATAAAAAAAAATAATTAACCATGACCAAGTGGGATTCATACCAGCGATTCAGTGATGGTTCAACATACGAAAGACCATTAGTATTATTTGCCCCATTGACATGAAAAATTATAAGAACATGATAATATTGATAGATGTGAAAAAGCATCTGACAACATCCAACACCTATTCTTCTTTAAGACACTGAAGAAAATAGGAATGGAAGGAAAATTCCTCAATATTATACAAGGTATCTATGAAAGATTAACAGCCAACGTGGTAGTCAATGGAGAAAAGATGAAAACAATTTCACTGAAAAGGGGGACCAGACAAGGTGCCCACTGCCCCCACTCCTATTTAACATAGTACTGGAGGTCCTAGCTAATAACATAAGGCAAAGAAAAATCATAAAGTGTATTTGTCTGGGGAAGGAAGAGTTGGAACTATCATTATTCACAGATGATATGATTTTATATATTCAAAATCTCCAAAACTCCGCAAGTGTAGTGTTGAAAGTGGTAGAGGAATGGCAGAGTAGCAGGATACAAGATCAAAAGATGGACGTCTATTGTAGTACTATACGCATCAGACAAGTTCATGGAAGAGGTAATCTAAAAGGTAGTACACTTCAAAATAGCCAAGCACAAATGGAAATATCTAGGGATATACTTGACTAAAAATAAACAAAAGATTTGTATGAGGAAAACTACAGGGCACTATTATAAGAAACCAAGAGCGACCTCAACACATGAAAGAATATCCCATGCTCATGGGATCAGAAGA
>NW_022111373.1:39770918-39772546 GCF_000313985.2 Echinops telfairi | reverse complement strand
GCTGTGGTGAGATAGGAACTCTCATCTATTGATGGTGGACCTGTATGTATGTGCAATCATTATGGAAATTGATTTAGTGATATCTAAAAATGGTGGAAATTGAGCTAACATACAACCCCAGCATCCCCCTATTGGGCATATACTCATAAGAGGCAAGAAACAAACCAAAGCCAGACATCTGGGCTCCAGTGTGCGTTGGCTTGCTATTCACAATTGCAAGGAGTTGGAAACAACACAAATTTCCATCAACAAATGAATAGATCAAAAAACTGTGGTACATAAATACAATGGAGTACTATACATCCCTAAAAAGCAGTTATGAATGTATAGAACATTGCAGCATGGGAAGAACTGGAGGAAAATATGCTAAGTGAAATAAACCAAGCAGAAAAGGACAAGTACAACACAAGTCCACTGAGGTTAGCTTAAAAATGCAAAAAGGGCATAGGGACAGGGCTCTAACACACCCAAGGTTAGGGTATTGTTTATATCTTCAAGGAGCAAGAAAGAGAAACCAGACTTCAACTCGGTACACTAAGACATGAATACAACATGATGGCATGTAGCAGGGAAAACAATAGAGAGGTCTGTAGTTGCTGACCCCAACTCCACCATGTGAACCCCCCTCCCCCCCAGAAGAATGCACTCCATAGGACAGACAGCACTGAAGCTACAGCTTTGGGAGAGGTGCATGTCTGACCAGAGCACACAGAAGCAAATTAATAGGGAAGGAGAGAGAGTAGAACACATCTTGGCCCACCAAGCCCTGAGGACAATATTCCTGCTCAGAGCAGCCAATGCACAGAGAGGACAATAGGGCCAGCCCTACTCTGAGACATGACATCCCTCACTGAACCATAGCGCTACAGGGGCAAACAAAGAGGGCAGAACCATCGGGGCCCACCAAGCCCTGAGGACAATATTCCTGCTCAGAGCAGCCAATGCACAGAGAGAACAATAGGGCCAGCCCTACTCTGAGACATGACATCCCTCACTGAACCATAGCGCTACAGGGGACAACACTGGAGACACAGTGTGGGAATTGTGCTTGATCTGACCCCCCTACACTGGGGAGAAACATTAAGGCATGCAACAGAGCAGCAAGGGAAGCAAAGCAATGAAGTCCCTGGGGAATACTCCTAAGGTCAACAAACAAACCTGGAACAATTTACAGGCCTTTCTTTTTTTGTGGTTGGATTTTGTTGTTGTTGCCGTTATTTTTTGTTTGTTTGTTTTTTCTTCCTTTGGTTTTTTTTGGCTTTGTCTTGTTTTTGCACATATTATTATCTATGCATGTCTGCCTAGATAAGATAGGCAGGATAAGCAATTCGGAGGAGAAATCAATGGGACTGACGGTTTTGGGGGACATGGAAGAGGGGGAAGCAGGAGAAAGGAAAAGGGGTGTCAACAAACCCAGGAACAAGGAGACAACTAGTGATCTAAAATCGGTGGAGAGAAGGGTGCAGGATGCCTGGTGGGGCTTAAACAAGGGCAATGTAACCAAGAGGAATTACTGAAACCTGAATGAAGACTGAACATGATAGTGAGACAAGAGGAAAGCAAAAGGAAATAGAGGAAATAACTAGGAGGCAAAGACATTTATAGAGATTTAAATACTGTCATGTACA
>NW_022111373.1:39767867-39769556 GCF_000313985.2 Echinops telfairi | reverse complement strand
GCTGGAGGTGGGACACGTTCTCACTCCTTGGGAGCTATTACAGCTGACCAGACACATGGAACTATGCTAGTGTCCTGAGTTGGAGGAGCCATATGGAGACCCCTGTCAGCTCTGAGGTACTTACAATGCCACTGGATTCACAAGACTTCCCACCTACTGCCCTGTGATCTTCCTATATTTGTCGCCATTGCATGTGTTTCGTGAGTCTGAAGAGGACTTTATAGATTGGTATTGGACATGTGGGCTAATATCAGACTTATGGGCTTGTTCTGCACTGGGATGGGATGTTTTCTCAATATACAATTATAAATTCATATAAAACTTTTTCTTATACACATATCAGTGTCTATGAATTTTGTTTCTCTAGTATACACAGACTAACACAAACCCCTTTTATAAAAACAAACTTTATTCAGCTAAGCTAAGGTAATTTTTTTATTCATTCTTCACAAAATATACATATACATATAATAGAACTCCTAGTTTAGAAAAGAATCAATGTGTTATAAAGGTTTTATCAGCTCACATAGATTTACAAAAAGAATTACATGTTAGCAGAGGCTTCGTTTGGCACTTGTGTATTGTTGGGAGATAATATTGGTGTCCTTGTAATATTCTCCATGATTGTCTTTATGTACCTGAGATGTTGACCTACCCAAGACAGAGTCTTATAACAATATGACTTGTGCCTTGTACTGTATTTTAATACATAGGGCTTTAGTACCTTTGGCATCAATTTTGCTTCTAAGGCTCAGTTCTGAATAGTTGAAGTCAGTAGCTTTGACATTGTAGTTCTGTATTTTTGACCCCTACTGAAAACCTTGATGAGAATCTTCCCTAGAAGGCAGCATTTTACTAGTGGTGCCACATATATCTTTGCTTGGAAAATTAAATGCTAATTGTATAACTTCACTGGATGAAAAAGAAAAATTAAACTTTCATTTCTCCAAAAATCTTTTATTAATTTCTCACTTTGATCTGTTTCTTATAATAAACCAAACCATGAAAATAACAGCCTTTCTGAGTTCTATAATTCCTTTTATTGAAACATTGAACCTGTGAGTGGTCTTAAAGACCCCATAAAACAACAATATGTAAAATGTTTTTTAGCTTCCATCCATATATTCTGTTAGAAGGAATATATGTGCCCTGTTCCCCTACTACCCATGTCTTTCTTTTCTTTTTTTTTATTCCCACCCAAGGGGAGGATATTATATATATCTTGACAGGGAAAGAAGGACCAGATTTCAACCTGGTGATCCAAGACATGAATGCAACATACCGCATGAAGGGAACCAATAAAGATGTCTGAGGGGCCATCCCCAATCCCAACTATGTGGACAGCCCCCCTCCCCACAGAAGAATTCACTTCAGAGGACAGCACTGAAACTTCAGCTCAGGGGGAGGGACATGACTAATCAAAGCACACAGGAGCAAATTAAGGGGGAAAGAGGAACAGTGGAGTATATCCTGGCCCACCAAGCCCTGAAGATGATATTCCTGCTCAGAGCAGGCAATGCACAGAGAGGACCATAGGCTGGCCCCACCACAAGACACGACATCCCTCACGGAACCATAGCGCTATGGGGAACAAAACT
Organism: Echinops telfairi; assembly: GCF_000313985.2. Lineage (NCBI taxonomy): Eukaryota > Metazoa > Chordata > Mammalia > Afrosoricida > Tenrecidae > Echinops > Echinops telfairi. The sequence goes on along the minus strand of NW_022111373.1, from coordinate 39,767,958 downwards.
GGAGATGCAGTGCAGGAATTGTGTCCAATCTGAGCCATCACACTGAGGTGAAATGCTGAGGATGTGCAATAGAACAGCAAGGGGAGCAGAG
>NW_022111373.1:39749892-39766858 GCF_000313985.2 Echinops telfairi | reverse complement strand
GGGAGGAAATGAGCCAGCAAAGGGTGCAGTATAGCTATGATGAAACATATAATTTTCCTCTAGTTCTTTAATGCTCCCCTCACACTCCCACTATCATGATCCTAATTCTACCTTACTAATCCAGCTAGACCAGAGCATGTATACTGGTACAGATACAAACTGGAAACACAAGGATTCCTGGACAGATAAACCCCTCAGGACCAATAAGGAGAGTAGTGATACCAGGAGGGTAAGGGAAAGGTGGGGGAAAGAAGAGGGAACTGATCACAATGATCTACATATAACCCTCTCCCTGGGGCACAGACAACAGAAAAGCGGGTGAAGGGAGACATTGGACAGTGTAATATGTGAAAAAATAATAATAATTTATAAATTATCAAGGCTTTGTGATAGAGGGAAGCAGGGGAGGGAGGGGAAAAATGAGGAGCTGATACGAAGGGCTCAAATAGAAAGAAAATATTTTGAGAATGATGATGACAACTAATGTGCAAATGTGCTTGACAAAATGGATGGATGTATGGATTGTGACAAGTTGTACAAGCCCCCAATAAAGTGATTTATTAATATAGTAACACATTTTCATCCTGCAATATTGGCATGTTAAGGAACAAAGAGAAGTATATATATAGCAGTGTCACAATTTTAAAATGCACAGTTTCTTTTGCTGGGAAAAAATTAAAAAGCTTATAAAAAGTTAGACTGTCATTCTGTAACAGATTTAGATGTAAATGAGGGAGGTACAAGTGCTTTCTTTAAGTGTTACCTTGTTATTTTTGGTAAAGTGACTATCTTAATTTTCGAAGTAAGAAGTGACAGCTCACTTGATATTCATCAAAGTGTCTTCTAGTCTTGGTTTCGGATAGGTTGGCCACACGTAAGGTTAGCAGATGGGGAGTGATCAGACAATGGGGAAACAACTCTCAGGAGGCATGATGTAATCTATTTTAACTACATGATGAGGTTGATGAGAGCCATTACCCACTAAGTTTCACAGACAAGTTTTCTTGTTAGTGAGCATAATCAGGATAAAGTATGCTATCCCTCATTTGAACCGAACGTGTTAATGAGAGTCAGTAGCTGCTTGCCTCTGGTAGGAAGAAGAAATAGAAGAAGCAGAAGCAGAAGCAGAAGCAGAAGCAGAAGGAGGAGGAGGAGGAGGAGGGTGGGAGGGAAGTGGAGGGGAGGAAGAGGAGGAGGAGTTGTTTATATGTTAGACTCCATAACATATAAACTCTGCTGTAGCTCTGAGTGACTAGGGTTTCCAAAATGCTTCTTAGGAAGGTGGTCTGTAGGATGGTATTCATGGAGTGCTGACCCAGCGCTCCACAGCTAGTGTTGAAGAGAGCTTGCTATGTGAGTGGTCGGCCACAAGCATATAAGAGTGAGAAGATGAAGACTAGATTCATTTCCACACTTTGGAAATTTCACTCTTGCTGATTCTGGTACAGTGGTTAAATATTTAACCTCTGCTCAAGTTGCTACTCAAAAGATCTGAGAATCAAATGCACCAGTCGCTCTGCATAAAAAGTATGCAGCAGTCAAGCATACAACTATGGCAACGCTTTTGAGCAGTTCTATTTTGTCCCATAGAGTCACTATGAGTCAGAATCAACTCAACAGCCAATTATAGATTCCAGGATGATTTAATATAGATATTATTAATTAAACCTACAAACTTCTATCCCAAATAAAACTAAATTCTAAGGTTATGAGTTGATGTAGATTTTGTGGCATGCCATTTAGTGCACTAAGGTGTCCTGATAGCACGATTGTTTAGCAGTTGGATATTTACCCTAAGGTCAGAGCTTCTAATCCATGGCTAACCCTCAAAATAAAAATTTTAAATCCTTGTGATCTGTTCCCATAAAGGTAAATACCTTAGAAGCCCTTTGGGGGCAGTTCTACTCTGTCAAATACAGCTAGTTACTAAGAATAGGAATTAACTTGAATACACAACAGCAGCACTATTATACCCACTACACTGATTTTGACCTTAAGCATTTCTATTGCACATATGACCACCTTGCTTATTTATATTATGTTAAGTTCTGTAATAGATCTGCTTGTCTTCTACCCCTCTATTCTGTGCAATTTAGATACGTACTAAATAATTATCTGCATGGAAACAAATAATGACTAAGAATAAGTTTCCCTTTTAATTTTTACCCATGTTCTGCATTTCATCATGTCTATGTAAAAATGGTATCGAGATAACCATAATTCATAAATTCTAGGGTAGCTATCTGAGGTATACAAGGGAAAATAAAAAGTATTGTTTCTAGGTTTCCAGTTTATACATTCATGTGCTTATTTTTTGTCTAAATATTGACATAAATGTAGCTCAGAGATCGGTGGGTGGCTGCAGACACTTTCTGAAAATAATACACTATTTAAAAAAGAAAGAAAAAGAGGAATCAAAACAGTGGCTTCCCAGAGGATCTAGTGGGGCAGGTATACTTAGGGCAGAGAATTCAGTTCATTGGAACGTTTGGTAATCTGCTTTTTGAGAGCCCTATGGAGTAATATTGTAGATATTTTGAAAGGAGACAAAAAGACTGATTAAAAAGGAATTTTAAGAAATTCAAAATTGCACTGATGAGACAGACACGTCAGGGAAAGATTGTCAAGTAATTTGCCCCGTCATACTTCAAGGGTAGTAAGGACTGTCATACAAGAATTTTGTGGAATGGGTTAGGCAGTCAGCTATCAAAAACAGAGTCATCAGTTCAGACCCATCAGCTGCTCTTTGGGAGAAATATGGGGCTGTATGTTCTCTTACTGATTTACAGTCTTGTAAAGCTTATACAGAGTTTCTATGAGTTGGAATTGACTCAATTGTTGTGAGATTAAACTTACCCCATCTACACTGCAGATGGGAGGTTGCTCCTTCAAATTTCCTTTGTTTCTAATATGAAAAGACTGCTTATAGGCAACACGTTTCAAGTCCATTGAAAGCACCACACCTGCAGCAAATTTTAGAGCACAGAATACTCTGAGGAAGGGATCGAGTGCTGGAAACAACTTCCCAGGGTTAGAGACCTATATGGTGGATATGTTGAGAGACAAAAGGTTCGTATTTTTAAAATAAAGTATTTATAATTTTGTAGCCATACCTTTTTACTTGCTTTCTTATATGGGAAGTTACTGTAAAAACATATATTTCTGGACTATAAAATTTTCTTGAAATTCCGGAGGAAAATAGTAAAACAAACATATGTGTATTAGTTGTTAAATGCATTTTTTGGGTATTTTAGAGTAAATGAAGACACACGTAAGAATAATCTATTATATTAAGAATAGTACAAGGCTGGTCACAATGAGGTAAAAATTAAAGATGTTCCAAATATCCATTGCTGTAAAGAGTTTGTCTAATGATAGCTAATTGATGAAGCATTGGAAGTACTCATTCACCTAAGGCATGAAGTGTGGAAAAGAGCTTCCTGGCCATTCAACTGAAAGAAATCTATATTTGTACCTGTTCCATATAAAGGTGATCCAACAGAATGGGAAGATTATCAAACAATATAATACACATGTATAGATGCAAGTACAGTTTTACTGATGATCATTCAACAATTGCAGAATTACATTGACAAGGGTCTGCCATCAATTCAAGTGGGATTCAGAAGAGGTCATGGAATAAGGAATAGCATTGCTGACATCAGATGGATCTTGACTGAAAGGAAAAAATATCAGGAAAAGGTTTACTTATGATTTATGGACTATGCAAAGGCTTTTGACTGGATAACAAACTATGGATATCATTGAAAATATGGGAATCCCAGAACTACTGCACTGTCCTCATGTGGAGACTGTGCATAGACCAAGAGGCAACTGCTGGAACAGAACAAGAGGATACTGCATGATTTAAAATCAGGAAAAGTCGTACATCAAGATTATTTGAACTCTATGCTGAGAAGCTAAACTCTATGAAAAAGAATGAAGCATCAGAATTGACATAAGACTTACTAACAAGCTTCTGTATACAAATGAAAGAACTTTGCTTGCTGAAAACAAAGAGGATTTGAAATACTTGTTCATGAAGATTTAAGGACTGGAGCCTTCGATATGGCTTGTAACACAATGTAAAGAAAATAAAATCCTCACAACTAGACCAAGAAGTAACATCATGACAAATAGAGATAAAATTGATATTGTCAATGATTTCATCTACTTTGGCTCCACAATTAATGCTTATGTAGTCAGTAGTCAAGAAATCAAATGATAAATTGCACTCTATAAATCTACTGCACAAGACTTCTTGCAAGTTTTGAAAAGCAAGGGTGTCAAAGGTACCTAACAAGAACAAAGGTCCAACATTCCCATTATGATATCTGATATTTTATTATATTATAATATGTATATTAATTGTATATATATTATATCTGATACCAACCACAATTCTTTCCCTCAGTTTATTCCCTCACATTTCAGGGTCCTGCAATTCACTTCAGTGGGTCACAGAATTCACAAATCCTAAAGGAACAGGCTCACATGTTTGGAGGTGCTGGTAAGTCCCAAACCTGAAATTCAGACATCTGTCTAGAGAAGATACTTTACGTTCATGAGGCGGTGGAATGTGGTGAAATCAGAGCAAGACAGGCCAAAATTCAAATCCGAAGACGCAGAAGTCACGCAGAGGCAAGAGAGGGAAATGCTCCAAAGTGACAGCAGGTTTGTTTTCTTCTGTAAATGCCCATCCTCAAGGGAAGTCAACAAGATGATGCTGATGCATGGTCTTTTGTTTTTCCTTCAGAATATATCGCAAGGAAACAAAGAGCAGTAATTTAAGGAACCCCTTATAGTGTGTTGGGGACTTAACCCTTATCCCACTTTAATACTATATCTTGAATATAACAAACAGTGCTCTTTAAACTGGGATTATAACCATTGATGTACAGGCAATTATTTATAAAATATCATGAAAGGGAGTTATGGGTAGAAGAGCCATATTAGGTAATTGATGATATCTCAAACTTAAGAGAAGGTTTACATTGATAGCAAATGTTTATAGACTCTGTGTTGTCAGAGCCTCTAGAGGTTTCCAACTCATACAACAGAAGCAAACACTACCTAATCCTGCACCAGCCTCATGATTGCTCTTCTGTTTAAACCATTGTTGCATCCAGTGTGTCAATCAACATTCCCCAACATGAGGTCCTTCACCAGGGGCTGATCTCTACCATGTGACTGTCAGTTTGCCATGCTCTGATGGATTATGTGTTGCTGTGATCCTGGAAGTAATGTCACTGGTATTTCAAAAGCCAGCAGGGTCACCTAAAGCGACAGATTTCAGCAGAGCCTCAAGACCAAGAACAGACTGTAAAGTATAGGCTGTCCACTTCAGAGGAATTAGCCACTGAAAATCTATCGGCAGCATTGAAACAAGCCTCTCTCGGTAATTGTATTTACTCTTTTGCCTCCAGGGGTGCTTTAGAGGGACATTTTAGAAGCTTAATTTTATGAGAGCAGAAATACAAGATATAGAGAAAGAAAAGTAACCATTTATATGATGTCAAAGATTTAGCACATTTTAAAGAAATAAAAACTATTGCAGGATAAAGAATACTCCAAACAATACAAAGGAAAGCAGGTTGAAACAAAATAAAGTTTGGTGAACAGATCCTGAATCTTAGGAACCATGCTAAACTCAATCATATATTTCATTTTTTAATTTAATAGTAATAAAAACATAAATGCCGCTGTGATACTAACAATAAAAGTGATGTTGTTATCTGAATTATCTTATTTGTAATTCGCTTAGTAGTCTTAGTTTAGTGATCCCAGAAGAAAAAAAAAGTCAACATTTACATAGTGTCTGAAGTGCAAGTTGAAAATACAGAAATTCTCAAGATAGCTAGTGAAAATGTACACATTTTAAACTATGGTACAAAATAGTATAATTACAAGTTACTTATGTCTTACTTTTAATTTTTATCTAGGAGCAATTATTTGGCTAAAAATATCATAAAAAATAGATTTTAATTTTTATCTAGAAGCAATTATTTGGCTAAAAATGTCATAGCAGAAGGAATCCTAAAATTGAAATGCTTTATTTTGGGTGAGTGCATCGAAAAGCAATATCTTAATTATAGGATGAATCTACAATGATTAGAATGATGTAGATAGATCCAGTCAAACTTGTAAAGAGCCAGAGGTAAACAAGGTATTTTCACATCTCTCATAATTATGTTACTATCTTAAAGCACTGTTAAGTTACAGACATTTTCAATAATAATTTGAAGACTTTCCATTTCTTTAACCAGCCTAGAGCACAAAAGCTGAGAATAACAGTGCAGCTAATTATTTTATAAGAGGTTGAAGGATTGGACTTGATAAAAAGTATCCAAGACATACCTGTATGCTGTCCTCTCCAAAATGCATGGTAGCTATTATGTAGAATCATAAAAAAAAAAAGAAATTGAAATCCCAACTATCACTTCCTTTCTTCTTTTCTCTTTTCTTTGGCTTCAATTAAATAAACCATAGGCTTACAATCTATCAAACTTAGAGAGTAGGTTTTATTTTCCTAACAAAAGAAAATGACTGTAAAGTTACATGTCCTCAAATTATCTCAGTTGCATTTACTTACAATGAAGTGAGGCTTTGTTTTGTTTTTTGCCCCGTGGTTGGTCTGCCAGGCCACTAACAGCATTCTCTGGATGTCATGGACGGCAACCTCATTAAATAACCTTTCTCACTTTCTGCTCCAAACAGGCATTCTCATCTACATTTTACCCCAGCTTTACGATGTACCCCGAACAACAGTCTATTTCATACGGGGAAAATGGAAAAAGAAACAAAACAAAATAACTCCCAAGAACAGAATCTAAGAGACAATTTCGCACATCTGTTCCTACGGGTGTTCTTTCATTCTTTCTCATTTATAATTAATGAAAAATAATGGTGCTGACACAAGTTAATTACTATGAAAAATTACAGTTTATGATATTCATTATAATAATGGCAAACTACTTGAGATTTTCAAACATTGCTCCTAAGTAATTAGAAGTGTTCATAAGGAGTTCACCTGTGAATTTTTTCATCCGACTTTGCATTCTGTGAAGTTAACGAACACCCAATGTTTTTCATTAGCAGCAGAGATAACACAGCAAGAGATATTAATCACAGAGTCTTGTACCTGGGAAAACATTTAAAGCAAATTGGGATTATGTAGTTGAAGCAGAGGTCAAAACAATACACAAAGATATTCATTACAACTCAACTTTTCTTAGCAGGTTCAAAGGGACTATTAAATTTGTTTCATTTAGTAACAATTTGGTAAAACTAATTAGAATTACTATCTTGTCCTAGTTTACCAAAAATATTAAATTACAGATTTTAAAATTGGAATTAATATCTTTCTAATTAGCACATGCAAATTAGAGGATTGCTCCTTCTCAAAGTTGCTTTTCTTATAAACCTATAAATTGTAAAACTAATGCAATAGTCCTCAGGTTATTAAGAATAACTTATGACTGAAAAATACTAATTAGGCCTAATAGGCTTGTGTAAATGAGCTACGTGAAATACATCCCTGTGAAATATTTGGTCTGTTGTATATTCTATAGTAACCTAACAGGAAGGTGCTCATTTTGACTTATTTAGATCATTATAATGATAAAGTGGCTATATATTTTTTTTAATTTCAATTCTTATTTAATCAAGCTAATACAGAAAAATACAAATTTCAGAGCAAGATAAAGTACTTCAGATTATGCAAAGTATTTCAATTAATCCTGTTTGCAGGAATATATTGATTCAAGAATAAACAAGTTGCTAAGGTTAAAGACAAGTATGTGTTGGGGGTATTCTTTCAGAAAAAGAAAGAAAAATCTCATAACTTTGTTAATTATATTAATTAATATGCTGCCAGAAACTGATGTTAAAAAGCTTTGATAAATTAAGTACCAAAAATTAAGTATTCATTTAATATTTTCTGGTAAATTCTCTCTAAAGTCCAGCATATTAAAAAAAGCATAACGAGGAAAAAGAAATTCAAATACATTAATACTATGCAGTAGGTCCCGAGTTAATATCATATGACATCTGTCCAACAAAATACAAATGGCCATACTTTATGTAGTATTATCTCCTTTTTAGAACACATAAAACAATTCAAATCAACGGATAGATATCAACATGTTTAAATACCATAATCATGAAAGAAATAAAAGTATTTCATTTACTTAGTATGCCCCCCAATTTTAGATGAATTTATTATACGTTTAGAACTTAGAACATTTTAATCAATAGGAAAATATATTTACTCATGCAACAGTATTGAATACATTTTTGTTTCCTTTTAAAGGTGGCAGACTACAAGTGCTGATGTTTAAAATCAGCATTGTCTCTTTCTCTGCTTCATTTGGTTACTTATCTTTGGGTCGATTGCATTCTCATCAAAGGTCTCTCCATGAGGTTACATGATGATCGCTAACAATTGTAATGTCCCGGACCCCTGAGATTTCCAATGAGAGTGGTGAAATGAGGGGAGGCAGGACTAATGAGTGAGGAATAAAACCCTCTATTATTTCAAAGGTAAGAAACAAAATTTTGATTTGTGACTTTAACATGTAATTTCATTAATACAAAATGATGATTTTAATGTTATCAGTTACTTGTGTACAAATAGATATTTGGTGTAATTTATAACATTTTTTGTGCATTATATTTCGAAGTTAAGAATCTATTAAGAATAATGTGCTATTTATTTCCCATTTACACCAAAATTGTGATATAGAAAAAAATCCTCTTATCATGGAAGACATAAATGATAAGATAATACATTTTTGAAAATCAAACAACTGGTAAGTAACCCTGGATTTAAGCCTAAATTCACCTGATTGCAGAGTTCCTTTTTCAAAATGTTCATGAATTCTCTGTTTTGAAAGTTGTTCTGGAAATAATTAACAGCAATTTTTTTTAATTAGGGAAAGTAATTATCTTTATTAAGATATATCCTAAGCTCGTTTGGTAAGAAAATAAGCTTCTCATACAATATTCTGAAAAGTTTATCATCAAAACATTTCTTTTCTTTCTCCTTAATACTGAGAACATCCTGGTAGTTCTTAAACAAAAAGCTTCTTACTGACATTGGTTCAGTGATTATACTTATACATATTGAACACTATTCTTTTTCGTAATGATTCTTCTTTATATGACTTATGTGTCTCTAAATTACCTGTATTTTTTTCATTTAATAGTATGACAATACATTATGGCTATAAATTTGGAATCGAACTTGGAAACCAAGGACAATTTCAAATCCATCAAGTGATTAATGCACCATAAGAATTCACTTTGAGTTCACCTTTCAATGAATAATGATGTAATTAAATGAAATTTCTTAATATGAGCCTTCTATCCATGTCTTTGTAAGCCTCACCAAATGACCGGGTAGGACTGTGTATATGTAAGATGTCTCAGAAGCAGGAGGTACATCCATGATCATCAAGAAAGAAGAGTCATCTGCTGAGTTCCTGTAAGATCCTTATCTGAAGTGGCAGAGGCAGTGGCATGCAGGACATGGGGCAGATCAGAACAGCCAAGCAAATGATGAGACAGAATGGCAGGTAGACTGACCTGCCGATGGGGAGAGCAAGAAACCAGGTGGCTGAGAAGCCAAGGACTAGAGAGATATGCCTGTCAGCATCACTAAGATGTGCTGTATACAACAATAACTGGTTCCTTAGTATTTTGTTACCTGTTAGCTTCACTAATAAACTCATATACTTGTGAGTTTTGTGTGGAATAGTGTTCTGTGTGTAAATTGCAATCATTTATGGTATCCACCAGAATCCATTCTTAAAAGCTTGAAGGTAAGCAAGCAGCCATCTAGCTCAGAAGCAACAATGTCCACATGGAACAACATATCAGCCTGTGTGATCACGAGGTGTTGAACGGATCACTGAAGAAAAATGGGTGCATAAGCAAATGTGGCGAATAAAGCTGATGGTGCCCGGCTATCAAAAAGTATAGCATCTGGGGTCTTAAAGGTTTGAAAGTAATCAAGCGGCCATCAAGCTCAGAAGCAACAAAGCCCACATGGAAGCAGCACACCAGCCTATGCAACCACGAGGTGTCGAAGGGATCAAGTATAAGGCATCATCAGAACAAAAAATCTTACCATAGTGAATGATGGGGGGAGTGTGGAGTGGAGACCCAAAGCCCATTAGTAGACCACTGGAGATCCCCTTGCAGAGGGGTCTCGGGGAGGAGATGAGCCAGTCAAGGTGCGATGTAAGAACGATGAAAAATACAACTTTCCTCTAGTTCTTAAATGTTTCCTTCCCGCTCCTGCTACCATGACTCGAATCCGACCTTGCAAGTCTGGCTAGACCAGAGGATGTACACTGGTACAGATAGGAGCTGAAAATACAGGGAATCCAGGGCGGATGAGCCCTACAGGACTAGTGGTGTGAGTGGAGAAACAGGGAGGGTAGAGGGAGAGTGGATAGGAAAGAGGGAACCGATTATAAGTAACTATATGTGACCTCCTCCTTGGGGGACGGACAACAGAAAAGTGGGTGAAGGGAGACGTCGGACAGGGCAACATATGACAAAATAACAATTTATAAACTATCAAGGGCTCATGAGGGAAGGGGGAGCGGGGAGGGAGGGGAAAAATGAGGACCTAATGCCGGGGGTTTAAGTGGAGAGGAAATGTTTTGAGAATGATGGGGGCAATGAATGTACAAATGCGCTTTACACAATTGATGTGTGTATGGATTGTGATAAGAGTTGTATGAGCCCCTAATAGAATGATTTTTTTTTTAAAAAACATACAATACTATATACTCCCAGATATCAAAAAGCTTCACAAACTTTATTTGGTTTAAGTGAAATTAAACCTAAATCCAAATAACCCAAAACACTAATGAGAAAGGCCATGCCACGTAAAGATCGTAAAGGAGTCAAGGAACAGAAGCTGAAAAGAGACAAAGATCTTTTCCCAGAACCAACTGAGAGGGAAAACCTACGCACAGAGTCAGAACCCAACATTAAGACTTGCAGCTGTAAAACTGAGAAAACCCCATATTCTGGTGATATTTCTGTTACACAAGCACCAGCTAACATGTGGTCTCAAGAGAGTGAAGGAAACAAAAACTTGAGATTTCAGAGACTTGAGACAATCGAGATGCAGTTGTATTTTGAAAAATGGAAGATCTGCCAGATGGTGGAATATACAGAAAAGCTACACAGACACTCTACCACAAAGACAAGAGACACTAAATGAAACAGATACAAATGATTATCTTGAACTTTGAGTTTCATAGGAAAAGGGTATAAAAATGTATCAAATACCAAATAGAAGATGAAATTGAATGAAAATAAAGCAAAAAAGACAAATGGGGTTGTGGAATTATCAACTAGCTTGACACTGTGGCCATTTTCAATGTTTGCCAGCAGGATTCCAATCAGAGCAGCAACTTGATAATTGGCTCTCCCTCCAGAACACCATCAACACCCATGTGGGTAAATGGCTATGATCTCCCTCTTATTAGTCACACTCTCCTGGTAACCATAAATATAGCCATCCCCCAGCCTGTCCTTCCCAGCAACCCAAAATGCAGGCCTCTCCAATGCAGTTACTTCTCCAGTGGAGCTGGAAGTTACATCTTTGTATATCAGGCAAGAATGGATCCAATTATCTTGTTTAGAGGCACTTTTCTGGGTCAGCAGAATGCTATTACAGACTCATCTGCCCTTAGGCCTGCGGAAACTCCTTACAGATTGAGAAACCTGGTATTCCTTACCTGCTGGCCTGGTGGGGATTCATTCTGTCATCAGTTTTACTCACTCCCATTCCCATGTGCCATATGGGCCAGCATGGCCTCCTTCAGAGACCAGGTTTACTGACTGGTCACAACCTTCTCAAAACTAGCAGAAAATCATAGATAGCAGCCAAGCCCAGCCAAACTACTTTCAACTACTTACAGGAGCACAGAAGGAAGAACTGTACACACATTCCCATCCTCTTTCATACCTACAAGAAGAGAGGTGGTAAGGGGTTAACTTCTGCCAAACTAGCAAGCAGAGTGGCACATTTATCCCAGGAATACTAAACAAAATTTAAAAAGTTTTTTAGGCTTCAAAGACCTGATACACCACCCTATGTAACCCCACTGGTTTTGCGAGTTCATTTCAGATGGGCACAATGCATCCACATGTCCCTTATGTGTGCAAGATATCCTTTTATACCCAGATGCCCTTTCACTGCTATACTATGAGCCAGCAAAAACCCCTTCTAGAACTAGGAGCCCTATCCTTGCTTTACCGTATTTACTTGAATCTTCATAGCAGATTTCAAAGCAGGATTATCAGAGATTATCTAATTCATGAAGATTAGCCTAAAATTTATATTTTAAAATAAGATAAATTTATAAAGAAAATAAATGTATTTAAAGTTTATGGCACAATAAAGAATAATGCCCTGAGTTAGCCATTACTTGCATTTAAAATTTGAGAAAACATTTATGAAGAAAACCCCAGCCATCTGCCTGGCTGCTTCATCATGTTTTCTCTTATTTCGGAGTCCCAAATGACCTGCTGCAGCTTGTAATAAAGTATGGTGAAAAATGCCTTGATTAATTATGCTTTGAATTTTAATATTTTCCCCCTGGACTCTTTGTTACTGGAGGCTCTGAAGGAGTTTCCAATGTCAAGCAGATAACAAAAGGATGACCTTTATTGTGACTACCAGTGGCTCAGTGGATCCTTATCTGGAGACTGAGCCCCTAGCTTCCCTGCCTGGGAGCATTTTAAAGAGAAAGGGGGTGGGTTTACAGGGAAGTCTGTGACAGGTCACTGAGCCAGCAAGTGGGAACATGTCGAAGCTGAAAATGTTGATACACAGGGCTTTCAGGGATTGGTTGGCCAGTGACTAGCACAAGCTGGTTCCTGAAGAGGAAGTAGGCAGTGGGTTGCAGTAGAAGTGCAGGAATGGTTATGGGGGAGTTTTCACATTCCTTCAATTTCTTTGTCTCCACAGCAGTGTTTTGTCCCTGCCTTATCCTCATGTTATCTCAAAGTTATTTTATCACTGCAATATAAAGTAAAGGAATTAAATATGGAACTCTTGGCAGTGTACATATTTGCTTTCTTTCTGAACAAACTGAAATAATATAGATTTTAAAAGTTACTGCCACCTCAAAAGAAAACATAGGCTTATTCTGTCTTCCAGAACTGAATTCCTGTAAAACATATTTTTAATGTTTTGTTCCCAAATGTTTTAACGTGACACATTTTTGTTTTTATAATATAAGATACGTCAATCTAATATATATGTGTATGTATACATATATATATAATACTGGAATTCAAAATGTAAACATTTAAGAGAAGGAAGAAGAGTGACAGAATGTGGACATGTAGATTTTGCAAAATGGTGGTTGTTATTTTGGACTTTTAATCAATTTCTATAACTTGCATGGCCACTTTTATTTTATCTATTAATGTTGTTATTTTATTATTTATCAAGTTTTATTGATATCAAACAGAAACAGAATTGTACAACTTTTATGAAAACATAAACACAATTATACAACAATTTATAATTAGAAAATATATATGGACATAAAAAGTCTAACATCAATTTTAAATTATCTATTTAAAGTGAACTTTTATTTGTTATACGCTATTGGATTTTAAAAATATTTATTTATTTATTATTGCTTTTAAAATTATTTACTTTTATTGGAGGCTCTTACATCTCTTATCACAGTCCATACATTCATCCACTGTGTCAAGCACATTTGTATATATGTTGCCATCATCTTTTTCAAAGCATTTTCTTTCTCCATGAACCCTTGATATCTGTTCTCATTTTTCCACCTCCCTCCCTCATGAGCCTTTGATAAGTTATAAATTATTATTTTCATATCTTATATCATCCTCAGTCACCCTTTGGGTGACAACTTTTCTGTTGTTCGTTCCCCTGAGAGTGGGTTATATGTTGATCCTTGAGGTAGTTAGTTTATTGTGCCAACCTGGCCGATAAACAGATGTGGGATTAATTGAAGGGCAGAGAGATAAATGGCTCGGTGAGCCTCACCTTTCTTGTCTCTTGCTCTTTGATCATCAGAGCAGTGTGTGGCTGCCTTGCTTGTTCTGTGCCTCAATTTGCAAGCTACTACCTGTGGGACACTTAACTTGTGGACTGTGTCACAGTAATTGGAGGTCCCTTCAAGACCTGCTTCACCACACCATTGGAATTTATGTCTCTTGAGCTGGGGACTGTCGGACCCTGTCATCTGGCTGACTGTTGGTGACCTGCCTTGCTGTTTGCTGCCTGTGTCAGGATAGCCTGAATTACTCTACAGAGCACTACTCAGTGACCCTCAAGACTTGAAGGACTTCCAGTGTCTCACAACTGTCTCACGGGAGTGAGTTGCACTGAGCCATTTGTACTGCTTTATAATTTAATTAACTGGTTATTTCTTATGTTATACATCAATCTATATTTATAAATATATATATATATATATATAATTATTAGCATTCTGATTTTGGTTCTTTAGCGAGCCTTGTATAACACAATCCTTGTGATTGATCCCCTCTTTCTCCTCCCACCTTCCCCTTATCCTCCTGGTATCTCTAGTCTCATTGTTAGCCCTGAGGGATTCATCTATCCTGGATTCCCCATGTTGCAGGCTCTTCTCTGTAGCAGTGTACATGTTCTGGTCTAATATTAAAGATTTTAAGATAAATAAGTGGCTATCTAGCTGAGAAGCAACAACACCCACATGGAAGAATCACACCAGCCTGTGTGATCTTAAGGTGTTGATGGGATCAGGTATCAAGCATCTAAGACCCAGAACAAAATCATACCAATGTGAATGGTGAGGTGTATGTGTGTGGAGTGGAGACCCAATGCCCATCTATAGACAATTGGACATCCCCTTACAGAAGGGTCACAAGGAAGAGGTGAGTCAGTGAGGGAGAAGTATAGCACCTATGAAACATACAACTTTCCTCTTGTTCTTTAGTGCTTCCTCCCCACCAACTATCATGACCTCAATTCTACCTATTTTTAATTTTAAGAGAACATTTATTATAGTCTTAAATAGGATAAGAGGAAGACAAAAAACAAAAAATATCTATTATGAATATGGGGAGACCACTGGAATGAGCTTATAATGGTGTCCAAAGATTGACTGATATAAAAGAATTTATAAGAGGACATAGGTAGTCAAGGAAAACTGTTACATGTGCATGATACATGGCAGTAAATGAAGGCATCACAGCTATAGGCGAGGTTACTAAAGCTGGAATAGCTTTATTTTTGGAAATATATGCTGGTTTAGGGGCTTTTGCAAAGGCATTCTATGGGACCTCTTACTGTGATTTACATTAAGGACACACCAGGCAAGCTTCAGATGAGGCTGGCTCACTTTGGGCTTATCAGGTGAGTGGCTTATCAGAGTAACACTGCATTCTGTCTGAGCACAAAATATTCATATCTATGCTCAAGGTTCTGAAAGGATTCAATGGTTTTATCATGTGTTCATTCTGCAGATTAATTTTCCCCTTTAACTGTCATCCATGGTCTTTTGCCTACTAAGTTCTCAGAATTTAAGGTATACTATATGTTCTTTTTCTGCTCATGGATCTTAGTATTTACAATCCTTGAATCAGACAAGCTGGTTCACTTCCACGTGAACTTAGTTGGCATCTCACTTAAATGGCTTTTTTGTTTTAAGGCAAGGTTTTAAGAAACCAGAAGGTATTCCTTCTGATAAAAGGCACCATCTGATTTCTTCACTACACATTGCTACAGCACCCATATCTCAGGGATCCCTTCATGAGGACAAATACCAAGCAGCGCCACAACCTAAGAATGAATTGTTCTTATATTGGGGCTTATGATTAAGTATGAGCTCGAAACCCTTTCATACATCAAAGGTTTATATATATTCCTGGTCCACTTTACTGGCAGCATTATCAGTTTTTTTGAGACATGATATAAGTAAATGCCATGGAATATTTTTCAAGTGTATTCATAGTATCATTACTCTAGCCAGTGGTACAGATTTTACAATATTATTGTGGAAATGGAAATATTCAGAAAAGTTTTCAGAATGAAATATGTATAATATTCACTTATATATATTAAAGCACAAGTGACTGACACAAGATAGAACTTTAAATAGTAGTCTTTTCATTAAGCAGAATTATGTCTTCAAAGTAAGACATATCACAAAAAGCTAAAAAAATTAAATAAATATATGGTGGTCTCAATTTGCCTGTTATTGGTCAATCTCAACAGGAAGAGATCTGAATCAAAGTTCAATGACACCCAAATTTAGGACCTTGAGATAACAGTTACTTTTTCTCACAGCGGACTCCCCAAAAGAGAAAGACAGGGCTTTCTACTCATTTTAAGGACCAAGAGCCTCAGAAATCCACAGGGGACATTCTGTTCTGGCCTATAGGATTGCTTTGAGTCGGGATTGACTTGTTGGCAATGAGTTGGCTTGTTTTTTATCATCGTCAGTGTAAGGTCACCTCTCATCATTGCTTTGATTTGCATCCTTGATGGTTAGTGATCATGATCATTTCTTCAAATTTGTTACTCATTTGGATATCATATTCATTTTATTCTTTAAATGAATTCTTTTGCTGCATTTAACTGTCTCATTTTTAGTAGGTTCCAGTTATCTATTTTGTTATATACTTTGTGTATTTACTTTGTTTCATTTGATGGTGTGTCTGTGCTCTACAAGAAACTCAACTTACTGCCATCGAGTCAATGCTGACACACAGACTCCCTGTAGGTTTCTGCGAGTTTATGGGCATGTATCAATGGGAGTACAAAGCACAGTCTTTATCACATGGAGCTACTGGTGGTTTTCAATGGCTGACCATGTGGACCTCATAGGGGCTTTAAACCATTCCCTATTGTCTCTCTCATTGAATGAATAGAAAATAGAGGGAAAGATAACAAGAGAAGGAGAGAGAAAAA
>NW_022111373.1:39742676-39747740 GCF_000313985.2 Echinops telfairi | reverse complement strand
TTTTTTTAATAGAGCTATTATAATAAAAGGATCCTTGGTTGTGTAGTGGTTACCAGTTGGCTGATAACTGAATGATCATCACTTTGAAACCAGCAGTTGCTCAATGGAAGAAAGATAAGGTTCTCTACTATCATAAAGACTTAAAAGCAGTTCATAAGTCTGATATTAGCCCCTATGTCCAATACCAGTATATATTGGTATTGCAGACTCATGCAACACGTGCAATGACACCAAATGCAGGAAGATCACAGGCCAGTGGGTAGAAAGCCTTGTGGTGGTCGAGGCATCTCCACATGGCTCCTCCAGCTCCAGGCCTCTGACTCCATCAGCCTCGCTCCATGCAGCTTGTCAACAGGAATGTCTCTGAGGGAGAGAAGCAGAGAGTGTATCTGGCCTCCAGTGAGCTGTTTATCTCCTTCGTGCCTCCAAATGAGGTCATCAAGCTGCGATCTGATTAACAGGCTAGACTCTACCACTTTCCAAGTTGACAGGAGATTATGTAACTGCCACAGATGCCTTTGCATAGTGAATGAATCACAGCTAAACATCTTTGTGACATGTATTCTCTGCTGTCAAATGTTATCCTTTATCTCAGGTCCTCTTGTATCCAGGGTCACTATGAGTCAGTATTGGTTTGACAGCAGTGAGTTTTATAGCCAACGTATTTCTGGAAGTTTCTGGAAGCACTGCAGCAATCTTTTTTTCTTTCTTTTCTTTTTTCTTTTTGCTATCATTAGCAACACTGAGAACTGTAGAACCCAGGATATTATCCCTGACTTATGCAGAGCTGAAAAGGTCTAGGAATGAATGCTTACATTAGTTTTTTTTATTATAAAACACTTACTGGTTTAAACCACAAGCATATTTATTATCTCATCATTTATTATCTCAAGCTGAATTAGCTAGGAATTCTGTTTGGGTCTCACAGGGTAAAATCAAGGCAGTGTGGGCTCTTTTAGGGAGATTTGGGGAAGAATCTGCGTCTAGGTTAACTCAGGTAAATTCATTTCCTTGTAGTTTCAACATATCCTGGTCAACCTTCAAGCCAGCAATAGTCGGTTGAGTTTTTCCTCAAGTTTCATAGCCCTTTAATTACTTCCCTGTAGCATCTCTCTTACTTGAACCTCTCAGCCTTTTAGGACTCATAGGATTATATTGGGCCCACCATGGAAATCTAAGATGATCCCTGCACTTAAAATCAACTAATTATTCATTTAATTACATCTGCAAAAGTGATATTGCCACATAACATAAACTACAAGAGGAATACCAATAGGTGAAGATCATGGGGATAAAAATTCTTTCTACCACAGTGGGAAGGAAATGACAAAAAAAACCCAAAGCTGAAAAAACAACCCAGAAAAGCTTGACCAAACCCCTAAGAGTAAGAGATTTGCTCAAGATTATCCATGTTTCTTAGGGAGTAAACATTACTCAGATTCATCAATATTAATACCACATATCAAATGTACAAGGGTCTAAAAATGTGCAAGGGTCTCTATGGTTATTATCCTATGTATTTCTTAAAATAAAAGACATGAGGCTTCAAGGAACCATCATGTAGGATTGTTGACAGCGGGAATGGATGTGAGTTAAATAAAAGTTTGTAGGGTTTATTGAGCCATGAACTGTTCAAGAATAACCCATAAACACACTGGTGTTGGGTTGATGCTGACTCATAGTGAGCCTATAGTATAGAGTAGAACTGCCCCACGGGATCTCCAAGACTGCAAATCTTGACTTAAGCCACTGCCATATCTTTCTGCTAAAGAGTTGCTGGTGGGTTTGAATTTCCAACCTTTCTATTAGCAGATGAGTGTTTTAAGCACTTCACTACTAGGGCCTACTTCTCCAGGAATAGAAGGTATTTAAAGAGAGAATTGTGAGGCATTCTTTCAGGCAATTCAAGCACAGGGATTTTAAAGGCAGTTAGACATTCCTAGTAAGGATGTTATAATGATGGGTATTAGGTATATGCTTAATTGAAGAGCGAGTCTCACAATGTGGTGTTCTTTTTGACATTGGTTTTATAGATCCACTTGTTGGTTGGGACTGGTTGTGTCTAATTGAGAAACATTTCTCTATGTGATGTTTTTCTCAGAAAAATGCCTTTGTTAGAATATTTTGAAGTTCTCTGTTGTTCTGCATATAGTACAGAAAACCAATAAATAATATTTATTATATATTTAACAGTGTGTTACAAGAAATAATTTAAGAGAATGGACAAAATACCTGACAATTAAAAACTCAAAAATAAAAAATAAATAAAAAGAGTTACAAGCTTGGGCACTCATAGGGGCAGTTCTACTCTATCCTATCCTATAGGATCACTATTACTCAGGATTGATTCAATAACAGTGAGTTTTGTTTTACTGCTTAGAAGAAAAAAATAAAAGGAAAAAAGCTTTAATCGAGAAAAAAGAAGAAAAGAAAGGAAAGAATTATAATAATAATAAGACCAGAAATGACAAAAGACTCTGGGGCAAGCCTGCCTTTATGGGGTGTGTGGATGGCCAGTTGCAGCCTGCCTTGGCAGTGAATGGTGGTGGTGCCCTGTGAATGCCTGTTTTGGAAGAATGTGGGGGCTGCTTAAGCCCAGCTTTCCTTGGTGGTGTGGACAAGGCTGCCCCTGCCCTAGCTGACTTGATAGGGCTTTTGGTCACCTGGGGCCTGCCTACCTGGTGGAGCTCTGTGACTCCCGGGGCCTACCTGCCTTATTGATGACCTGTACCTCTTTAGGCCTGCCTGCCTTGGTGGCGCTCTTTGTCTCCTAGGGCTTGCCTACCTGGGCATTGTGTATGGGATGTTTGAGACCTGCCTGTCTTGGTTTCGCTCTTGTCCCACAAGGGCCTGCCTTCCTTGGCAGCACTGGGGATCTTGTTCATTTTAAATGCTCTTTGAGTTTGGGGAACATAAGATATCTGCAGGGATAAGATTGAGACTGTAAGGTGTATGTGAATAGATTTACCAATGAAAATCTTGTAGGACAGCACTTGTTACCTTTGTAGAACGAGCAAATGGACTGTAATAATACAGTGTAATAACATAATACAGATACATATAAGTGCACGCACACACACACAATACTATTTTTCTATCTTTGCTCAGCAATGTAGCATTTACATTTTCTTTTTTTCCCCCAATAGTTTTATTGGCACATAATTTCCATATCACACAATTAAATAGTTCAATCGTTCAATCATATCAAAGGGAATTGTACAATCATTATCACATCTTAGAGCATCCCTCTCCACATAGTTAAATTGCCTTTAAAATGAGTTGTGCAATTATGATCAGTTCTAGTAGTACATCCCACCTCTCCCCTTCATCATTTGCCACCCCGCTGAAACTCCTTTCCTCCACTATTGCCCATCCACCACCATCCACCACTACTGTCTTATAGCACCTTGTATCAGTTATTATCATTATATATCCATTTCTCCTGTGCTTGACAGCTGGGAAATCCAGCAGAAAACAATGAAAACCAAGCCCCCAATAAAATAATTAAAAAACAACAACAATGAAAACCAAAATCATACTATGGTAGTAAGGATAAGATCATATTAGTATGGAGACAAAAATACAAACACTGCATCAGAGGGAGAAGACCCACATCAATATTCCCTAAGCCAGGGGAGAAATTCCTGTCTGGTATAACTAAGAGAATCTTGCACCCAGTACAAATTCAGGTTATGTCTGTAGGAAGGTCAACTGGCCAAATATTGTGTTTGGTCCAGCATAAGCAAGATTACAATGGTTTCTGCCTGACAGTAAGGCTTCTTGGGATGCTTGTCTTTGGCTAAAGAGGATCTGCCAGCCGTTTGTTCTGACTGGACACTGTAGATGGGTTTGGGGCTCCACTGTGCTCCACAGCCTTCTCCAAATTGGGTGTTCATAATCTTAGCTCTGATACTCGTCACCATATTCAAAGTTTGTAATTTTCATCTTCAGATTCACAAAGGCAGGTGTGCTTCTTCTTTGTGGACCTTATTGACTCCTCACTTAGCTGGCTGCTTGTTTAAATACATGCCTGTGAGACCCCAGACATTATCCCGATTGACAGGTGGGAACCATCTACTGTCTTTGTCACACTTTGCTGTATCACCCTTATCTTTTCATGAAGGTGGGTATCAAGCAAGTTCATGATGTAAGATCTAATTGTTTTTAAGTTGGCAGTAGGATTCAGTGTGAGCCCAGAATGTATGTTTTTGTTGTTATTGTTTAATTTGCTATAACTTGGGAATTAATACATATGTTATATCATTCCACAGTTCCATATTTCAATCATGTCAAATATAATTGTACAATTGCTTCCATAGTCACTCTTCGAACATACTTTATCTTCCTGGGCTTCTTGATGTCATTTCCTTCTTATCTCTCCCACCACTCTATATTGCACCTCCCTTCAAACATTTATGTTTTCTTCCCTGTAGGCTCAACATCCCTGAGTTCCATTTACTGAAAACACAGAGAAACCAATAACACAGCTTCAAGAGGGTGACCCCCAAAGGCAATGGACCTCTGAGATACACCCTAATACACACAAGCATAAGCAAAATAATACAGAATGGCAGTCACAGGATTGACAGAATAGTACATATATTAATACAGCACACAGGGTAGTGTTGATATAGCAAGCTCTTGTTTGTCCATCTACCAACAATGCACCACTCTTAGTACATCTGTCTTCTGTTTCTTCAGACACCATGAGTTTTCTGGTTTAAGTCCTCAGTTATAAATGTGTCTGAGGTAGAGCCCATTTCACCCTGTGGGGTTCCTTTGTGTGGTCTCACAGATAAAGCTTCAGGAGCATGTCATGTGGGAGCCCCGAAGGTGCAGGATTCTAAGTGTCCAGTATTCTATGGTGCCCAGCCTGGGATTCCAGGATACCCCAGATGCCTTAGGTCAGTTCTGCCCACCTGCCGCACATCAAAGAGCCCCCACCCCAACACACACACTTATTGTTCCCAAGAGCATCTTCAGTCTATCTAGGTTTTTCCCCAAACTTTGACCATTCCCTCTCTCCATTTCTGCATTGCCCCTCCTGTCAGTAAGCCTCATCCC
>NW_022111373.1:39739926-39741633 GCF_000313985.2 Echinops telfairi | reverse complement strand
GATAGAGTGAAGCCGCGGAAGTCGAAGCGCGAAGTGGCGAGGGTTCACTGTATTCCATTGTGTGTATGTAGAAGAGGTTTTTTTGACTTTATAATATTTTAATATTGTGTCCATTAGACATTAAATAGTATTAATTTAATGAAAGCTATTTATTTATATTCAATATGATATTGCCATGTTTGTTTGTTTAATAATTAAATCATTTTATTGGGGACTTGTACAACTCTTATCACAATCCACACATACATCCATTGTGTCAAGCACTTTTGTCCATTTGTTTCCCTCATCATTCTCAAAACATTTACTTTCTACTTGAGCCCTTGGTATCAGCTCCTCATTTTTTCCTCCCTCCTGGCTCGCCCCCTCCCACGAACCCTTGATAATTTATAAATTATTATTATTTTGTCATATCTTACAACGTCGGATGGTGTATAAGTCTTTAAATCTATCCTTCTACGGATGGGAATTTAGGCTGTTTCCAGCTTCTTGTTATTGTGAACTGTGCTGTAATGAACATGGGGTAACAAATGTCTGTTCATGATCTGGTTCTTATTTCTTTTGGGTATATGCCCAGTAATGCAATTTCAGAGTCATATGGTAGTTCAGTTGCCATCTGTATTAGGCAATATTGCCATATTGTTTTCCACAGTGGCTGTACATATTTACCAGTTCACCAGCAGTGGATATGATTTCCTATCTCACCAGACCCTGTCCAACATTTGTTGCTCTCCATTTTATTGAATGGGCTACAGTACTGGTCATTAGGTGGTATCTCATGGTTGTTTTGATTTACATTCCTTGGAATGTAAATAAAGACCAGGAGCATTTTCTCATATGTTTATTAGTCATTTGAGGGTCATCCTTTGTGAATTTCTGTTTTGCCCACCTTCTCAGAAAGATATTACTTTTTCTTACTGTAGGCTTATAAAATTCAATAGATTTTAGGAATTAATCTTTTGTCTGTTATGTCATTACTAAATATCTTTTCCCAGTCTGTGGGCTCTCTTTTTACTCTTTCTAAAAAGTATTTTTATGTGCACATGTGTTTTATTTTTAATAGGTCCCATTCATTTCTTTTATCTTCCATGGGGTGTGTTTCATTTGTTAATTGTGAGAGACCATGTATTCCCTGCAGTATGATTCCTAGCATTGTTCCAATTTTCTCATTGATGATCCTGATAACTTTAGGTTTTACATTAACTCTTGGATCCACTTTGAGTTTGTTTTTGTGCATGGAGTTAGATATGGGTTTTGCTTCACTCTTCTGCACATAGAGATCAACTTTTTCCAACACCATTTATTGAAGAGGTCATCTGCTTCCCATTTCATGTTTTTTGGGTCCTAGTCAAAAATCAATTGTCTGTGTGAGGATGTTTTTATTTCCAGATTCCCTGTCCTTATCCATTGGTCCATCCATCTACCATTATACCAGTACTAGGCTGCGTTGGCAATTGCAGTTGTATAGTAGGTTTGAAGAGAGGTAGAGCAAGTCCGCCTACTTTGTGTGTCTCTTTGAGGAGTTATTTGCCTACCCTGGAATTCTTCCCTTTTCATTATGAATTTAGTAATCAGTTTTTCCACTTCTTTTAAGAATGATGCTGGGATTTGAATCAGGATTACATTGAATCTGTGCAGTGCTTTAGGTAATGAGGTAGTTAGTTTATTGTGCCAACCTGGCCAATAAATACATGTGGGATTAATTGAAGG
>NW_022111373.1:39737261-39738610 GCF_000313985.2 Echinops telfairi | reverse complement strand
TTTTTTTGTTTTATGTCAGGGATTATATTGGATTAGTTTGGGAGTTTGCTGTACATTTCTATGTTCTGGAAGAGTTTGTATAAGATTGGTGTCAGCTCTTCTCTGAATGCTTGGTAGAATTCTCTGATGAAGCCATCTGGACCAAGGCTTTTTTCAGTTGGGAGTTTTTTGATGACCTTACCTATTTCTTCTTTTGTTATGGGTCTGTTCAAGTTCTTAATGTCCATACTGTATATGATAATTTTGGGAGAGATTGTTTTTCTAGGTTTCTGTCCATGTCTTCCGAGTTATTGGATTTGTTAGCATATTGTCTTTCATAGTAATGTGTTATTAATCTTTTTATTTCATTAGCATCTGTTGTGACTTCCCTGTTTCATCTCTAATTCTGATATAGACTCTAATTCTTAATATTGATGACTGCTTCTTCTTTTCCCTGTTAAGTTTGCTAGCAGGTCCCTGTAAAGTTTGTTAAACCTCTCAAGAACCAGCTTCTTGTTTTGTTATGTTTTTTTCATTTTTCTTCTGTTTTCCATTTCATTTTATTTCCGCTCTTATATTTATGATTTCTTTTCTTTTTCTGTTGAAGGGAATATGCTGTTGTCTCTTCTAATTGTCGGAGGAGCTTTGTTAAGAAGGTGACCATAATTATCTCCTCTTTTTTCATGTATGTCATTTTTGCAATAAAGTGACCTCTGATAAGTACATTTACTGTGTCCAACTGATTGTGGTATATTGTGTTATTATTCTTGTTAGCTTCTAGGAATTTCCTCTCTTATTTAGACTATTGCCCATTTCTTTCTGAGACATGAACTGTGTAGTCTCCAAGTTATTGTCTTTATTTATGTACTCTTTCTATTGCTCCAGCTTAATGGCACAGTGGTCATTGGATTGAATAATCTCTATGTATTTGAATTGTCTCAAACTTTATTTCCCAGCATATGGTCTATTCTAGAATATAAGCCATGTGCATTGGAAAAGGTAAATTTTTTTTGCTGATGTGTGGTGAGCTCTGTAGATATCGTTGAGGTCAAGTTGATTGATTGCCTTGTTCAGCTCTTCTGTTCCTTTATTGAGTTTCTTATCTGTTGATTTATCTGTCCTTGAGAGGAGTGTATTAAAATCACTTACTATAATTGTTGATCTAGTGATTTCTCCTTTCATTTCTTTAAACATTTGATCAATGCATTTTAAGGGTCTTTTCTTGGGTGCATATATGTTTTTTTATGGTTATGTGTTCTTGGTCTACTGACCCCTTGAGCATTATGTAATGCCCATTCTTGTTTCTTCTTGTCTTGTGGAACTTGAGGTTTATTTTATTGGCGATTAATATTACCACCCTCCTTTTTTTT
>NW_022111373.1:39734428-39735871 GCF_000313985.2 Echinops telfairi | reverse complement strand
GGAGGATAAGCTAGGTGCTGAAAAAAGTATTGTGTATAGCTGTTTGTGGGCATGTTAGTTGGGTGCATAGGAGAAATAATATATAGATACTGGAAAAACAATGGGAATTGCAGTTCACAAGTCTCAGATGTGGGGAAACCCAGGGAGACACATGTCGTTTTGAGTACAGCTGCACTATTTATGGGGAAACTGGCAAAAGGTCCTCGAGGCACTGTGAAACCAGGGCTCAATTGAATCCCCAAATTGGCCCTTAACCCACAGATCCTCAACCACTGGCAGGAACTGCAGAGGATGTCCCCACATCGGAACCATCTTCTTCCTGGAAATCCTTTCCTTCTTCTGATAGTTCTTCATAGTAACCTGAAGAGCCTCTCATGTTCTTTTGGACACAATTTCAACATTATTAGAATAAAAAACCAAACAAATTCAACATAAGCTTCTTAGGTTATCTCTCTCCCTTGAATTTAACTAGACCAGCAGATTCTCTGAAAACCCATTATTTTTATCATGCTCCTTTCAAAGGTACCCTGATGATTAGAACAAACAAGAGTATTACTAAGAACATTTGTCTGCAGCAATCCACTGATGATGGAACTGTGGTACAATGTGGTACAAATATATATTTGTATTAAAACTGTGTGTGTGAACTGAACCCCTAGTAGCAAGAATATTATACTTCACATTAGTTTATATAATTGTCAAAATTCATTAAATTGATTAAACTTATTTTAAGATATTATAAATAAAGAATTATGAAAACATTCTTTTAAAGGTTCTTGGAAAATAACCTCTATTACAATACACAGTAGGAAAGAGATTGCAGCTAGTGGTCTGGAAAAAGTAGTTTTTCTAGACATTGCTTAGAGTCTTAGATGTTCTATTGTATTAATGTAGTTTCTCATTTCTATAACACGTTTATACTTAAGTACAGAGGGGTGTTCATAAAGTCCAATGGATTCATAAAATCATAGGCTTTGAGACACTGATATATCCAGTCTATTTCTACTAATAATAGCAACTCTAAATTATTGATAAAATATGGGAAAAATTGAAAGGAAAAAATAATCAACACACAAGTACTAGAAAGCTATAATTGGAATAAATAGATCATTGGGTTTATTTGGTTATGAAAAGAGAAAAAATAATCTAAGCTTTTCAGTGAAGGTTTTTGACATTTTTTGCATTAGAGAAATAAGTTATAATAACAAAGAAAAACTAATAATATTGGTTGAAAATATTGTCTATATTACCACAAAGATAAAAGTCTAGAACAAAAGCATGTTTTTAGTACCATATATTGCTCTCCAAAAATAAAGTATTTCAATTTTGCTAACTTTTAAAATTTATATCTACAATCAAGAAATGGCAACCTCTCTCTCTAGATCTTTTTTGGATTTTCCTAGTGTCACAAGGCTGCATATCATTACCGGTAATAGGTAATAT
>NW_022111373.1:39731173-39732743 GCF_000313985.2 Echinops telfairi | reverse complement strand
AATTGCTATCATGCTTTCTTAACAAAAGCATGATTTTCTTTGAAAAGAGCAGTGTAAGAATAACAGCAACTCTTTCATCAAAAACATCATCACATTAACAGAGGCATCATCATTAAGATTATGATGATTTTAAATAACTACAAAATTGTTCAGGTGAAAGCTGAATACAACCAAATAATGATATAAAACAGAGTAGTACAACCTCAGAAGTAATGAACTTGAATCCTACTTCATTAGAACTGCCAATAGTCATTGCCTTTTACTTTGTGCAGGAACTGTGGAGCTAGGTTGCAACCCAGAGATCATGAAATATTACATTTAAACCCCTTATTTTTCTAAGGGATGAGGCTGATGCCTAGAAGACAGAAATTCTCTTAACAGAGTGCTTTGCTTCCTCCATCCAAGATCGTTTCCATCTCCCAATGAGAGCGACCAAACCACAAAAGCGTTAAGGGTGAGATGCATTTGTTACATGAGTAGTGTGGGAATGCAGGGGAGTCACTGACAACAGTTCAGAGTTATTTATCTTAAATTAGGTATAAATTATTCACCCTCCTACCCTCAATGATCCACAATAGTTTCAGCAGAGAAGCCAAATCACTTTTATATCATTACAAATTCTGAACAATGTTATTGGCTGTTTGGAACATTATGTCCAAGAAAACTCTGAGTGTCATGATTGCTTAACTAAATTCATCATGTACACAGGGTGGGGAAAGCGATATACTTATTTACTGCACTTGTCTTAGATGATATTTCAAAAAGAAAATAACTGGCTTTTAATAGTTGAAACTTGTGTTCTTTGTGTGACTAGTGTCATAATTATCAAAAGTAATGATGATGCATATGATAATATGCTCTATCACATATACAATGGCATAACAATATAGTATATGCAATGATATATTATATATATATATATATATATTCACTAATTTTGAAGTATCATAAAATTCAGGTATAGTATGATTTAAATAACACACACACACACACATTTAGCCTTTGGGTTGTTAACTGTAAGGTCCGCATCGTGCTGACCCACCAGCTCTGTGCAAGAGATAGACGAGGCTTTCTACTCCCTTATAGGAGATACAGTCTTGGAAGCCTTCAGGAGCAGGCTGCCTTGTCCTAGAGTGTCACGATAATTTAAAATCTACTGGATGGAAGTTTTTTAAATTAACAGCTAAAGAACCAAAGATATCTTAAAGTGTAATGAAGTAACTTTACTAATTTTTATGAAACAAATACAATGGGAACAAAATAACAAACTCACCAAAGTGGCATTAAAGAAGTAGTGGGGAGGACTTCGGAACTTATGAATTGGTGTCTGATTTAGTTTGTTTAAAAGACAAAGCATTTAAATATGAAAAATATAACCATCACCAAATGCTCCCAATCTAGAATTCTCCTCATCTTAAAAGATTTTCCTTTATCATTTCAACTTAGCTTTTATGCACAAAAGTCCTCATAGGAACCTGCTCTTGTTAGCTTACACAAATGGCGATACCTGGAGGGTAGAGTGAAAAGGGGGAACTGATTAAAAGGGTCTACATATAACCTCCTCCCTGGG
>NW_022111373.1:39720502-39729235 GCF_000313985.2 Echinops telfairi | reverse complement strand
ATGGAAATATCTTATGTAACAGTTTTATTGTTTTTGTTATGTATTATTTAATACCATTTCTTGAATATTTTCAAACTCGACCTTAAAAATAATCTTGTTGTGTGTACCTTTTTTGTTGCTTTTATTAAGGAGTAGCTGTATGAAATAAAAAATTACCTTTCAGTATATATTTTTTAATACTTAAATCTTTCAATAAGGCAGCAAACCAGTTGCTAAATTATTGAATGCCACCATTGCACAGGACTGTGTACTGCTTCATTCTGTTCTGCATAGTGTCCCCATGCGTCGGAAGTGACTTTATGGCACCTAACAATATCAATGAAGACGTGTTTTTAGATGTTTCCTCACGCACATCTTTGTCCTCAAAGTAACGTCCTTGTTTTTCAATGTTGCTTAACCATTTGTCCTACCCATACTCCCGGGTAATTGACAGTAAATTATAGAATGGTTATTTAGCTATTTCATATGTAAAATTACAGTTCTTCATCATTTTTATGTACAAATGAGTGCAAAAACAATTAAGAGAGGTCTTGTACAGAAAATCTACCTAATGTAACTCAACTGCTGATTGCATGAGCATAGATTGTGTATCCAAACAAAACAAAAACCCTTGACCTCTTCAACATTTTCTCCATTTGTGTTAGTCTGGGTACATTAGAGAAATGAATCCACAGGACCTCATGTATAAGAGAGAGTTTTATATAAAAGTTAAGTGCACATCAAGAAAACATTCCAACCCAGTGGTGTCCAAGCCCACAAATCTAACATTAACTCATTAACCCATATATCTGACACCCATCCACAAAATCCTCCTCCATCTAAAATAATAGATGCAATGATGCCTACTGCAGGAGGAAAGTTGAGTCAGTGAATTTGTAAGCATCTCTGCTGGTAGGGGTCTCCACACGGCTGCTCCAGCACCCAGGGCTGCATCAGGGTAGGTCCATGTGGCTTCTCCTCAGGGACCTCTTTCAGGAAGTGAGCCTTGCAAGCTAAAGCAGGGAACTGGCTAAGGCAGCTGCACCCTGGTCCGGCCATCAGAAAGCAAGAGACCCAAGAACTAGAAAGGTGAGGCTCAATTAACCCCACATATGTTTATCAGCCAGGTTGGCACAATAAACTAACTACCTCATCATTCATCATGATGTTATCTAGTAGTCCAGTAGTGATAAATTTAGGCTTTTTAAAAATAAGTTTTAACCCATATTAAAGGCTACAATCCTGAACCTTCATCAGCAAGTGCATCAAGTCCTCCTCACTTTCAGCAAGTAAGGTTCTGTCTTTGGGGTATTGCATCCAATCCTGATGCTCCATTCTTCTTCATACAACACAGCTCCCCTGATAATTTGCTCAACATACAGATTGAACAAGTATGGTAGGGGTAACAACTCTGTCACATATCTTTCCTGATTTTAAACCATGCAATATTCTCTTGTGTTGTTCTCACACCTGTCTCTTGATCCATTTACATGTTCCATGTGAACACAATGAAGCACACTGGAATTCTCATCTTCTCAAGGCTATCCATATTTTATTGACTCCTATAATGAAATTCTTCCTGTCAGTATACTGTTGCCACCTTTGTTGGATGATATTCAGCAAAATGTTACTTTCATGTTTGAGCATTCTGCTGGGTCACCTTTCTTTGCAATAGGTACAAATATGGGCCTATTCCAGTCAGTTGTCCAAGGAGCTATCTTCCAATTTTACTGGCACAGGTGAGTGAGTGATTCCAGTGCTTCATTAGCTTATTGAAACATTTCAATTGGGTTCCATTATTCTTGGAGCATTGTTTATGTATAATGCTTTCAGTAAAGCTTGAACTTCTTCCTTCAGCACCATTGGTTCTTGTTTATATGTTTGCTCCTGAAATGGCTGAATGTCTACTAGTTTTTTTGGTTCAATGACTCTGTATTCTTTCCATCTTCTCCTGATGTTTTCTGCAATATCCAGTATTTTGCCCCTGACATATTTAATCAATGTTTGCTAATAGGCTGAGTCCCAGTTGTTGCTATAATTGATCCCATTGTTGTAGTCATTGTCAATCTCTCTTGCTAAGGGTCTTCCTCTTTTTAATGAACCCTTTAATTGACCAAGTATGAGGTCCTTTTACAGGGACCAGTCTCTCCTGAAACATCCAGTCTTTGACATGAAGCACCATTATCCTCCCTTTTAAGGACAAATCTAACTGCATTTCTTGTTGTTGTTCTCCTGGTTCTCTCATGGTGCTTTCAATTTTCTTAGTCAACATTTGCATACAAACACATCAATTCCTCAACAGTCTTCCATAGTCATTATCCAAGTTTCATTCTGTGATGCTCACTTTCCTGACATGAACACTGAAGACAAAATGGGTGCATAAGCAAATGTGGAAAAGAAAGCTGATGGTGCCCAGCTATTAAAAGATAAAGCATCTGGGGTCTTAAAGGCTTGAAGATAAACAAGTGGCCATCTAGGTTGGAAGCTACAAATTCCACATGGAAGAAGCATGCCAGCCCATCTGATCATGAGGCTAGATCAGGCTAGACCAGAGCATATATACTGGTACAGATAAGAGCTCTCAACACATGGATTCCAGGACAGATAATTACCTCTGGAACAATAATAGGAGTAGCAATACCATGAAGTAGGAGGAAGGTTGGGGGGATCAAGGGAGAACCAATCACAATGATCCCCACCCCCAGGGTGAGGAACAACAGAAATATGTATAAGGGGAGACAGCTGATGGTAGAAGATACTAAAATAATAGTAATGTTAATTTATCAAGGGTTCATAAGAGAGGGAAGGGGGGAGGGAGGGAGAAAAAATGAGGAGCTGATACCAAGGGCTCAAGTAGAAAGAAAATGTTTTTAAAATGATGATGACAACATATGTACAAATGTGCTTGACACAGTGGATGTATAGATTGTTACAAGAGCTATAAGAGCCCCGATACAACGATTTATCTATTTTTTTAAAAAAGGAACTGATGCCGTTGAGTAATGGTGTTGGTGAAGAACATTGAAATGAAAGTGAACTGCTAGCAAAACAAATGTTCCCATCTTTGAAGACAAATAACCAGAAACCAGAATGTTCCTTATTGCATAGAATGGTGAGATTATGCCTCGTATACCTAGGGAATGTTATTAGGAGGGACAAATCCCTAAGAAATATATTAAGTTTGGGAAAGTAGAGGGTCAGTGTATTGTGATGGAAAATTCCTCAACAGAATATTCCTGGACTTTTTCATCAACAATGAAGTTTTTAACTTTATTAAAGTTTATCCATAGTGAATTTTGTGATTGACTTCTAGTCTTTGAGAAAATATGGAAAGATTACACCTTTGGAATTCCCCAAAACAGTTGACATAAACTTCTAATATGGTCTCGCTGCCATGAATTTAACTGGCCAGCAGATCACCTTAGAAGACATGGTTTTGTATAGTGCTTTGTGCAGGATTTAGATCTTTACTATATTAAGTCTTCCTGTCCATGAGCATGGGGTATTCTTCCATTAGTGGAGGTCACACTTCATTTCTTGTAATAGTATTCTATAGTTTTCCTTGGACAAATCTTTTTTGTTGTTGTTTTGGTTAGGTATATCCATAGATATTTCAATTTGTGATCGGCTATTATGAACGGTACTACCTTTTTTATCTCCTCTTCTATGGTCTCGTCTGATGTATAAAGCAGTTCAATAGACTTCTGATTGTTTATCTTGTATCCTGCCATTCGGTCACATTCCTCTATATCTTCCAGAACTCTTTTGGTGCTTTTGGAGTATTCCCTATATAAAATCATATCATCTCTGAATAATGATAATTTCACCTCGTCTTTATCCAGACAAATACCTTTGAAGTCTTTCCTTTGCCTGATGTTTTTAGCTAGGACCTACAGTATGATGCTAAATAAAAGTGCAATTGCTTTCATTTTTTTCTCCATTGACTACCATACTGGCTGTTGATTTTTCATATATAGCTTGTATTATGTTGAGGAATTTTCCTTCCATTTCTATATTCTTGAGTGTCTTAAACAGGATTGGGTGTTGGATGTTGTCAGATGCTTTTTTTTGCATCTATCGATATCATGTGGTTCTTATCCCTTTGTCATGTCTATGTGGTGAATAATGCTGATGGACTTTCAGATGTTGAACCATTCCTGCATCCCTGAAATAAATCCCATTTGGTCATGGGGAATTAGTCATTTTATATACATCTGTATTATTTTTTTTTTCACATCTGTATTCTATTGGCCAGTATTTTTAAAAGGATTTTTGCATCAATGTTTATTAGATATATCAGTCTGCAGTCCTCAATTTTTGTGGGATCCTTGGCCACCTTAGGTATCAGTGTTATACTAACTTCATAGAAATATTTCGGGAGTTTGCCATCTTTTCCTATGCTCCGGAAGAGTTTTTGTTGGATTGGTGTCTGTTCTTCCCTGAATACTTAGTAGAATTCTCTTGTGAAGCTGCCGGGCTTGGGGAATTTTTTAGTTGGTATTCCCTAGATAACCTTCTCTACTTTTTCTATTGCTATGGATCTGTTGAGGTTCTTAATGTCCAACTGGGCTAATCTCAACAGGGATTGTTTTTCTTGTGTTTCCATTTGTCTGCAGGGCAATACAATGGATCCTAGTGAATTTAAAAGGCTAATTACACTGTACTGCAAGGCCTTTAGTCCAGTGAATTCAACAACTTGGAAGACATAGACAAATGGAAAAACAGGAGACTGAAGGAGACAGCACTGGAGACAAAGTGTGGGAATTGTGCCCGGTCTGACCTCCCACAGCAGGACAAGGAAAGAAGGGAGTTCAACAGAGCAGCAAGGAGAGTAAAGCAACGAAATCCCTGAGAAATTCCAAAACTACACTTTAGACTCGAAGGACAGGGCTTGGCACCTCATCAGACTCGATTGGAAAACATACATAAGGGTCAGCAGACAGACCTGGAACTATTTATAGGATCTTCTTCTTCTTCTTCTTCTCCTACTACTTCTTCTTTTTCATGTCTATCTTTACAAACAGGCAAGATAAATGAGACCGACAACTCCTGGGGGACAGAGGAGAGAGGGAGGTGGGGGAAAGAGAAGGGAGAGCCAACAAACCCAGGTAGAAGGGAACAGCAAAAGATCTAAAATCAATGGCAAGGAGGTGTAGAAAGCCTGGTGGGATTTGATTAAGTACAATGTAACAGAGTAATCAGTGAGATCCCAATGAAGGTCAAACATGATATCAGGACAGGAAGAAAGTAAAAAGAAATAGAGGAAAGACTGTGGAGGCAAAAAAACATTTAGAGAAGTATAAGTATAGGCATGTATATATGTCAATATCTTACTATATAACAGTTAGGATATAGATCTAGGTACATATATTTATAGGTAAAATATTAAGGTAGCAGGCAAACATTGGACTTCTACTGTCCTCCCTCAATGCAGGAACATTTTGTTCTTATAACCTGGCATTCTGTGATGCTCACTTTGCTGATGCTTGCTGAAGAGAAAATAGGTGCAGAAGCAAATGTGGTGAAGAAAGCTGATGGTGCCCAACTATTAGAAGATACAGTGTCTGAGGTCTTAAAGGCCTGAAATTAAACAAACAGCCATCTAGAAAGGAAGCAAGCCAGCCCACATGGCGGAAGCATACCAGCCTGTGTGATTTCGGTGAGATCAGGTATCAGGCATCAGAAAACCCCAAACAAACATGATATCAATGTGACTGAGGGGCATCAGAGTGGAGATCCAAAGCCCATCTGTAGACAATCGGACATCCTCTCACAGAAGGGTAACAAGTACTGGATTGGCCAGTCAGGATGCAATATAGCACTAATGAAACACAACACTCCTCGAGTTCTTTAATACTTCCTTTCACCCACTGTCATGACTCTAGTTCTACCTTACAAATCTGGCTAGCCAGGAGCATGCAGACTGGTACAGATAAGAGATCTTGACACACAGAATCCAGGACCGATAAAACCCTCAGGAACAATAATGGGAGTAGTGATACCAGGAAGGTAGGGGGAAGGAGAGGGGAGAAGGAGGAGAAAGAAGGAACCGATCGCAATGGTCAACATAAAGCAACACCCCCTTCCCCAGGGGGACGAACAATAGAAATGTGGGTGAAGGGAGACAACAGATAGTGGAAAATATAATAATAATAATTTATAATTTATCAAAGGTTCATGAAAGTGGGAGGCTAGCAGAGGCCGGGAAAAAAAGAGGAGCTGATACCAAGGGTTCAAGCAGAAAGAAAATATTTTGAAAATAATGATGGCAACATATGAACAAATGTGCTTGATACAACTGATGTATGGATTGCTACAAGACCTGTAAGAGCCCTCAATAAAATGATTAAAACACAAAACAAAACAAGAAGACATTGTTTTTATTGGCCGATTTTTTGAAGCTTTATGAGATTAATGGAAGTTTATTATTGAAAGAAGGTGTCTTTCTCACAGATACACATTTAAACAAGTTTTGCTTGGAATGAACTGTCATGTATAAACTGGAAACCCAGTGGCATATTGTGTATATTCCAGATTGTTTATACCCTTGTTTTACAAAAACAAAAGATGGTTTCAGTTAAAGGTATAATGTTATTGTTGTTAGAGGCCACTGAGTCAGTTCCAATCCATAGTGACTTTATGACAACAGAATGAAACATGGCCCAGATTTATGTAATCCTCACAATTCTTCCTATGCTTGTGCCCCTTGTTGCAGCCACAGTATCAATCCATCTCCTTGAAGGCTTTTCTCTTCTTTGCTGCCCTCGCCATTCCAAATTATAGAATAATGTCATTTATATCACGTGCAAGTGAAATTTTTCTGAAAAGTATCCAACAAAGATTGTGGTACATTGATTGGAAGCTGCCAGAGATTCAGGCCAGCTTCTTAAAAGAGCGTGGACCAAATGACATCATTGCTGATGTCAGATGGATCTGAGCTCAAAGCAGAGAACATCATAAAGATGTTCACTTGTGTTTTATTAACTAGGCAAGGGTGATTGATTGAGTGTATGCTAACAAACACTGGGCAGTCGAGAAGAATGGGAATTCCAGAACACGTTTTCGTATTTCTGGGGAACGTGTACATGCAGCAGGAAACAGTTGTGAGATCAAAACAATGAAAACTGCATGGTTTAAAATCAGGAAATGTGTGCGGCAGAATTATATCCTCCAGCCATGTTTATTTAGTTTATATGTGAGCAAATAATTAGAGGACTCGTGGGGGTGGACTGCTGACCTTTAAGTTAGCAGCTCAATGCATAACCAACTATATTTCCAAATGCCTAAATCAACCACTCAAAATTAAAATCACAGAGTAAGTGCAGAATGATACAAGTCTGTCTCTTTCCTTTTCCACCAACTTATTGTCATGAGCAGTCATCCCATAAATGGAAAGGAATTAGGATTTCCCAAATAAGCCATAAGCAACAACTCATGGTTCTATGACTATTTTCGCCTTCCATTCGTCTTTCACCTAACTTTTGATTTTTTTGTTAACAAAAAAAACATTTTTAGCAATGATCCTTTTAAAGTAATATAACTCTTGCCATCACTCTTTATTTTCTTGAATGACCTTCTCTATAGCTTTAAAAAAGAAAGACGGCACTCGACACTGGCAATCTCTAGATTACTTTCCATCTCACCTCTTTGGGTGGGCATTTTCACTCAGTCTCTTCTCTCCTCTCCTTCTCTCTCGCTCTCTTTTCTTTACAACTATTACATTTGTCCCACCTAGGACACCTCTGTATTCAGATAAAGATGGAACAAGATCAGTTTCCAGAGTTGTAGCAGCATTGCTTGTTACTTTCAGCTAATTCATTCCATCTGGGAAAAGATTATAGCAATGTGAATTTACACAGCATATGAGTTTCCTGTTTCATATGCTATGCCAAAGCAAAGTTCAGCCTGCTGGCCCTCTGTGGAATTGCCTTATCTGCCCACCGCAAATATAATCTCACAGAGCATCTTTCAAGTAAGCCAAACTAAGCAGATATGGAACATGGTATTTCTTTTGGATTTGAAGTCTCATTTCATTTGTTTTCAAACAGGGTATCTGAGGAAGTTGTTGTTTTCCCAAATGCCTAAAGAGAATGTATTTATGTTCTGTGAGCCTCATGTGACCATCTTTGAAGCCATGTTAATTTTAAACATCAGGGATTTTACTACCATTTGTTTCTAGTTCTTAGCAATGATTTAAATATTATCTATCTTAAGCAGTTTTATTTATCCCTGGCAGCATGAATTCATGATTTTGGTTGTTCTGATATTTAACTTTATAAAAAAAAATCAGAAAAATAAGCCTGAATAAATTATGCATCATTCCTTGAGATATAAGAATGACATCACTTTGTACAGTGTGTAGAATTGGACTAGAGAAAGGAAACAGACAAAAGGTGCTTTAGAAGAGAGAAAAATTTATGTGGAAAATGTGTGCATGGGGCAGATAATGTTCTACAAAATCTGGAATTATCCTCAAGAAGTGGAGC
Source organism: Echinops telfairi (assembly GCF_000313985.2). Lineage (NCBI taxonomy): Eukaryota > Metazoa > Chordata > Mammalia > Afrosoricida > Tenrecidae > Echinops > Echinops telfairi. The sequence continues at coordinate 39,720,770 of NW_022111373.1, read as the reverse complement.
ATTAAAGGTGGCTTCATATGGAGGATGGTAATTAAAGCAGTCCTTGAAATTGGACCAGGCTATTATAAATTGCTCAAGAAAAATCTCTAGAATACGTTTGCATGGTGTGGTGATGAGTATAAGGAGACAGTCCAAACCAGGTGGTTTATGAATGGAAGGAGACCAAATTTTGAGTGGGGATGACTTCTAAAAAGTTAGCAGGGGGTGGGGGGGACAGAAACCAAAATATGCAAGCATATTAATGTGTACATTTCAGGATACTTTTTTT
>NW_022111373.1:39717172-39719192 GCF_000313985.2 Echinops telfairi | reverse complement strand
CTTGGTCTTATATATATATGTCATCAGGACATGTCATGAGGAGGGGTCTTCTCTGGAGAGGGACATCATGCCTGATAAAATAGAAGGGTCATGAAAAAGAGGAAGCCCCTCGAACATGGTGGATTGACATAGTGGCTGCAACAAGGGGCTCAAATATAAGAAGAATCATGTGTCATTCTGTGGTGCCCCGGGTTCCTCTGAATCAGGACCAACTCACTGGCCCCTAACAACAATTGATCGCTAAGTATGTGTATGGAGATCGATCAGAAGAGATCATGTTTTCTTCTTCCATGCAAAGCATAAACAAAATAGTTTAACATAGTTTCCCTTTGAAGTTTTATACTCATTTCCTACGGGAGGTACAAAACACTGCTATTTTTTAAGTGAATTTGTTTATTTTCTCATTTTGTTATTTTAAAAAGTCGCAGATGACTAAACTTAAAGCTATCATTAAATACAGCATGACATTTCGAATAGGATTAAACATGGTTTCTTCAAAGCACATATAATTAACTACTATATTCTCTCATAAGGTTAGCTTGCCTGGAATGCTTGCTTCTATGAGGAAACCACTCTACTGTACACATATTGTTTCCTGATGACTTACATTTTCAAAATTTCAAGTCTAAACCAATTTAACAATATTAGTTGACATGTTTGATACAATATTAATTTAAAACATTTTATTGCCTTCATCTAACCTTATTTTGCCCTGGAACCCTAATGATATGCCTTACTGATTATAAAACATAGCAATATTCAACACAGTTGGATACATTTGGCATCCAGTCTTCATGAAGGAAGTGCATTCTACAATTAACTTAATTTGCTAAAGCATGGATGTAGGCTAGTGGAATATTTATGTTTACTGAGATTTGCTTTAGGGATACAGACAACATCACAGCCATTTGAGTAATGAAAAATACAATTTTAAAATGCCTTCTCAAGTGGTTAATACAATTTCTTTTATTTTCTTTAACTGATCTGACAGTGGGATGGACTATAAGAGAAGGATCACACAATATTGCAAATATTTCAATAATTTTCTTCATATAGATAGAGATAAACAGTTATTTATATAGTCTTAGTAAATTAGTTAATTGTTCTATCAAAGCAAATCTCCATTTAAATTTACATTCACAATCTGTCTGGTTCTACTTTCAGCAAGCCATTTGATTAGTGTTTGCAATTCTCATTATTCTGTGAGGAATACCGGTTTTCTCTCATCACTGGTATTTATTATGTTCTTTCTGGACAACAATTCCATAAGTTTGATATATCATATTAATTTGTTTAGTAGAAGCTGATCAATTAACTTGAGAAAACTCTATGTAGTGTTGATTCAATCCTATAACAAGCATAATTTAATATAAGTGGTGCATAAGACATTGATTTTACCCAACTGCTCTGTAGAATTAGTGTCACTAAAGCAGGCAGCCAAGCTGAACTAACAATATTAAGCATTTGTGCAATTTATCTCTTGCTATAATGAACAGTAAATGATATAATGACCAACAAGATTAATGATAAAACAAACGTGCTAGCTATATTTATACTATAGAAGACCAATTCACTATGCTACCTGCTAATCAATAATTTGAAGATTAATTTAACCAATGAAAGTTTAGAGTTTTGCAAAAAATGGAAATAGATGCCTTTTCAGATGCAAATTCATCGAAAAACTCTTTTAGAACATAATCCACATTGTATTACTGTATATATTATTTGTACTTTAGGATATATTTTCCAGAATTTATATTTAAAGTCTTCATTGTGACAATTTTTTTATGTTTTTGAATTTTTACAAAAATGTTAAAACCATAGATCATTAAGAACATTTTCTTTCCTGACTCTGTTCCAAATAAAGAGGATATTTACTGAGGGTTGCAATTCACACACAATGCACCCTTTATCCCTTGTCTTCGTCAAATGCCATTTACCAGATGAATAACTATGTATCTGATGACAAAAATGGGAGCTACATATAAAAAATCTTAACGCAAAATGTTTATGAAACACA
>NW_022111373.1:39710339-39715023 GCF_000313985.2 Echinops telfairi | reverse complement strand
TCTTATAGGAGGACACCAATTTTTGGTTTAATGTCCACTCTGATCTTGTATGTCCTCATCTTCACTAAGCTAGTTATGTTTGTCAACACATCAAGTTCTAAAAGGGACACCTTCTGAGGTTCTTGGTAAATAAAATTTGGGGGGAGAGGTGGACAAAAATCACTATTCAGTGTACCAAATCTGGCATATTACCTTGTTAAATAGAGGGATCATGTGTTCTCTCTCATAAAAGCTAGTAAGGTATTTTTCTGAGAAAAACCTATTTTAAGTGTTGGAAACAATGGTTATCACTTTGAGGGCTAAAGCAAAGCTATGACGAGGTCTCCCTGGACAGGTAGACCGCTGCATCAGAGGGAAGAGGGGTACTGATGGGAAAATCGAGTCAGGAAAGGGGAAAGGGGGCAAATACATCAGAGGAACACAGATGCACGACTGTTGGTAGGAAAAGCAGGAGCTTCGACCTCCATTTGAGGGGAAGAATGACTGAATATGCTTTGGGGGACCTCAGGCCGGGAGTGTGCCTGGTGTTAGGCACTGAATGTGTCACATTGGCCTAGGCTTCTGCGTGCATCCCGGGGAACCAGGCTGGGTGCTGTGGAGCCCTGGGACATTGAATCCTGGATCTTCATGGCACCCATCATGCTCCAGAGGCTGCATCAGTGAGATCCAAGGTGGAAACTCCACTGGGTGAACTGGACTCTACCTCAGACACACTTGTAACCTGAGGAATTAAGCCAGAACCTTCATGGCGTCTGAGGAGCCAAGACCACTCTACCAAGATTGTTGCATTGTTGGTAGGCAGACAAACTTGGTCTTGCTTCATTCATGCCTTATATACTGTATAAAGATATATATTATTCTGGCAAACCTATGACTGGCATTCTCAGTGAATAGTATTGTAAATTTTCTCTATTAACCCCCATTGTTTGTGTAAATAGTGTTTAGCCATGAAAGGTTTCATTCTGTACTTTTTTTGTTTGTTGTTTGTTCATATTGGGCTTTATATCAGATGTGTTATTTTACTCATGGTAATGCTCTTGGACTTTTTTATATGTTTTCCTGTCTTTCAGTATATGAAACCCAGGATTAATGAACCTATAGAGAAAGTAAGTAGAATAAGAGTTACTGGGGGGAGGAGGGGAGTGCCGATTGTGGGAGGGGAGGGGTAAAGGGTGCTGATGTCAAGGAGTTCAGGAAGGAACAAAATGTTTTGAAACTGATTGTGGTAGCAATTGTACAATACTGCTTGATGTGATTGAACTATGGAATGATATGAAATCTGTGTTAATTCCTAATAAAATGGTCATGAAAATAAATAAAGAGTGTGCTTTACCGAAGCAATGGTAACTTCAATTGCCTCATGCATGTGAAAGTTGGACATTGAATAAGGAAGACTGAAGAAGGATCCATGCACTTGAATTATGGTGCTGGTGAAGAATAACGAAAGTGGCACGGGTTTAAGAAAAAGCAAGCACATTGTTTGGAGGTAGTTCAGCCAGAAACGATCTTAGAAGCAAGTATGATGAGACTTCATTCACAAATGTTGCACGTGTGATCAGGAGAAAAGAGTCCCTGGAGAAAGACATGGTGTTTGGTAAAACAGAGGAACAATGAAAAAGAGGAATGCCCTAGACCAGAAGGATTGACCATGGACCCAACCAAGGGCTCAAACAAGCACTCACGAGGATAGTCCAGGATGGGGTGGCGATTTGTCCTGTTTCATCACTATGAGTTGGACTGACTCAGCAAGACCCGAGAACTGCCACATTTTATAAGATGTAGGCTGAGAAAGCAACCCTCATGGCATAATGGTTAAATATTCAGCAGATACCTGAAAGATGATAGTTCAAACCCACCAGCTACCACCAAAGAAAAAAAGTTGATAGTTTGCTTCCATAACTATTACAACCGAGAAAAATGTATTGGGCAGTTCTGTGCTGTTCTGTGGGTCATTGTGAGTTGAAATTGAATCAATGACACATTTGGGCTTTGTGTCTTGGTAGCATAGCAGATTCTATGCACTCATAATGTGATATCCAACACAAGATAAATTGATCATGGACATCACTAGTCATTCAAATATGCCATATGGGGCAAAAAGTTAACTCTAAAAAAAGTGTTCAATTTTCAGTGTAATGTAGTTAAATACCAATTAAATATACTAGGAAAAAAATTTTCTTTATTAAAGAACCAGACACAAAATAAATCATTCAACTGAAACATTCCATTTAATTCCTATGGTTGTATAATTCAAATTATTACCACTCCTGTCCAATTTGCCTCACTGAAGGAAACATTTTAAACTTTTAACCCACATTGCCGTTTCAGAATGATATTGCACATATACTAAATATGATAAATAAAATATTTCACTACCAGAGAGCCGACTCCAATTCATAGTGGCCTTACGGGCGAGGGTAAAACCACACTTGAGGGATCCAAAGATCATAACCTTTTTTTTTTCTTTTCCCCTTGGATCAGTTGGTGGTTTTTAACTGCTGGATTGTTTGTTAGCAGCCCAGCATGTAACCCACTAAATCACCAGGGATGGCGATGTAGATCACAGGTCATATACTTCTTATTGTTTTCATGATCTACAACTTAGCCTAGCTTCAAATGGTTAATATAGAAGCCTCATCATTAGAGCACTTCATCTCCACATTGCTTTCTTTTCACAAGTTTCCCATTCTTTACCACCTCCCTAGCCTTATAACTAATATCACTAAAAGTGAGCACTGGCTGACTTCTATGTTTCTCAATCAGAACAGACAATGTCTCTTGGCTGGCTGGTTTAACTTGGGCATTTAAAGGAAAGGTGTGGGGAACCCATGCTATGTAATTATCCATCAGCCTCCGAAAATCCCCACATTAATCAGGGTAATCCTATTTGCTGTATGTGAAAGAGTCTTCTCAGGATCACGGGGGTTCTTCAGAAATCCTAGCATTAGTAGATAAGACTGGCAGAGTAAATTAGGGTAATGCAAATGATTTCAGCTCTATCTAGAAACCACGGTAAAGTAATAAATTATTACAGTTAAATTTTGAAATTGATAGTGGTGATGGTAGCACAATATACAGATGACAATAGGAAATGCCATTGAATTCCACACATATAAACCATTGGAATAGCAAACGTTTTATTTCATTTTAGTAAACAACCACCACAACAAAAGCATGCTCTCTGGGTGAGAGCATATTGAACCATTGTTCAAAGAGAGAGGAATTAAACATTATAATCATAAGCCTGTGCTGCACAAGAAGTCTTTAAAATTTTGAAAAGCCAGGTGTTACTTTGAGGAATAGTTGGAGCTGATTGGATAGTACCTAAGAACAATTATAATCCTACACCTAGCAATTGATCTAGGTCTTTCCAGAGAATCCACTTTTCAATTGCATGCAATATACAATGTAATGCAATTTAAATGAGTTATATGTAATCAAAACTTCATAAGAGCCTAGTTTACATAACACACAACATAATTTCAGCTTTTCTTCTACACTGACAATAGTGGTCAACAGGGCATCTCTGTATGTGATTTATCGTATTAAAGTTGATAGACAATATAAATTACATTCTTTTCTGTTCCTCCAGATATATGTGTGTAACTCACATCTCACTGCAACACAGTTCATTCTGATTCATAGTGACCCTGTAGGACAGGGTACAATTGTCGCTGTGAGTTTCTGAGACTGCAATTCTTTGCAGGAGGTTTTTATTTCCTTGCAGTTAGCAGTACAAAGCAACAAAACTACTATGCCACCAGTGGGCCTCATGACCCATATACGATATGCATAAATATGCTTTGCAGGTAAGTCAATGCTAGAAAAGTGTAACACTTTTTTCATCAATAGATGGCATGTTCACCAAAACTGAATGAAACAAAAATTACTATGAGAAATATAAAAGGCATGGATAATGTTTCAAAAGCGAAAAATACTACATTTCTGGTTAGGAAAAAACAACAACACAGAAATAGTTATCTACCTTACTAATCCATGAAATAATTTTTTACAAAGGTGAAACTATTTCTAAATTATTATTTCATGTTGATTCCATTATCATAAAACAATTACTTTCAAAGGTGGTAGTCTGGGGTGTTTATAATTCAACTTGAGAAAAAAAGTGTGATAGATTAGATTTTTAAAAACACTAGGAGAAATATTTTTTCACAGGGTCACTAGAGTTTATTGATATTCTTTAATAACAGTGAAAAAATGAAGTAACAAGTTTAGTCAATGATAGAAAGAGAATTGATGGGAAATAAGAGGTAATAATGGCTATGTGAAACATAGTATGATAATGCTAATTATTTTGTGTTTTTTTCTTATATTTAAAACCAAACTATTATTTCCCAGGATTGATTTTCAAGTAAAGATTCTGACTAGGAGTAAGTAAATGTATTCTTTTATACTCTGTCCAAACCTAGTTTGATACATATTATGTGCTCAATAAATATTTGTTGAAACAATTTTTAATGCTCTACATAAATATAGTATTTTTTAAAATATGGAAGATATATTACAATCAGCGTATACTATATCTCTGCTGTTAGGACATTTAGAGTCTTTAAGAGGTATATGCTAAATGAAAAGTTAATTATCTTTCAATAAAATTGCATGCATAATTTCTTGTATAATGTAGATTTATTAAATAAAAGCTACTTTATTTTACAGGCTATTTTTT
>NW_022111373.1:39695821-39710089 GCF_000313985.2 Echinops telfairi | reverse complement strand
CAAAAAGTATAAGTAAAAGTAGCAGGACCTCAATTAAAAGATAATGTTTGAAGTAGGTATTATTCTAATTACCAATCTGGATATAGATTTAGAAAATTAAACAGTTTTACATTACCAGACATATTTAATATCTCATATAATGCAAATCTATCATTCCTTATGTTTTACCTTTATATTTCTGTCACTTTATTTTCTTAAACATTTCTCCTGAATCTCTGTCTCCTACTTTAAAGCTATTCAAATAAACACTTTGCATTCTACCTCGTCAATGTAATCATGGAGACATATAAGCCCTTAATTTTGTCCCGTTACCCAAGCCCCAAACACATAATTTTATAATACTGAAATTAGTATTAAAAATTACACATCCAAATTTGTCAGCGTATTCAGACAGCCATATATTATTACTATCACTACTTTTATTTTAAATCTTGCTTTTTCATCCTCTACCTTCCCCATTTACCCATCTCTTTCTCCTTTGCTCCACTTCACCATTATGTATTGTCCAGCTGCTCTCCGGCCTCTACCTTGTCACTAAACAGAGCCAGTTACCTTTACAGGACCCAGTAGCACACTCACCACTAAAAGTTGTACCACGATGCCGAGGAAACAGAAGTCAATCACAATGAATTATTTAAAAATTAAGAGCACAAACAACCAGAAACACCTAAACCCAATGGAGAGTTCTGAAGAAGAGTCCTTGAAACTACCAGGTACAGAATTCAGAAGAATGGTGTCCAGGCCCTTCAAGAGAAGTGGGGAGCATCCGTGAGAACAATGGAAGAAATTGAAACTAAAATCCTTAAACCAAAAGGAATCCCAGGAAAACAAATGAGATAATAGAATTAGGCAATATAGGAAAACACCAGAGGAATAGAATTGAAGGAGAGAATCTAATAGGGGAGCTCAAAGATGTATAAATCTGACTACAATCTATGAAACCATCAACAACAGCAAAGGGAACAGAAGAAAGTCTGAGAATAATGTGGGACACTATCAAGAAAAACAACTCCTCTCTCATTGGGATTCTAAACAAAAACAGGGGGAAAATATATAGAGAAATAGTATAAGAAACCAATATGAAAATTCCCCCATCACCACAAAAGAGGAGAAAATAAAATATTCAAGAAGCTGAGAGAACTGCAAATAGGACAGAGCCCCAAATAAAAATGCAATGACTTATTGTTATCAAACTATTCCATTTCGAAGAAAAGGAGAGAATCCTGAGGGTGACCAGAGAAGGAAAAAAAGTCACCTACAAAGGAAAACTGATATTAAGGAGGTAAGAATTTTTTCTCTTGCTTGAATCCACAATCAATGCTCATGGAAACAACAGTCAAGAGATTAACTGACACATTCCATTAGGTGAGTCTGCTGCACAAGACCTTTTTAGTGTGTTGAAAAGCAAGGGGATAAAAAAAAGAAAAGCAAAGCAAGGGGATTACTTTGAGGACTAACGTGTGCCAAGCCATGGTATTTTCAATTGCCTCCTATGCATATGAAATTTGGACATTGAATAAAGAAGACCACAAAAGAATTGTGGTGCTTGCAAAAATATTGAAAGTATTCATAGTTTGCCGAAAGGACAAACCAATCTGTCCTGGAAAAAGTATGGTCAGAGTATGCCTTGGAAGCAAGGATGGCAAGACTTTGTGTCATGTACGTTGGCCATGTTGTCAGGATAAATCAGTCCCTGAAGAAGGTCATCAGGTTTGGCTAAAAGGGGGTGGGGCAGAGAAAGAGAGGCAGGCCCTCAAGGAGATGGATTGATGCAGTGGCTGCAACAATGAGCTCCAACATAGGAAAACTTGGGAGGATGGCACAGGACCAAACAGTGTTTTTGTTCTGTTCTCATAGGGTGACTATAGGTTGGAAACAACTCTTAGGCACCTAACAGCAACAAAGGAAATAAAAAGTAAATATCTTGGGAATGTGAAGAAGCATGGGAAGCATTTTCATAGCAAAGTGGCTATGATGGCAAATAGGACTTAAAAAGCACTTGATATCATATATAAAAGTATATTTTCGTCGTAGACAGGTGCTGTCAAGTCTATTCCATCTAGTTCAGCTCCATTCACACAATAGTTCTTATGGTTGAGTCCATTGTTGCAGACACTGTGACAAACCATCTCATGGAGAGTCTTGCTCCTTTTGTTGCCCTTCCTCTTTCCCAAGCATGAGGTCCTCTTCTGAATCCAGCCTGAACGTCGGGCAACTGCCTGTCAGTGTATTCCAGCAACCTTTGTTGAACGATCATCAGCAAAAGTTTGCTTTCATGTCACATCAAAGACACTGTTCGTACATTCTGTTGGGTCACCTATCTCTACATTGGGAACATATATTAATTCCTCCCAAACAGTTGGTCAAGTAGCTGTCTTCCAAATTTTGTGGCTTAGAGAATTGAGAGCTTCCATTGCCTGATCAGCTTGCTGAAACTTTTCAGTTGGTATTCCGTTTCAGGCATCTTGTGTTTTGGCTAATGCTTTCAGTGCAACTTCTATTTCTCGCTAAGTACCATTGATTCTTACTCATATGCTTACCCCTTCAAATGGTGGAATTTTAACTAGTTCTATTTATTTATCTATCTATCTATCTATCTATTTATTTATTTATTTTTGGTACTGTGATTATGTGTGTGGTGGTTACATAAGTTCATGTCAACTTGATAAATAGTGTGTAAGGGTGGAGCTGAGCTGGTCGATCAGGTCACAGCTGGATGATGCCTACTTGTGGATGCGGCCTTCTCACGAGGAGGATTCTGGGAACTTCCTCTCTCTCTCTGCTTTACCTTTGATCCACTATAATAGCAGCTAGAGCCCTGGCGATGCATCCACAGCCACTGGACTTAGCTCTCACTGACCTATGATCTTCCTGCATTTTGCATTATTGCTTGTGACTGTATGAGTCAGAAGAGGGATTTATGGATTAGTACCAGATTTATAGTCTGATTTCTGATTTATGGACTTAATCTGGACCCAGACTGGGTTATTTTCTCAATATACAATTGCTCTTTGATATAGAACTCTCTCATACACATGTGAATATCCCTGGATTTGTTCCTCTAGTCAACCCAGACTAACACATGTGCATTCTTACCATTTTCCTTTGATGCTTCCTGCATCACTCAGTACTTTGACCATAGAATAACTCACTGCTGAAATTCAAGGTTTCAAGGTTTTCTTTCAGTTTTATATATTCTGAGTGAGTTCTTCATTTTTAATATTTTTATCTCTAAAACTTTGCCACTTTGTCTTCTGGAGCTGCTCTTTGAAAGTTTCTGTTCAACTCTGACTTCATCTTTTTTCCATTTGCCTTAGCTACCCTATGATTAAGAGCAAGTTTCTGAGTCTCTTCTCACATCTACTTTGAATTGTTCTCTCTTTCTTGTTCTTTTAAGACTTGTTTTCTTCATGAATTAAGCTCGTGTGGTTTTCTTTCACAAGTGCATCAAATTGGTTCTTGAGATGTTCTTGAAATTCAAGTGGTATAACTTCAGTGTCATATTTTGGCTCTCCTTGATTTGTTTTAATTTTCTTCAGCTTTATCCTGAACTTGAGTGATAACTGGTCATTTTTATCCTCAGCCCCTGGCCTGGTTTTAGCTGCTGACATTGAGCTTCTCTCTCATCTCTTCCCACGGATGTAGTCCATTTGATTTCTGTGTGTTTCATTTGGAGGAGCCTCACATGTGCAGTCATTTTTGTGTTCTTGAAAAAAGGTATTTGTGATGAAGCAGTCATTGGTCTTGCAAAATTATTTTTATTATTTCAGTCACTATATTAATAAATACTGGCTGCTTAAATGGAAAACCTTATAGAACCTGGAAAATATAAAACTTGATAAATGTAAATCACAGCACAATGAGAATATAAACCAGTGAAAGGCCTCAATATAAGAAAAGACACACAGGATTATACATTTAATATAACTGGAAAGTTAGTCTAAAGGGAGATCGAATGACAAATTTGAAATACCATTGGTATAGCTGTCACTTTCACAGCAACACACAAGCCCCCGCACTACAACAAATTGACGGACAAAATTAAGATAGGAACCTCAATATTTCATACATTGGACCAGCATATGTGAGAAACTAATAAGACATATTATTTGGGAAGAAAAGCATCTTTAGCTTAGGTTGGTTATGGGGCATTAAACATTACGATTTACTGTATGAGTCAGTAAATTTCCCATTGGTGGCACATTAAGTGAATCTGATATGCATGATGTCCATCTTGCTTTCAATTGGATACTTTCTTTTGCACTTGGGAATAGATATTCCTGGGAGATAATCTCTTCCTCCAAATTTTGGAAGTCTATCTTATCATAGGCCCATTTTCATTTAATCACTGGTTTATGATTATTTCCAATGTGCTTAAAAGACGGGAAATGTTGGAATTTGCAGGCACATTTTTCACACTCCCAATGCTCCTTATCTCCTAACGTAATGACTCATGTAAGTTCCTCTTCCCTGTATCATGGCATCTGTGGGCAGAACTGTCTTGGTCAGAAGTGGTTTGACTGCAATAATTCACCACAGAATAAAACCAACACCCTCACATAACACACGAACATAACATTTAGGTTCTTAGCTATTTCTCTTTACACAGGGTCAGAATTGAACTCACACACTGCAAGCAAACTTTCTAGTCATTTGAAACCCTATTTTCCACAATATGAACTCAGAGAGGATCATGCTACACAGTACAGTTTTCTTGTCCATCACTGCCCACTTAGTTTACAAATCAATCTACATCGGTGGTTTAAAAATAAAAAATTCCATTTGAAATTGTACAAACCACATAATCAAAAAGCAAATAGGTTATTAAGAATGATTTAGTCTTCATGTATTTTATTTGTAGTTTGTTTCAATTTAATCTTAATTTGAAGACAAACTGACTTTTCTTGATGATTTCCTCAAAAGTCCAACTTAGAACAGTCAATAAATAAATGGGAGTTCAAGAAGAAAATTATTTGGGTAGCAAATGTACAATGCTGTTTAAGGTGATTGAACTTTGGGACAGTATGATATCTAGATTATCTTTTACTAAGATGAGTGAAAATAATTTAAATATAGATATATTCGAATTTTTCTTAAACAGTCTTCAATTGTGGACAAGCTACTGAAAGTGAGCAGTATCTTTAAGGAATAGAAGATTAGATAAAGTAATTCATATATCACGAATTGATAAACTATGAACTAAATCCAGTTCACTGCCTAGCTTTTGTAAATTACACTTTATTAGAACACGGGAATAATTATTTCTTCATGTTTCATATATATTTGCTTGCACATTACAACGAAAGGAACGAATAGTTGCAAGAGAGATTGTATGACTTCTAAGATGAAAATATTTACTATCTGACATCTATAGCTACTATACATTGGACCTTAACTTTAAACTCACTACCATCTACTTGATTCCATCTGATAGTGACCCTATGGGGCAGAGTGGAAACCACTGCCTCTGTAGGTTCTTCAAACTGTTCCTCTTTATGGGAGTAGAAGACCTCAATTTAATCCCACAGAGCAGCTGGTGCTTTTGAACAGCTGACCTTGTGGTTAGCATCCTAATGAGTAACAACTATGCTGCCAGTTCACCTTGATCCTTAATTTAGATAATTAAAATATTTAGGAGATATAAAGATAATAAATTACAAATGCTATTCTTACAAAGTTCAACATATGTGTTCAAATTGAAAGACAGTTTTCCCCTCTGTTATAATCCAAGGACTAGGCTTCATCTATATCACTGTTATTCCATCATATGACCTCACATGGATTCCATATAGATACCTGAGACTATGGAGTATGGAAGGACTGGGAACCAGGTGCCTCACTGAACAGATCGAACAGATCTATACTACATCAGGAATGCTCTGGGTCTTTTTTTGGTGCCAAATTTGCTGTTTCTTCTACAAGAACTAGAAAACCTTTAATTTAATCAGTTATGAGTCATAATAAGGATGATTCCAAAAGCCATCTTGGTAAAAAGAGAAAAATCCCTAAGGAGTGGGTGAATCTTAATAGAAATGAGTCTGGCCCCTTTTTTAAGGGGATACGTTTTTCATATTACTGATGGTGTTAGATGCCTTCGAGTGAGTTCCAACTCGCAGACACCCTGCACACAGAGCAGAAAGAAGCAAGACTTGCTCCTGTACCAATATCGCAATGGTTATGTTTGAATGCATTGTCGCAGCCATTTTGCATACATAATTATTTTGTAAATCTCATTCTTCTCATTGTTTATTATGATTCACACTGTTGAATGTCTGCATAGTCAATAAAACACAAGTAAACATCTTCAATTCCATGGCTTTGTTTTATTAATTGAGGTAATGATTGTATTGTATGGATCCAAAGAAATAATGTTGAAAAATGTACACGTGTGATGGTGGGGTAGGAAGTGGTTTATAGACTGGAATCTCCTGAAAAACATGTTTTTTTAGGCAATTGGAATAGTTATAAGAAATGAAAAATAATACTCAAAAAGGACAGTTAGAACGATACAAAATAACTATTGATTTATATTCATAGGTGGTAAAGGATCCTTTAGTTTCCCAACTTAAAAAAAATACATAAACAAAATGGTCTGTTACTGACAAATTGCTTATATCATCAATAAGACTTGTGATGCTTAGAGAAAATTAGGCCCTGAGAAGTTCAGTTACTTTCCCAAAGTCACATAGTAAAATGAAGGCAGGCATTGTTTTCTAATCCCTGTATTCTCCCTATTGACTCTACCTTGTGTTTCGTGTATTATATTCTATTCAGCGATTGAATTGCTGTTCCCAATATCCTGGTTCAAATCTACTGGCCATTCTGCTAGAGAAATGAGATTTTCTGCTCCAGTAAAAATATACAGTCTCAGAAACCCTATCTAGGTTGCCATATAGGAATTGACTAGATGGTACTGGATTTTGAAAATCTACGTGACAGGATATTTTGCTAATTCACCAGTGTGGTTCAGCAGTCTGAGTATAACTAACCATAGCCCCATAATTACTCTCTTCCAATTTCTTGCTCTCTCTCTCTGAGTGTATGTGTGTGGTGGGAGGGAGTCGTCAGTATGATATTTATTTTATGACTCCAAAGACTGGTGGAAGGCCTTCACCTGCATCTGCCAGGAACAAATGTGTCTGAGTTTCATAGATTTATGCCTTTATTTTGTGTGACTGGGTCAGACAGAGATAATGAAGTACACTCAGCGGCCCAGGCTCAAAAGTGCTTTTGGCTGGAGTTCAGAGAAAATTCCCTGAAGCTAATATGGAGCTATTCCTTTCTTCTTTAGGTTGCCAATGCAAATATTATTATTGGTCCTATTAATCAGCTACAGTTTTCGACTCCCTGACATTCTTAAGGCAGTATATTTCTAAAATTCTATATAAAGTATTTCCTTATATGAACTGAAATACATTCAATAGTAGTTTCTTTGAAAATGTTTAGAAATATATTTTTACAAATGTTGTTGTTGTTAAGTTATATCCATTCGTTCTGACCTATAGTGATCCTATGCACACATGAATCAATTCTCACTATATACTTTTGAAAATTGCATGACTCATATTATTTCTATTTTATTTTCTTAATCTTAGAAACAGGAATCTACAATCTCTTTAACATTAGTGTATGTTTTGTTTCACAAATTCTAAACTGTAGCTAATATACTGACCTTTCCAGAATGCATTTTGTGCTAATGGAATCTTCCTACACTGACATCACCAGATAGATTACAATGTCCTTATACTTGTTTATTTTTACATTAATTTCAAGTTTCCTATGTATTGAATATTTCTATAATATACCTGTAACATGTGCAAAGCTCTTGATTCAGACAAAAGTTGAAAAAATAGCAAATTAATTCTCAACATATATTCGCAAATTGTATGTTATTATAGAGGCCTATATTATTGTCATAAGGAAATTCTAGAAAACTCTTAAGTGAGTGGTTTTTAACTAGCAGAGACCACTTAAGAATATTATCTGACCTCACTTGGTGAGTATCTGCTTCCTCTTTTAAATCATTAATTTGTATAAACATCTGGATAAATCTTGAGTAGTTTCTCATGTTTCTCATCGTAAACAGTTCGAGATGTAGAGGCAGGAAGAGAAACCCCAGGCTTCTACCACACAAGTGGCTAATTCTATAGCAAATGACATTTATCCATGTTCACTGGACTGCTTAAAAAATTATAATAAAAATAAAGTACATCACTGACTTTCCCATGCTGAAGCTTACCATATTTCAAAATGAATCTATATATGTAAAATTATCATTCCCTATTATAAGTATGGTACACATATTTTATATTTTGTAATCAATGCATACTTGGAGAAAATTCATAAATAGAAAGTGTGATACAAACAAGGGCAAAATGTATTTTATGGCAGCACATATTTTTCAAAGATTTTTGAAAAATAATAAAAATGTGCGCATTCCTTACTCACTGCTCTGTGGTCTCCTTTCTTTTGAAGCTGCTTTGCATTAAGATTGATGTCAAAATCTCGGATATATACATCTTTGTCTTTGCTTTTGGTACTTGTATCTTGAATATGTTTATGAGGCTTAAAAAGGTAATTTTCAATACTGAAATCTTGACTCTTTCTAGATTTTCACATAAATGCTTGCTATGACGACAACTTTGTGGTTGAGAATCAGCATGCAATCACTTCCCAAGAAGCAAAGATTTACCATATCCCCACTTTCCCACTTTTCTTTCATTTCTCACACCAGCTGCCCATCATGGCCCTCTGTTTCTCACCCTAACCAATCACACGAGGTCAGACCTTACATGTTAAAAAGAAACATCATCCATGGGTTTATTAGTTCACTGGAATGACTCAGAGATCTCACCCCACTGATATAGAGTGGATTCCAGTTCAAAATGAATCTATAAAGAGTTTCAGAAGTTTTAAATATTCATGAGTGCAGACAGTGTCATCGTTCTCCAAAAGAGGCTAGAAGTTTTGCAATTAGCAGTCCAATGGTTACTAAACAGTGTAGAAGATCAACATCATTATAAGGGAGATTTGTACTGGCAAGGTTCAGAAGATTCTCAGACGAGGTCTGCAGTGTCTCAGGAAAGGCATATCATCTCTTCATCAGCAACTAGAAAGCTCTCCTGTGAGGAACAGAAGGATTTCTCTTAAGTTGCCTCCCCAAAATATATGCCAGACTTAGCTTGAGAATAATTGTTCACTAGGCAGCGAAAGCAGGTCAGAGGTTATTATCCCTAGCATCAACCATCAAGAGTGGATTGGGAGTCATTCTCACTGAGAGGTATCAGCTGTCTAGATCAAGCAGACACCACTGTTTATCCCACAACAAATAGGGTCCATTCCTTTCTGTTATTGTTCCCTCGAAGCAGTGCCCATAGGCAACCCTGGGACTACTCTAAGATGACTAAGCTTAGGCTACTATCTTGCCACACATGCCCCCCTATTCCCTCCTCTTACTATTGCACGTTCAACCCTAGGTCATCCCCCTCCTATTGCTTGTATTGCCTATGTTACAACCCCTCTCTATGACGTAGGTTGTTATCTGCTATCAGGGGAGTTGCATGCCTCCCAGGATAGTAATTGCCTGCTTTATTGTATGAGACACCAGAATGATCAAAACTGTTCAAGGATGAATTGTACTGCCCTTCTCTGTGATGCATAATGCTGTGATATATCCCCCTAAAGTAATATGATGTGTGGTTAGCAATAAATAAGGAGGCTCCCTGGTTCTCAGGAGGGTGGCTGGAGAAGGTGGCTAAGGAGGACGAAGCAGCAGCTTCTTTTCTGATGACTAAGCCCCCTCCATGAGGACCATCAAGCCGAGCTGGGGTGAGCTATGCTACCATGAATTGCGTCTGACTCCATTAATTGACTCCAACCTTTAACTCTCATGCTCTATATGACTTTACTATAATCTCTACTTATTATCGCTGTACAATTGCGCCTACCGAACCTGTGATGTTTTGTGGGGTTCCCTCTTCCCTTTAACCCCACACTCTCTGAATGTCTTGGGTTGAGTTGTCTCTTCACACAATGTATGTCAACTTGACTGCATCATGATTCTCTAGGTTCGTTATTGGGCACTGCTGTGATGTGTCATCTCTATGGCAATCCCTCATTATTAGTGTACAGAAAGCTTAACTTATCATAACTAAACCAATAGACAACATCATGGTAAACTGAAAAAAGATAAAATTGTTAAATCTTTCATTTTGCTTGGATCTACAATCACTGTTCATGGAAGCAGCAGTAAAAAACTCAAATGAAATATTGCTTTGGACAATCTGCTACACAGGACATCTTTAAAGTGCTGAGGATTAAGGTTATCACTTTAAGACTAACATGGTGCCTGACCAAGCCATGATGTTTTCAATCATCTCATATACATATTAAAGTTAGGCAATGAATAAGGAAGACCATTGAATAATCAATACATTTGAATTATAGTGTTATAAAATAGTGTTCAAAGAGACATGGATTGCCAGAACAAACAAATCTGTGTTGGAAGATATACAGCCAGAGTGGTTTTTAATAGTGAAGATGACAAAACTTTATCTCAGTTAATTTGGACATGCTATCAGGAGAGACCAGTCCCCAGAAAGGATATAATTCTTGGTATAATATAAGGACAGTAAAAAAGACCAGTATTGCCAGGGGGATTAATTTGTGGTTGCAACAAAGAGCTGAAAACAAAATAAGAATGTGAGGACAATAATGTAGGACCCGGTCGTGTTTTGTTCAGTTGTACCTAGTCTCCATGAGTTGGAATGAACTAGCTGGAACCTAAAAACAACAATGTCCCTAAATACCATAGAAACAATAGACCTTAGAAAAGTATATAATCCTTGGTGAAGTTTAAGGTCTATCAAAATGAGGTTGGCTGTCCATTAGATGGATTGACAATGATTCCAAACCATGGGCTCCAATGTTCTGTGAGGATGGCAAAGAATGGATCATGCTTGTTCCTTTGGGTGCCTGTATGCTGGAAATGGCCCATGGCACACAACAGCAATAAGAATTGTGTTGTCATTGATTTTTAATGCATACAACTTCTAGTGCATTACTCTCATGCCAACCTCAAAGGCAAATAATATTAATTTAGAAAGATATTTGTAATTAAATGTGAGTTAGTAATTGTGCCAGCCTGGCCGATAATCACATGTGGGGCTAATTGAAATGGGTGGTGAACCTCACGTTTCTAGTTCTCCGGTCTCTTGCTTTGTGATGGTCGCACCAGGGTGCAGCTGCCTTAGCAGTTCCCTGCTTCAGCTTGCAAGATTGACTTCCTATAAGACATCCCCCAGGAGAAGCCACATGGATCTATCCCGATGCAGCCCTGGGTGCGGGAGCAGCCGTGTGGAGACCCCTGCTAGTGCTGAGATGCTTATTCGTTCACTGACTCAGCTTTCCTCCTGCAGTCGGCATCATTGCCTGTTTTGTGAGGTGGAGGACTTTGTGGACTGGTGTTGTGTTAATGGGTTAATGTTGGACTTGTGGGCTTGGGCAACATTGGGTTGGGATGTTTTTGTGATGCACACTTTCTTTACAAAAGACTCTCTTATACATGAGTTGCTGTGGATTTGTTTCTCCAAAGTACCCAGACTAATACAAAAAGCAATAATATGAAAATTAAAGCAACAACACCAAAAGGAAATAATGAGATATTTGACATTGGAACTCATTTAAAATCTTTAAAAAAATACTTCATTGTAAATTTAGGACTCCATATATATATATGTAAATCTTTGCTAAAGACATTAAAGATTTTCGTGTAGTGAAAAAAAAGGAAGCCTGAGGAGGTGACCTAGATTTAAAGAAAGTAGACACATAGTAAGCTTTATTGCATATTTGATTCAAGGTTGGATATTGGGCCAAATATATTTACAAAATGAACAATTAGAACAATTCCAAAAGAATTGATTAAGCAATGTAGGTTAGGTAATAATATTGTATTAATGTTAATATCTCAATTATAATGACATTTCTGTGTTTTCTTCAGAATCTTTAATGTAAGTACTGCAGTATTTACAATTATTTATGCTTATTTCTGTTTCTTCTGTTTGTATCTTATCATATCTACAAAAAAAGTTCCTGAAAAGCTTGAAAATAGCAAAACAGATGTTACAAAACAGCTTTGTCTACCTTCTCTTCTTAATACTTTTTACCATGAGTGTCAGGAATGGGATTCATTGTAAGGGATCCAGACTCATGGGAAGCACAAAAAGTAACATTCTGATTTCTGGATGACTACTTTGTGTAATCTTATTTGTGGTTACACATTAGGATGCTAACAAAAAAAATCATCAGTTTGAAATCAGCTCCAGTGAAGAAAGACAAGGCGTTCTACTTGCATAACAAGTTACAGTGTCAGGAAACCCATAACACCGATAGTTCTACCCTGGTCTATCTAGGGTGGCTATGAGTTGAAATCACCGCAAAGCTGTGCATTTGTCGGTTGTTGTTCTTTTTGTTTTGGTAATGGTTGAAAAGAATGTAAGAAATTACATGCCAAATAACAAATTAGCTTCAAGATTAGGGTGGAATGCCACACATTTTAGTCCTGATGCCATCAGTTGATAGGAAGTTTCATGGGGGTGTGTCCTACTTCCAATAAAAGTGGATGCTTTGGAAAAGCTTACTTGCTTTAAGCTTGGCTGGATTATTGATTCCCAGTTCTTTGGACTTCAGACAATGACTTCCACATTGATAGTGGGTGTCATCAGATGCATTAACCTGCAGATTTTGGGATAATTCCCCTCTGCATAGCCCTAAACCTGACTTACTGACTTTGGGTTATTTCAATTCTATATAACCACAAGCTTGTTGTCTTCTTGCCAATCTTGCACTTATCAGTCCAGGTAACTTTGAGAGTCAGAAGACATCTCTATGCTAGCATCTGGACAACAGACTTGGATTTTCTCATAATTGGAACGTGACTGCTTCCACAATTGTATGAGCCTTTTACTTCATAAAAAATATGCACGCTCTCTATGTATATGTATACTCCACGCTCTCTATGTATATGTGTACTATGCATATCTAAGAGTCACTGCTAATGCTTCTCCAGAGAACTCAGATTAAGATAGTGACGGTCATAGTATTTGTAGTACTGGAATGTAGCTTCCTAGACCATAGAAACACAAAGGTAACCACAATATGATAAAAATATATCATCATAGTTTTCCAATTTTAAATATCATAATTTATTTTAATCCACATATTAAATTTCTTTTTAAATTTGAAAGAATTTGAAATAAATAAAATCCATATTACTAAAACCTAAATAATCATTTTAAAAATTACTAGTACTAAACAAAGTACAAAGTGAAGCAAAGTAAATGCCTTTGTTTACGAGTAGCAGTGACTAAGATAACATAAATATTAAAGTGCTCATTTTTTGGAAAGGTTGAAAGAATCTAAATTGTCCACCGTATGACTGTTATCATTCCCAATGAAGGCAATTTGTACAATATTCCATAAAAGAATAATTCATCTAGAAATATATATAACCTTGGGAAATAATTTTTCACAATTATGTATACAGAGCAACACTCATAATTTAGGAAAATGTTAATGATACAAATAAAATATAAAACTGGTAAATTATGGTTTAAATTCATAAAAATGAAATTCTGGAGTTCAAAAATACTAGGATTGTGTTGATGTTATAAGAATATATTGTGTGATGTTATATGGAAAACTAAATTGGATAAACTAGTCACTGTGTAGGTTAGGAGACTAGCATTTATCTGAAGGGAGAAGGCCTTAGATTTACTTTTATTTCAGAATAGAAATCTTTAAGAGATCTTAAGAACAACCTCACAAACTTCATGTTACCTTTTTAGAAGAGTTTTAAAGAAGAGAAGAAAAGGGCTACAGATAGGTTTGTGTGTTTTCATTTGTTAATATTTGCCATTTTATCCATTTGAAATGGTTCTCTGGTTAAAAAGAAGAAGAAACTTGCAATGTGCCCCTTATAGTGAAATTAAGAACCATAGCTACAATGAAAACAATAGCAGCCTCAAAAAATAGTCATTACATTACAAAATACACTAAGTCACCAAATATCATCCAATAGCAGTTTGAAACCACTACCTGTTCTAGGGGAGGAAGATGAGGATTTCTAATCCCATAAAGATTTATATTCTCAGAAAATCACAGGGGCAGTTCTATTCTGTCCTATAGGGTTGCCATGAGTCAGGACACTAGTGTAGTTCCATGTGTCTTGTCAGCAGCAATGTCTCTCAGGGAGTGAACCTAGAAAATGAG
>NW_022111373.1:39694174-39695152 GCF_000313985.2 Echinops telfairi | reverse complement strand
ATCATTCTTGAAAAATTCTTTAGTATAGTGGAAAATTATAGTAGTTAAACATCAACAGAGTAATTATAAATAGAAGAGGTATATGTCATTCAAAGAAGACATGGACAATTCAGGTCAAAGAAGATTGCAAAATGTCAAGACTTCATAACTGGAAGGACAGATTAGTTTCCTTATGAAAAATATATTGATATACTTATTAAAATTGCTTAATATTTGAACACAGACTGTTACTATTGACCATATTATAATAGCAGTATTATAAGGCAAAGTCGAACTGCCCTATGGGACTTCCAAGGGCATACATACGTTTTTACTGAAGCAATTTAACATATATTTGTCTTCCAGAGCTGGAGATGGATTTGAATTACTAACATTTTATTTAGCAACCAATTGCTAAATCACTTTGCCACCAGAAATTCTATATAATATAAATAAAGCAATTTATCATAGGAAACGTTAATGTGATGTGGGATGAATAGCATACTAATAATGAAAATTATTCAAAATCTTAAAGGGAACTAAATAAATGAAAAGATCTGAATTTTTTAAAACAAATTTAAATAAGACACAAATACAATAAAAGAAATGAAAACTGTCATTTTCACTAACGAAATAATGTGGTATATTTATGTTGCTATATTCTATTTACTTTGTATTTGCATTAAAATGTACAAAGATGCCTAATTAGAAAACCAAAAATAAATAAAGTCCATTATATAACAAACTGAAAGAGCTGAAAGATATTCCATGTTATGAATTGTAATATGAAAGGGTTCCATAAGTAAAATATTGACGCATGCAGAAAGCATAAAAAGAAGGTGGAAGTCATACATGAAGTCCTGTACCCAAAAGAATTGGTAGTTATTCAACCATTTATATAGGGAGAATGTGATTGAGCCATTGTTATTGAAAGAAGTCCAATCTGCATGGAAAGCCTTAGCAAAAACAAACTCTCAGAACTGATCGAATGCCACTAAA
>NW_022111373.1:39691914-39693383 GCF_000313985.2 Echinops telfairi | reverse complement strand
TTGTTTCCTCCTGTGTTAGTCTGGGTTGACTAGAGAAACAAATCCAAAGGCATTCATATGTGTATAAGTGAGAATTTTATATCATAGAGTAATTGTGCATTAAGAAAACATCTTATTCCAGTCCAGATCAAGTCTATAGGCCCAATATTACTCCATATGCTGATCTTTGTCCATAAATTCCTCTGTAGGCTCACACAGCCATGCAGTGGTGCTGAATGCAGGAAGATCACAGGCCAGTGGGTTGAAAATCTTATGGATTCAGTAGTGGTAGAAGCATTTAGCGTGGGCATGGGTCTCCATCTGGCTCCTCCAGCTCCAGGGCCTTGGCTCCATTAGGATAACTCCATATGGCTTGTCAACAGGAATGTCTCACAGGGAGTGTGTGGGTTCCACCTCCAGGGAGGAAGACAGGAGTTCCAGAAACCTCCGCAGAAGGCCATGCCCACACAGAGCTTCATTGGCTGTGATCTGAATAACTGGCTAACTTCACAAATTGACACATTATGTAACTGCCACACCTTCTTGGGGAAAATGCCACAGAAACTGTTGTGATGTTTAACACAGCTTACAAGGACATCACTATGGGAAATACTCAAGTGTATCAGTGGCTTCCTCATTTCAAAAAAGCTAAATTGTTGATTGATGGCAAACCTCATTCTGCATGTCCATCAACTTCTCAAATGGATGAAAATGTGCACTTAGTGCATTTGGTGTTAGTTTCACCAGGCCAGACTGTTAATCGTTTTCTATTTAGGGGTTCTGAAAATATTGTGTAATGGTGTGCACAAAAAAGGCCTACTTTGTAGCAAAGGCAACCACGACAATGCAAATGCTTACACAGCCATCTCAGTGCACCCGTTTTTAGCAAAAAACAGCATGTCTCTCTTGCCCCTTGTACCTGACTCACCTGACATTGCTCCTTGAGACTTCTTTGTTTCCACAAATGCAGAGGGACATGAATGGACAGCGATTTGATGACATAGAAGTTGTGAAGAAAAAAGGAGGCAGGTGGTGTCAGCCATCTAGACAGATGTTTGAAAAATGTTTCCAAAAATGGAATTGCAGGTTTGACGAATGTATTAAGTGTAATGGAAAGTACTTAGAAGATGATAAGTTTGTTTCATTTTTAAAAAAATGTATATACATAGCTTTGAAAAAAAATTCCTCTTTTTTGGGGGGTGAAGGTATCCCCTCATATGCTGAAATAAAAATCGATTATTCTGAACTACCTGTAGAAGAATCTAGTTTTAAATTGGTAGAAGGCTGATTACCAACCTACAAAATGCAGATGACACAATCTTGCTTGCTAAAGTAAAAAAAAACTTGAAGAACTTACTGATGAAGATCAAGGAACACAGTTTTCAGTATGGATTGCACCTCAATGTAAAGGAAAGAAAAATCCTCAAAACTAAACCAATAAATAAACATCATGATAAATATAGAAAAACAATCAAAGCTGTCAAGGATTT
>NW_022111373.1:39651988-39690206 GCF_000313985.2 Echinops telfairi | reverse complement strand
GAAGTTTTAGGATTGAATACCTACATGACATTTTTATGTAGTCCTAGTGTCAAGTACTTCTTTCATCCTAAGTCCCCTTGGCTGAAATTTATAGCCATTTTCCTGCACCCAACATTCTTACAGCAATTATTCACATTCTTTCCATTACTGACATCTTTCTTTATGAGTAACTACCACAATTATTATCATCACACACTTTGCTGTTTTTAAAATAGATGTTAGAACTTGACACTATACAGAGAAGCCAAATCAAAAACACCCAAATGACATGTCATAGTGTATGAGGCTGCTTTCTTTATCTCCATCCATTTTTCTATAAATTCACAAATCAAAACTACTAACCTATATGAAACATGTGACTTTTTATTATATAAGATAGCCATATTACAACTTGTTTTTCACATTTCTAAAATCAAGAAAAACTACTCTTTCTCATTTATTGGATAAAGACTAGTAATTTAGAGGTCAGCAGTTCAAATCCACTAGCCACTCCCAAAAGAAAGATGAAGTTGTGTGTTTCCATAAATATTTTCAGTCTGAGAAACTCTGTATGAGGTTGCCACTGTGCATGTAGCAATGGGATCAAACAGAAGAGTATCTATAAGGATAACACAGGACTGGGCAATATTTCATTCTGTTGTAAGTAGGGGGCTCCAAATTAAAGCTGGCTCGACAGCACCTAACAACACAATGAGTCAAAATTCATCTGATGGCATTGGGTTTGTCTGTCGAATAAAGTGTAAATGTAGTATTAGCAAATGTTTAAGGTTATTTACAATGAATGCATATGGTAATAAGATATTCACATGAACTTACATATAAACTGTATATTGATTGTGGGGGCATTTTATGCTATTTTCCCATTTTTGTGAGTTGGTCACTTTGTTTTGTTGTTGCTAAGTGCCAAGTCTATGGAACCAGTTATATCTGTCTTTTCATTTAACCAACTTCGATAAAAAGATAAATAAAAATAGCCAAAGAAAATAACACATACACCATGACATCTTTGAAGCTTAGTAGTCAAGCTCATATTTTTTGCACAACTCCCTTCAATGCAGTCCATTTTATAACAGTTTTCAAATATTCTATATACATTTTTTATACACATACCTCACTTTTAGGCCCACCCACCCACTGCCATTGAGTAGATTCTGACTATGGGTGATCATATGTAAGGTTTCTGAACCTGGAAACTTATAGGAACAGATACCCTTCTCTTTCTCCTATGGAACAGTTGGTGGGTTTGAACTGTTGACCTTGACATTAGCAGACCAATGCCTAGCCCAGAGACCCATCAAAATTCATGTTAGTTTAGTCCACAGAGTTATTGTATAATGACAAATGAATTTACTATAATATGTCACAGATCATATAACCATTCCCTAATTGTAAGCCAAGTTTATGTTTTAAATGTAGTATTAATATAGTATTTGCTATTACAAGTTTTAATGTAGTATTTGCTATTACAACATATGTAAAAATTAAGATTTTTGAAAATGCATCAATTTTCTATTAATTTGAACATTTATTGACCTTTATTTACAGGTTTGGAGATATAACATAAAAATGTATGCTTTTTATTACATACCTCATAAGAAAACTTAGAGTTTGTCTAAAATTTCCATGTCCTTAAGGCAAAGTGACACCAATATACCTGATCATTAAAACCTTGTGCACATAGCCAAGTTTTTTCTCTCTTACATTATAAAATCAGTAGCATAAGGCTAATTACAGAAATTTCACTCATGTTTTAAAGAATTCCTAAAATGCTCATATCACAACTTTATAAATTGAGATCTGTTCCATTTATTTATAGTTTAATAGGCTGGGACAATTACATAAAGTGCATCCTTTACTATATCATTTATGTGTAGTTTAACCTGCCATAATCTCAAGCTTCATTTATTTATTGCTATTTTCATTAGAAAATGAACATTTTTTACAAACACTAAACCCTAGATGTGAAGTAACTGTTGAGATCCAAATAGAAAGCACTAATGCAATTTATAAGCTATCCTAAACATTGGCTATTAAAATCTGCTAATGCAGCATTTAGGCAGAAAAGATAGGTCAGGAAATTCAAAGTGATGACTGTGGACTATTGTTCATGCAAAACTATATTCCAAGTGACCAGGTCACCATAGAAACTAGATATATATGTATACATAATACATATTTTTCTAGATTTTATGCATTGAAACTAACAAATTATATTAAGTTTGTTTATATGCATTCTTATTTCTATTATAAGCACAGATCAAATTGTATTCAAGGAGCGTTTTGAATACATGAGGCATACTGAGATAACCAAATGAGAAGACACATAGCCTGTGACTTCATAGGGGTCGCTGAATTTTTAAAATGTTATATATTTTTGTTTCAAGTAACTTTTTTTTATATAGTCTGTTATACTAACAACATTTTTGGAACACTTTTACTTAGTCTAGGCCATTTTAATTCTACTCTTAAAATATGTGATATGAATATTATAATTATTTATAGTAAAATAAGCCTTTGATGTTTAGAAAATATGTTCTTTAATTCCAATCAAGTTTGATTTTTCTAAACTGTCTTTTATGGTAATATAATTTTTATACTAAATATTATTTGAGTGTACATTATAATAATTGACAAAATATTAATTCCTATTGGGAACTCGAAAGTCTTATTCAAACAACATGACACCTATCAAGGTATTGGAACTTACTGAAGAAGAAAATAGTGTGGTCTTTATTTTAAAATAGCCTGCCTACAAAGACAAGTTGTAAAAGTGCTGACATTTGACATGTTCTGTTTGCCCCTCCTTCTGACTTTATCACTCGTGTTCTTAGTGCTTCTCCTTCATGGCAGAATGCTGTCTCTTCATGCGCACAGTGTTTTCACACATTCACTGAGACCTTGCTGCTGTACTTTGCATACAAATAAATGCCTGGTGATCGGTATAGAGTGTGCTTTTAATATGTTTGGGCGTTTTACATGCCCTTTAAACTATGCATAAAGTGCAGCAAATAAATAGCAAAATTGTGTCATATGGAAGGGGTTTAGGACCACCCAAAAAGAGGCAATAAGTTATGATTGATGGATAATGTAGGAGAGTATAAAGTGATGGGAATAATTTGAGCAAAGGCACTAGGGATGTTCAGGAGAAGTAGAAAAAATAAAATAATGTCTGAAATCATAAAATGGTTTTATACATATATTAACCATTAAATAAGAAGTACCATAGTAATACTTTTAAATATATTAATCATGGCATGTAATTTTCTAATCTAGTCTCCTAAGTAGAGTTAGTGTGCTCTCCTAGTGTTCATGAACCATATATCAACCCTTATTTGATAATTAAAATAACAATTTGACAAGGAAGCTTCATCTCAACTGGAGTCAGTTTCCCATGCTGGCTTGTTGGGGGGAAAGGACTAAGTCCAATAAATTATTTCCATATAACATTGTTTTAGAGTCTCCTTGAATCAGTAGACACTCCTACAAGGGTGCCTGGTGAACATTAGTGGACAATCAAATACAGATCTGAAGGGGCACATGCTTGTCTTTGAGAAGGTGATCTCACTTATGTTGGTGGTGAACCAGGTGGGGCAACCTCCCACTGGGAAAAACACTTAGCATCACTTATACATAAACCTCTCTGCCTGAGGGGAGCATACATCTAGTGTTATGTCTCTTCCTGGACACTCTTTACTGAGTTTCCATCAAACCCTGATGGCCCACGCCATATGCTGCAGACAATTGGGATTTTGTTAGACTGTTCTTTGAAGGTGCACAACATCCTTCATAGACCACACTAGATTTGGAAACCCAATATCTTTGATTTTCTTTTTGAACCAATTAAAATTTGTTACAGTTTTATTTTCTACTTTTTTGTCGATTGAGCTTTTCCTTGGTTTGCTATTGTTATTTTTTGGTTTCGTTTTTTATGTTTTTCTATATGTAGGTAAATATATAAAAACTCTGCCTGTATTCTTAATTTCTTATAGGTATGGCAGGGATGGATGGGGGAAATGGGGAGCTTATAACAATGAGTACAACAATGAAAAAAATCTTCTAAAATTGATTATGGTGATGATCTATAACTTTCTAATGTAGTTGAATTACTTAGTGTATGACATGTGAATTATATGTCAATAAAACTATTAAACTTAATTGTATGCATGATATTAGTATGTTCCAGTTCTCATCAGGAAAAAAAATAAACATAAATATCTGTTTCTGAAAGACAAAGTTGTTGACATTTTCTAAGTAACTATGGAGCATGATCTCAAATCGTGCCAGAAATCTGAGCCCTTCAGGCTGTGGTCATACAAAACTACATAGAAAAGCTGCCCCATCACAAAGTAGAAGCAACTTTAATGACATGCAAAATTAGACGAATAAAAGAAAAAAAGCTTCAACTATTTGCTAGTTGTTTGAATGTGGAGTGTGCAAAGTATGAAGCTTGGAAACTTGTTAGTTGTCAAAAATAAAATGGAAGGCATAAAGCTCAATCTCAGGTGTTACTGAGCAGCAATGGTCTGGGATCATGATTATAGGAAAACTCACTGATCACCTGCAATATGCAAAAGACAATGTCAGCCACTGAAATGAAAGAAGAAATGAAGCACTTAATGAATGAATAAAAGGATTACACCTCAACATAAGCAAAACATGAGTCTTCACAACCAGCAAAAACGATGAAGACCTTCAACGATATAGATTGACAAGATGGCTGCAAAATTGGGCTCAAGCATAAGAGTGATTAAAAGAACAGTGCGGGGCCATTGCTTCATTGTTGTGCATGATTACCTCATTATGTGCTCAGAAACGACTAAAGGCACCTAACAACAACAATGTCATGGTGATATTTTACTCATTGCACAGAAAAAAGTACATGAAAGACCATAAATATAATAAATGGATCCTTGAATGCAAAGAAAATGATCACGTTATGTACTTACATAAAATACCTATATAGAGATTTGTATCATCATAATTTTTTCAGATGTTTAAATTATTAACAATACAAGCATTCAAGATAATTAAATGCTCCTCTTTTGTTTTTGAGAGCACTGATGATTTCCATAAACCACACTTCTCTGGCCAAGAACAGGAATCATGTTTCCGGCTTCACCGCACTTTTGCTCTGCAGCCTTGCCCTCTACCTTCTCTTTCCAGGTATTTCTTGTGAGAATTTTGGCAGCTGATAATCCCAGATTTATGATTTCACAATACTTAGATTTAGAAGATAGTGCCGACTTCAAAAATGCGTGCTTTCTTGATACAATTGATGTATGGATTTTTTATGAGAGCTGTAAAAGCCATCAATAAAATGATTTATTAAATTTTTTTTAAATGTGGGCTTTCAAAATCCTCGACACCCCAAACCTAATTTTCCAAATGTGTTTCCTATACATGAAACAAACAAAAATAACATGTACAAGATACTTGGATATATATGATAGTATTTCTATTTGATGACTAGTCTTCTTAATTGGGCTTACAGTTTATTGTTTTCCATTTCGTCCACGTGATTCAAACTTGGGAAGCAAGCTGAATGACTGTACAGCTTGCACTGCTTTTCTGCTATGTGGGGTCTCCATGGAGCTGCCTTCAGAAAACTGATCCTCGTGCTGGGGTCTCCAAATTCAAGCATAATGACGGGAATCTTCCAACCAAGAAAGGAAGAAGGCAAGGTCTTGGCAACTTAAGCATATTTATTTTAGGTAGAAAAGGCGAATTCTCCTAAATTTTCATCCAGAAGCATATCATGTATTTCTGTGCAAACAGAATGTTCATCAAATTGTGGCACTTCTTTAGTCAGGAGTTCTGCTTTAAATTAAAAAGGGGGGAAAAAAGATAATTTTGGTGAATTGCCTACATAAGTAAATATTCAAAAAATGTTCATGGTAATTAGTTATACCCATATTTTCACAGCTGTAAGATACTAAAGATATATAGGAATATTTGATATGCTATAATACATCACTCTCTCTAAACATACACATAAGGACATTCAAAAGTAATTTAACAATCACATAAACCTATTGTGAAACCATTGTTTTTTGCCATATTGTCTATCTAACGCTACACATATCTGGAGGTGATGTATAAACTTTCTAACCCTTCCCTGAAAAATTTGCTCTGAACGTACTGCCATCGACAGCAGAAGAGAACTACTCATATTGGTTTCTGAGACTAAGTCCCATGAGAGTAGAAAGCCTCATCTTTCTCCTATGATAGGACTGTTGTCTTCAAACTGCTGACCTTGTAGCAAGCAGCCAAAACAATGTGTAACCAATCACAAAAATTTAGACTATGTTAAAGTGATATCCTGGTGGGATTGTGTTCCTCTAAAAATGTTTTTGAGTTTTTAACACAATGAAGTCTGAGGGACAAATCAAAGCTGTTGGGAATGGGAGAAGGTTTCTCAATGAAGTTCTCCACGGTGAGTCCTTGCTACACTTGAGGAATGAGCAATCGCAATGTGACAGTGAAAAATCATTCACTATATTTATTGGCCTTTCATTCATCAATGCAGGGTACAATTCTTATGAAACTTCTTCATAATAATTCCCTATGATCACTTATGTCCTTCAAATACTCTATTAGTTTTATTCATTTGAATCAACAAAATAGCAATATAATTTCTGACTTAATGAGGCTTAAATTTGAAGATGCTTCCAGAGTTTCAGATCAGATTCAGAAGAGGACTTGAACCAGGAACACCACTGCAGATACCATATGGATCTAGGCTCAAAGCAAAGAACACCAGAAAGAAGTTTCACTTATGTTTGATGGACTAGGCAAAGCAATAGATTCTGTGGACTCCGCACAGGACAAATCTATCTTTGAAGAAGTACAGCAATGTTCCTCTTAGTGGCAAGGATAGAAAGACTTTGTCTCACATACTTTGGACATATTTTCAAAAGAAACCAATTCCTGGGGAAGGCCACCATGCTTGGTAAAGTGGGAGGTGGGCATTTATAGAGAGTATGACCCCCATTAATTTGGACCGTGCTTGCCGTAATGGGCTCATAAATGTGAACAATTGTGATAATGGCTCAATAACTGACAGTGGGACATAGGGTTGCTATGGGTTAGAACCAATTCAATATATGTACCTCTCTTTAGATGCTCCCCCACCTTGCCAAATTGGTGGTGTTGAAGGCACCCAAATGAGACTAAAACAAGTCTATTATTAGAACTTGTTTAGAAATATCCAATGGTCTCAGAGATATGTTTAAACATATATTTTAGGGAGTGAACTCATGCAAGTATGATTGAGAAAGCTAGTACTTTTTGATACACACAGACATAAAAGCAGTCCCAAATTGCATGCATAGGGTAATTTTTGACAACTTAGTGATTAGTGTTTATATTTGCCCTTGGTTTGAAAGCATTAAATACATACACAAAAGAAATATTTATTTATAGTATATATTTGGGAAAACGAATAAGTAAGACTGCAAAAGAATCGATGCACTTGACAGGCTTTTTGTTTTGTTTCGATGCTGGCAAACAACAATGCAAATTCGCTGAAGACTGCCAGAAGAACGGTTTTGAGAGAAGTACAACCAGAGCATTCCTTAGGAGCAGAATGGGAGCAGTCCATTTCGCTCATCTCGTGCACTTTGAACATGTTTTCAAGAGAGACCAGTCCTGGATAAAAGGGAAAAAGGCCATGTATATGGTAAAGTTGAGCATCAGCAAAAAGAAGACCTATGGGGGAGGGGGGTGACACAATGTTTCAACAATAGGCTAAAATATAATAATTATGAGGATGGCACAACACCAGGCAGCATTTTATTCTGTTACACAGAGCTGGCCACAATAATTTGGAACTGATTATACTGCATATAACAACAACAAGAGAGTATGTATTACTAATAAGAAATACAAAATGCAAAAACTGTTGTCATAAGGATAATATGTTGTGAATAGAGAGTGAGTTGGAGGTTATATGCATTTAGGCATAGTACATATGTATTTATGTATATAGGTATAGCATGCATGTATGAAAACAAATATATATTGCGTTGTGTGTATATATTATGAATAAATTGTATTGTTTTCACTAGAATCTATTTTAACATTCTGTATTCCAATATCCATCATAATGGCTACACAAAACTCAGGAATAATATTTATGATAAAAGGGTATATTAAGGAAATTAACAAGTTGTAATACCAGTGAGAAATACTCAGGATTAAGTTATTTTTTATTTTGTTTTAAAATTTTGAAATATTTCAGTTTATTTTCCTTCAAGAGTTTATATGCATTTTCTTCTCTTTTAATTTTATTGAGCTATAGTTAGCATTTAATAAAAATCAATAATTCTACCTAATCCTAAAGGGTGCTCAATCTTGGCCACATTCAACATTGGAATGCTTTCTCTTTTCTTGTACTTATTGATGTTGATTCCCCATTTCTCCCAACTTCCTCTTTAGTGCCCCGATCCAGCTCTTATCTTCAAATATTCTTTTCATCCCAATTTCCAAACACAGTTAAACATATAAAACAAAGGCAAAGAGACAAGTGCCTGACAATGACTACATAACACAAGTTAAAACTTCAATCAAAAAGAAAGCAGAGAATATTAAAAATTTAGAATATATTCTCATTGTGTGCAGAGAGAGACAAGTTACAGTGTTACATTCCTAGCCTAGGTATGCCTGCTAAAATCCACGTCATAATACTCTTTGTATGATATTAGGGCTGATAATTGTACATGTACATGGCAGGAGTCAATTATGTGAATGAAACAAGGGGCACAGCATGGTTTAAAAACAGCAAAGGTGTGTGAGAGGGCTGCATCCTCTCACCATACTTATTTATCAGTCTGCTGAACAAAGCATCACAGATGCTGGCTTAAATGAAGAAGAATGTGATATCAAGATTGGAGGCAGGCTTATTAACAACCTAAGGTATACAGATGACACATCTTTGCTTGCACCACCCCACCACATGTCTAAATGAACTGCTCTAACCTTAACAACTTGACCTGAGCAGATAATAAAACCTTTCTTGCTGAAAGTGAGGACTTTAAGCACTTGCTGATGAAGATCAAGGATCTCAGCCTTAAGTATGAATTACAACTCAAAATTAAAAGACCAAAATCCTCAAAACTAGAAACTTGACCAATAAGCAAGCTCATGATAAATCGTGAAAAGGTTGAAGTCTTCAATGACTTTTTTCTAGCTTGGATCCATCAATACTCATGGCAGCAGCAGTCAAGATGACTTGCATTAGGTAAATCTGATGGATGAGATCTTTTTAGAGTATTGAAATGCAAACATGTTACTTTGAGGACTAAGGTGCTCCTAACCTAACCATGGCATTTCAATAGCCTCATATGCATGTCAAAGTTGAACATTGAATAAGGAAGACCCAGAAAAATTGATGAATTTGAATTGTGGTACTGGAGAAGAATATT
The DNA here is from genome assembly GCF_000313985.2 of Echinops telfairi. Classification (NCBI taxonomy): domain Eukaryota; kingdom Metazoa; phylum Chordata; class Mammalia; order Afrosoricida; family Tenrecidae; genus Echinops; species Echinops telfairi. Next base: position 39,680,784 of record NW_022111373.1, on the reverse strand, counting down.
GAAAGTACCATGGACTGCTAAAAGGACAAACTATCTGTCTTGGAAGAAGTAGGGCAGAGTACCCCTGAGAGGCAAAAATGAAGTGACTTTGTCTTACAGACTTTGGACGTGTTGTCAGGATAGAACAGTCCCTTTAGAGACATCATGTTTGATAAAGTAGAAGGGCAATGAAAATGAGGAAGGCGATCAATAAGATGGAGTGACACAATGGCTGCAACAATGGGCTCAACTATAGGAACAAATGTGAGGATGACAAAGGAGAGGGTAGTGTTTCACTCTGTTTTGTGTAGGGCAGAGATGGGTCAGAACCAACTCGATAACACTTAAACACAGCAACATCATTCCTAGCCTATGTGCATTGAGGATTCATCTGGGACTCAATCCAGAGCAGGGACCCTGCAAATAGATTTTGTGCTGCCACTCTCATTCATAGCTCTCTACAAACTGGTATTTAGAATGCAGTCCATTCCCTGGTACCATCCCCTCCTCCAAGTTTGGAAACTATTTGCAACCCTTGGATCACAGAGGCTTGTGTTCTTCTTATATGTAGACTTAGCTGATTTCTCCCTTCAATGACTAGTTGCTTTGAGATAAGATTTTAAGACAATAAACAATATTTTTCATGAGAGCTAGCACAATCTGATTTCTTCACCACACTTTGCTATGACATATGTCATATCATGTGATCTGTTCAAGAGGGTACCAAGCATTGCATGATCATAAGAGCTAATTGTTCTTATATTAGGCTACAATTAATTGAGAACTCAAAATCTTTGTATATAAGGATTATTTCTATAAGTCCCTGGTTCCATTTTGGAGACCGCCTTGTAATTTTAGTATATCAATTTATAAATCTTCTCTATGAGGTTTAAGACAACTCTTTTGATAGTATTATATTAGTAAAACATTGTTGAATAAAATATTTAGTACATGTGTAGGACTCACTCTAATTAAACTCTACATTAATTTGAATAAATTAATTGTTAATTAGGACATGTCACAAAAATCTTTCAGGTCTGCCAATAGATGTCCACAGAGACACGCCAATAGAAGCCTCAACGCCCAGGTATTCAGCGCTACTTCTATTGGTCAGCAAGCCTGATTTCCTGAATTAAGTGTCCAAAATCACCCTGCTCCACAAGCCAGCATCCTGCATAAAAGCACTGTGTTATTTGCTCCATAGGTTGGGAAGTCCATTATTCCATTCCATGATCTCACTCCTGGCCCTCATGCTTCTCCTCTGGTGTTGTACCTGTCATCTGGCTCTAGGATTCACTGCACAGGAATTGTAGGTGCAGTTGATATGCTCCACTCCTGCCTCTTGCAGGTAATGCGATCCCTCCTCCTGCTTCTCCAAAGACTCATTTTATACACAACAGGCTTACACTTCAGAGAATTCTGCTCATAATTACTCACAAGGAAATCTTATCAGTACCTTCCCCGCCCCCACCTTCTTGTCAGACCCATGTAGGAAAATATCCTTGATGGGCGTTAGAGATTTGGCAGAAGAATCACATTAAATAATCCACTGCCCCTGAAGGCTACCCACTGGCTCTTCTAGCCATTGCCCATCTTACGTTGAAAGATTAACTTCCCTCCCTCCATTTTTCCCCCACATTGTGAAATTCACATTAAGGATTTGTAAGCCCGCCACTTCATTTATTTATCTTCCCTCATTTTAAATATTCAGTTTCCAAATTGCTTGCCCCTAACCACCCAGTATTGAGGAGACAAGAATGTTTCTTGATCTGACTAGTCTCCATTTCTGGTTGGACCTTAGACCATCTGCACTCTTTAGTAAATTTCAGGCTATAATGGGCCCAATCATCATAACTGCAGCAATGTGTACCAGATCACTGAGTCAAGCATCTTTCTCATTGGTTCAGGTTCTTGTCATTTCAGCCCCAGTAGCCAGGATAGGTCAATCGGTACCAGCTGCAAGCTTGGGCATGCAAACACAGCTCCCTATACTTCAGGTCAGCTGGTCCCTCGGGCTAATCCAATCCCATGGGGTTAATGTTGACACAACCTTTTACACTTCACACTAGCCCTCGCTCTTCTCTCCCACCTTTAGTTTCTGCGGATTAATTCACTAGGTACCAAGCAGGCATTGCTAAAACACTATCTGCTGCCTCTTCCTGGACTTACACTCTGTGAAAGTATCCAGGTGTCGCCAATAATGAACACACCAAGCTCACCAACTCTCTTTAACGCTCAGTCCTAGAAAGGGCTTTGTCTGGTGGCCATGGACTTTACTGCTTTGATGCCTCCAGTGAAAAACTGTTCGCTCAAAATTGTTGCCAACCATACAGTTTTTTCTCTGTTGGTCTTCCTTTCAAATGTAAAACTCCTGTTCTCTCAGCAGTTCTGTGGGGACCTCCGGTTTCTTTCTAAACCCCTTACTTTATCTTGGGTTCAAATAGAAAGCTTTATATTTTCAGGCACTTCTTAACTCCCCTTTTAGCAAATCTAATCAAATATAGGTTGAAGACATATTTCCAAGTTATTGTCATCATGATTAATGTCTTGTAATCATGATTGATTTCCTATAACTCATACCAGATAGAAGAAATACGGAGTATCAATAATGAAGCCAAGTAAGCACATAATATTGAAACTTTTTAATAAAACTCAAATATAGCAATTCATTCTACATCCTTGGGCCATATTAATGGACATATGGCCAGAGGAATCAGCATGGCTCCAGGAAGCGCTGGCCTCTGTGAAGCTTAATCAGCCAGGCTTTTTAACCCAGGCCACACCCATAGTAGCCTTGTTCATCTCAGCTACACCTTATCATTCCTCTCACCCATCCTGAGTAACAGTAACCAAAATAGCCATTCTAGGAATCGAATATTTCATCTACCATGCTGTTTTAGTCCTTTATCTTAAAAGCAAAACAAAAACACCTTCTTCTATGAGTCTGCAACCATTGCAAAGAATATAAATTCTGATATCAATTGTATTGTTTTCACTAATATCCTTTATTTTACCTTTCTTTGTTCTAATATTCATTGCAATGACTACACAGAACTCACAGAAAAAACCCATCATGACTAAAGGGTTTATTAAGGAAGTTAACAAGTTTTAATGCCAGTGAGAAATGCTCAGGGTTGAGTTGTTTATTAGGCCATGTTACAAAATTCTTTCTGGTTTGTTACTAAATGCCCAAAGGGGCATACCACTCCAATGTAATCCTCAACATGAAGGCATTTTGCTCAAGCTCCGTGGGTCAGCAGGTCCGTCATCTTGAATTAAGTGCCAGAGGCACTCCACTCCAGGAAGCCCCAGTCCAAAGACACTCAACTCCACTTTTGTGGGTCAGCAAGCTTAACTTCCCCAATTTTATGCCTAGAGAAACCCGCTCCACACAACAGACTCCTGCACAAAAGCATGCAGCTCTACCTGCTCCACGGTTTGGGAAGCCCATTACTCAGTCCCATGCTCTGGCTCCTGGTTCCGATGTTGCTCCTCTGATGGCCTAGCTGCTAATCCGAATTCAGAAGGATCACTGCGCAGTGATCTTGGGTCCACAGTTCATCCTCGTCTCCTGAACCTTGCTGGTAAAGAGATCCTTTCTCATGCTTCACAGAGACCTCTTTTTATATACAGCAGAACACACACACTCTCGCTCACACGCATACACAAACGCGCATTCCTCTTTAATTCCATTTACTCATGAAACATTCACCAAGTAAAAGTTCTACTAATCCAACAGTGCTTTCTGTAAAAAGGAAAATAGCTTACATGAAAAATGAATGTACTGAGGATAAAGTTCTTATATCAACATAGACATTCAATTCAAACTAACTGCTTAAAAAATCTTGTCACTAGTCAGAAACAAGAGCAAGATTTCAATGAGAAGTAGCCAAGGAAATTAGGCACAGATCTGGCAGGGAAAAGAAATCCCCTTTCTCTCTCAATTTATTTTTCAAAATCATTTGAAACACTAAGAGATCCGTGGTGGTGTAGTTGATTACAAGTTGGGCTCCTAACCACAAGAACAGCAGTTCAAAACCACCAGCTACTCTGGGGGAGAAAAATAGACCTCTCTATTCTCCAAAAGAGTTACAGTGTCGGAAATCCACAGAGGCAGTTCTATTCTGACTTATAAGGTCACTAAGAGTTGAAATTTAATTTATGGCAGTGAGATTGGTTTGGATTTGATTTTAAAACACCTGGAAAGTAATTTTAATAAGCTTTAATTCTTCAAAGGAAAAATAACAGCTCCCACAAGGTATAATTGAAAATAAACCTAATTTATTTACTTATATTTATCAAAAATTTCAAAAAGATACTTAAATATATGTATACTTATATTTAAGTATGTGTCTGAATTTTAATTGCTATTCAATATGTAATTAAATATAATTAATAATATAATTCATTATGTAACCATATATAATGAATTATTTATATTTAAAAAAATATCTTTGTCATCAAGGCGATTCTGTCTCAGAGTAACCTTGTGGGTTTCTGGGATTCTAACCGTTTATGGGAGTAGAAAGCCCACTCTTTCTCCATTGAGCAGCTGGTGGTTTCAAACTGGTGTCCCGAGGATCGCAGCCCAATGTGTACAATGCCAGGGCTTTAATTTGTTCATGAATTATACTGAATATCTTTATATGAATATTTATATACATCAAATATCTAAGCACCATCAAAACTTTCATCTAGAAGTTCTTCAAATGGTTACAAAGATAATTTTTTCTGGCTATGTTTACTGAGGATTGTGGCAGTTATATAATCTACTGTGAACTTGAGGAAAGGGAGGGTGGCCAGCCTGTCATTCAGGTCATAGCCAATGGTGCCTCTGTGTTGGCATGGCTTTCTCTTGAGGATTCTGGGAACTCCTGTCTTCCTCCCTGGAGGTGGGACACGCACTCTTCCTGTGAGACACCCCTGTTTACAGGCCACATGGAGCTACACTGATGAAGCCAGAGCCCGGGAGCTGGAGGAGCCATGTGGAGATCCATGTCTATGCTGAGAGGCTTCCACCCTCACTGGATCCACAAGACTTTACACCCACTGGTTTGTTAGCATCCTGCACTCGGCATCATTGCATGTGTTGCATGAGTCTGGAGAGGAATTCACAGACTGGTATCAGACATATGGGCTAATAACAGCTTTATGGATTTGATCTAGACTGGGATGGGATGTTTTCTCAATATACAATTTCTTTTTTATATAAAGTTATTACTTATATATACATGAATGTCTATGAATTTGTTTCTCTAGCCTATCAGGACTAACATAAGGAGCAATATGGTTACTGTGATATTTTGAAAAAAAGGTGTAGTTGTCAAGAATTTTGTTTGCTTCATTTCAAGAAATGTTGAGCAGCATGGATATTACTTTGAGGCCTATGGTTCACCTGACCTAAGCCATGTTATTTTTAATTTGTTTCATGTACATGTTTAAGTTGGACATTGAATAAGGAAGACAGAAGAAACATCACTGCATTTGAATTATTGAAGAACATTGAAGTACCAGAAACTGCGAAAAGAACAAACACAAGACAAACACATCTGTCTTGGAAGAAGTATAGCCAGAATTCTCCTTAGAAGCAAGAATGACAAGACTCCCTCTTGCATACTGTGGACAGGTTATCAAGAGAGAGCAGTCCTTGGAAAAGGGCTTCATGCTTGGCAAAGTATAAGTGCAATTATAAAGAGGAAAACCTTCAACAAGGGGGGTTGACATGGGAGCCACAACAGCGGGCTCAAACATAACCAGTATGAGGGTGCTGTGGGATCGGGGGTGGGGGGTGTTTCATTCTGTTCTACAGAGAGCCACTATGAGTCAGAACTGACTGAATGGCATCTAACAATAAGATCACAGTTGCTATAAAAGCAAATGAGGGAGCACCCGTCACAAAACAGACTTTTTTCAAAGCTCTGTATTTAAATTTTTTACAAAACCACCTTAGTACTTCAAATTACTCTCAATTACAATTATTGATCTGCAATTCCATTTTTGGAAACAGTTTTCAAACTCATTTATTTGGATGACTGACAGTGCCACCTCGTTTTTTTTTTTTTCCTTCACTTCAGTCAAATTGCTGCTCTTTCATCTCCCTCTTTAGTCGCGAAAACAAAGAGTAGGGTGTGAGACACGAGAGGCATGCTGGGGTAGTTTTTGTTTGTTTGTTTTTGCAAAACCCGGTGCACTGACATAGATGCATGAGCAGGTGCTTTGTCGTGGTTGAAAAACCAATTCCCCATCTGCCACGAATCTGGCCTTTTTTGTCACACATGATTACGCAATTTTTTCATATGCTCTAAATAGAAACCATGATTAACAGTCTGACCTGATGGAATGAACTCCAAATGCACTATGTCCCTCCCTTCTAAAAAACAATTGAGCATCATCTTGATCTTTGATTTCATAGCTTTTTTGGGGTGAAGTGATGATGGCATCTTCCACTGGCTTAGTTAATGTTTGCATTCAGGGTCATAAGAATAGCACCATGTCTGGTCACCAGTAATAACTTTGGAAAAAAGTCTGGGTTCCTTCAGAGATGTTATGTCAAAGCAAGGCTTCTTTCCACTTGACACTCTTTTTCCTGGTCAGTCAGAACCCAAGGCACGACTTTCACAGAGACCTTTCTCATTCCCTAATCATTCACTATACAATTTAGTGAAATGACCTCCAAGACAGCCCAGAGAACTACCCCATCTCATCAATGCTCCGCTGCCAGTCTTCAAGCATACCTGCACATTTTAAAAAAATTGTTTAACTTTATTTTATTGAGGGCTCTTGCAGCTCTTATCATAATCCAAGCATATATCATTTTGTCAAACGTATCTTTACATAGGTTGTCATCATTTTTTTCAATACATTTTCTTTCTACTTGAGCCCCTGACATCAGCTCCTCAATTTTCTCCCTCCTTCCCCTCCCCTCACTCCCTCCCCCATGCCCTCTTGATAATTTATAAATTATTCTCTTTTTTCATGTTTTACACTAACTACTGCCTCATTTCACCCACTTTTCTGCTGTCTGTCCCCCTGGGATGGGGGACATACAATGATCATTGTGATTGGATCCCTCTTATTCCCTCCCCTCCTCACTAGAAGCAACAAAGCCCACATGAAAGAAGCACACCAGCCTGTGTGATCATGAGGTGTCAATAGGATCAGGTATCAGGCATCAAAGACCTAAAACAAAACAAAAAAACCCCAAAAAGCATATCAATGGGAATGAGGGGGATGGCAGAGTGGAGACCCAAAGACCATCAGAAGTCAATTGGACACCCCCCTGTCAGAACTGCCAGAGGGAAGAGAAGAGTCAGTCAAGGTGCAGTATAGCACCAATAAAACACATAATCTTCCTCTAGTTCTTTAATGCTCTACCCCCCACGCCCCACTACCATGCCCCCAATTCTATCTTACCAATATGACTAGACCAGAACATGTATACTGGTACAGATAAGAGCTTGAAACTCAGGAAATCCAGAACAGATAAACCCCCCAGGACCAATAAGGGGAGGAATTGCATGCATTTTTTTGACATTTTCATCCATTAAGGAGTTTGAGGGACATCCAGAATGAGATTTGTCAGCAATCAACATTACACCTTTTTTGAAACAAGAAAACCACTCATACATTAGAGTTTTTCTGATAGTGCTGTCCTTATAAGCTGTGTTCAAAGTCACAACAGTTTCTGTAACATTTTTCTCAGGCAGGAAACAAAATTTCACAGCCTCACACTGTTCTCTTAAATAGGAAATCACAATATACAAGCTTTGAGCGAAACTGGTTTTACAAAAAAATTCACTGTGACCCGAGAGAACCTTCCTAGCTGACGCCACTGTGTGCACTAACTTAAAGCGAGTTGCTAGATGTTAGCCTAGTGGGAAAAATGCAGGGGAAATGTAGTAGGAAAATGCCACCAACCAGAGCTTTGTTCCATTCTTTGGGGGGAGGGGTGTACTTCCTTGAATGTAACAATTTTTTGGGGGATTTAAAATAGTATTTGAAGGTAGTTGCACATACATTCTTTCTGTTCCTTCCAAGATAACTTACAACTGGCCTTGGGAAAAATAGGATCATAACGCTATATAGTCATTAAAGAATGGAATTAGAAATTGAACAAAATTGGCTGAATTTGTCTCTATTAATCTTCCAAGTATATAAGTACATGGACGACACTTTCATTGTAGTTCATATTACTATAAAAGGACACCAATCACACTGCCATCTAGTCATTTCCTCCAAGCAGCCCTCTAGAACAGGGTAGAATTGCCCTGGTTTGTTTTGGAGACTGTAAGTCTTCAGGGGAGTAGGAAACCTTGTGTTTCTCCTGTGGAACAGTTGGGAGTTTCTAACAGCTTTCCTTGCTTTTAACAGCCCAATGTGTAACCACTATGCCTCCAGGGCTCCCAAATTACTAAATATATGTTAAAAACATAAAGAGGAAAACGTTCTCCCACAATTATAAAGTAGCATATGAATAAAGATATATCCCAATCGTAAAATTTCACATAATGTCAAACCTAAAACAAAACAAAAAAATTGCCATCAGGTCAACTTGGCTCAGAGCTGTCTTATGCAGCAGCACAGAGTGGAAGCATCCAGTATTTCCGAGGTTTCCATCAACCCAATGGGAAGAGACTGAAGCATCTTTCCAATATGGAGCAGCTGGCAGGTTCCAGTGCCAACCTTTCAGTTGGCGACTCAAGGATAACTACTCTGCCATCAGGATTCCTCTCACAAATTGCAAGGAACTAGTATGTAGGCAAAATGGCTAATCACTCTTGTATAACATATTCAATTAATCATTGAGTTAAAAGGGGAGAAACCCCTCATAATAATTAGCACTAAAACAACACTTTTTTCCATAAATAAGTTGTTGTTTGCATTCCTCTTAAATGCTTTTATATTTTCAAGTTGACTTCGCCTTCACTTTCATGATGTCACTAATTCCTTTGTGAATATGTAAATGTTTTCTAGACATAGACCTCTAGAGAAGATCACGGTCCTTCACTTGGTGCCTATACACTGAACTGGCGCTGGAAGCCTAGCGGGTGACTCACGGATATCTCAACACAGAGTTTTCAGAAATGAGCAAATTCTTTTCCCCTTTTCCCCTTAAGTAAATCACCACTAAAGCAAACATAAAATGTTGAATGTGTTTTAAAATCTATTTTTACTATCTCTGTATAGTGGTTGCCCAGTTATATTTACACTGACTTGTTTTATTATAAGAAAGCAGCTCTGGTGGTGTAGTGGGTTACTTGCAGGGTGGTAATCATAAAGTCATCAGTCTGACTCAACAAATCCCTCTGAGGGGGAAAGATGAGGTTAGACCTTCCCAGAAAGGTTTACAGTCTTGGGAACCCTAGAGAGCAGCACTTTTACTCTGCCCTATACTGTCATTATAAAAATTTGTACAGCCCCAAACAAGAACAACAACAACTAATCCCCATTCTCTCTCCAATTCATACTGCTCAGTTTATTTCTATTCCTCTATTGCATAACAACAAAATCCTTAGCATAGTATGACAAGCCTCCCCGAATGTGGCTCCTGATTAACCCCCTAGAGGGCACATTGGTTTCATATTTCTCTTTCATGTTCAGAGATGTTGATCAAGGGAACGTACAATAATGGTCCAAATACTTGTATCTATACCTAGACTACTAAACCACTATGTCAAGATACACCAAATGTAGCATGTTTTCATGTAAGATTTCTGGTCTATGCAAAATTGACCACTTCTTTGTATACCAACGGAAACATACACAGCAAATACATAACTAAAAAGCTTTATTCCTCATAACATCTTGATTATTTATACATGTATATGTTTTTTATTTGCGTTTATATTTTATTTAATGCCTCTTTGACCATGGAATCAAATCATAGTTCTAATTGAATTTTGGACACATAGAAACTTACTAATCTTAAAATACAAGCAATATTAATGTTTGTAGAATTAATTGATACCACATAAATATATATTTGAGACATTTAACAAACAAATTGGATCGATTGTCTTGGTTTCAACTAAGTTGAAAAATAAATTGAGATTGAATTTCTGGGAATAAAATGAAATGCAGGCATTATGATAATGATGATCTTGATGATGATTAAGAAATGTCCCAAAGTGTTATGAAAGAAACTAACTTTGTGGGGAGGGGAGATTGAAAGGCACTGAAGTGTGAAAATTATAATAAAACCAAGTAATGACTTTTAAAGGATATTCGGTGAAACTTTATAAATGAGATTTGTAAATGATGTGACCCAGTTGCTGGTAATAGCAAACTAGATTAAAGAGTTATAATGTCTTTTGTTTTATTTTAAGTTGTCTTTTGACCAAGAATAATGAAATTAGTATATTGTTAAATTGACTCTAAGCATATATGGTTATACCTCATTTATCTCACATTACTAAGTAAAGATATTGCTCTTTAGATTAATAAAATATTCAAACATGTGTAAATGTCTTCTAAAATTAAGTAGTTAGAGTTTCAATTCTGGAATGACAACATGAACATTTCTATGGACAATACCCCCAGAAAAAAACATACAAATCTGGTGAACACCATGAAGAAACAAAGCAAAGCAAAGTTTCTGAGCATTATCACAAAGGAATACACACAATAAGGAAACATTCATTTGAGATAATATATGATATTGTGTAGAAACAGCAAGAGTCAATGCATTTGAGCTATGATATGTTTCCTGCAATCCTTGGTGTCAACTACATGCAGGTGGGTATGAACCAGAAAAGGAGTCTGTGCTCACACAAATTCCCAGTCAATGCAGCAGCATTGGATATGGCAAGCCATCATTACTTATTCTCTTCAACCTCAAATTTAGGAAAATTGAAAGCAGGCTTTGAGGATGAAAGTGCACCTGACCCAAGCCATCATATTTTTCAGTTGCTTCATATACATGTGAAAGTTGGCCATTGAATAAGGAAGACAGAAGGAAAAAATCAATGCATTTGAACTACAGTGCTGGCAATGAATATAGAAAGTACCATCAGCTGCTGAACGAACAAAGAAATCTTTCCTGGAAAATGTACGCTCAGAATGTCCTTTGAGGCAAGGATAGTGAGACTTTGTCCCACATGATTTGAACATGTTGTAGGGGAGACAAATCCCTGGCAAAGGAAATTGTGCTTGGTAAAGTAATGGGGCAATGAAAAGAGTAAGACCTTCAACAGGAATGGGTGGTCACATTGGCAATATCAATGGACTCAAACATAAGAATAATTGTTAGAATAGCACAGGAAGATGCGGTGTTTTGCTCTGTTGGACACACAACCATGACAGTACCTAACAACAACAATAACAAATGCCTAGTAAATGTATATCTAGGAAGTCAAGATTTCTCTTTCCCTACCCACCACTTGTCTGTCAATTTATGGAATGTTGGTGGCTTTAGTGTTGCTATGATGCTAGGAGCTATGCCACTTGTGTTTCAAATATGAGTAAAGTCACTCAAGGTAAACAGGTTGCAGGAGAGTTTCCAGACTTAAAACCAGCTACAAAGAAGTAAGAGTCTTTGATTTTAGATAGATTAGTCACTAAAAATCTTATCAATATTGGTAAAACATTGTCTGATATTTTGAAAAACTTATGAACAACTGTAGAACTTATTCAGATATAATGCTAGAAGATAAGGCCCTCCCATCTCAAGTCACTAAAAATAAGATGAAGGAAAAGCTTTCTTCTCAAAGTAGAGTCGATGATGACATGGATGGAGAATGGTGAGATTTTCCTTTACTTGCAGGAGCACAACTCAAAATGAGAAGAACAGCTAAAAATATCTATTAGTAGCTAGAACACAGAATATATGACGTATGAATCGAAGAATATTAGAGGTCATGCAAAATTAAATACTCACTCAAAAGTCATCACCATCTAGTTGATTACAACTCACAGGGATCCCATAGGACACAGTCAAACTGGCCCTGTGGGTTTCAGAGACTACTACTCTTACTAGTGTATAAAGCCCTGAATTTCTGGTGCAAAGTAGCAGAACTGCTGGCCTTGTGGTTAGCAGCCCAATGTATAATCACTAAGCCATCAGGAATTGCCAAAATGAACACCTAAACTTGGTATTTTTGTGAACAAAAATGGATTGATATTGGCCATTTTCAACCAGGCAATAGAAGTTTTCACTATGCCAGGAATGAAATATTCAAGAGGAATGGAATCACATTGATCATCAAAAAGAGTATTTCAAGGACGATCTTATTGAATTTGGCATTACTGTGCCTGTTTTGTAGCCCTATTTGCATATTGGGTTAGGTTGGTCAGCTGTTCAACATCAGCTTTTCCTAGGAAGAAAGTTGAACCTTTCTACTCCATTCACGTTGCAGTCTTAGAAAACTCACAAGGGGTCTTCTACCTGCCCCATAGGGTCTCTATGAGTCAGAAGGGACTCAATGACATGCAAATATTTGACTTAGAAATCTCAGTGAAGCTTTTGTGTGAAGCACAAAGATCAGGTTTTCTATATTGCTCTCGTCTCCTCTCAGTGAACCTTGATACTCAACACGTCTTCATAAGTTTCTCATGCTACTTCTTTCATGCTTATTGATCTGTTCTTTGTTAAATGTTTTGGTAATTTATGTCAGAAAGATAGTGTTAAAATTATGCCAAATGACAAACTATCTGTCTGTGGAATCTCATTGGTTGGAAGTTGGTGGCAATTCTCAGGAATCCTGTGTTTTTATAATGCTTAGCTATTGTTTAAATTTATCCTCAAAGAGCATACGATAATTTGAAAGAGTTCTGCTAGCTATCAAGAAGGAAAGAACATCACTGAAGTAACTGTATGCCAAACTTAAATCAGTCTATGTTTAATTTATCACGTACAAAGGTCAAAAATAGTTTAAGCATATCACTAGTTCTATCATTTATTTATTATTGCAATTTCTGCTTGCATATCACTTTGAAGTTCAATAGAGTCCAGTTTCTTAATTATGAAAGGTAGAATAATCCTATGTATTTGTGCCACCCATTAATTTTAAAGTTCTATAACCTCTATAGGCTATTTTAAACAGATATTCTTTCAAGAGACAAAAGAGTTTTACTGAAGAGAAAGGTAGTGGAATGTGAAGGGGGTACAGAAAGTATATATTAAATTACTACAATTAATTAAATCCTTCCACTGCACAGTAAACAGCAATATTTCCAGAAAGGAAAAGAAAGCAAAGATCAAATATAAGCATTTCATATATCCCTAGTAAATGTTATATAATGTCAGGTTTTTTATTATTATTTAATTTGGTGGAGACTTCTTACTAGTGTCAAGTGTATGACTTATAAACTAAACCTAGTTTTAAAAAATGGAAGAATTATTTATTAAAAATGCTAAGAGTAATATTATAATTGTCTAATATTTAATAATATTTTGGTATTCCAAAGAGAGTTTAAATGATTCAGAAATATTTAATGAAAGATTTGAAAGTTATTTACACTCTAAAGATACAAAATTACCATGTTCCACTTCCCTGTTCTAGTTGGAGGTAATTATAAAAAGCAGTCAAATCCAGAATTTAACAACCTTAACACACTTAACTTTTGTAACTATCAAAGCTCTTGGCAGATTGGAACTTCCTTGTGCACTGTAGAGTGCTCAATAGCCTCCCAGTATTCTACTTCAATGGGCCCTTTCCCCAAATTTGTGACAATCCAATTCAAAATATCTCTGTATTTTTTCAGGTGGCTTATTCATTAAAAAGTGTGTGTCAGTTGTATAGTACTGTGATCAGAAGTAGGTTCTTGTCTGGCTTAGAGAGAGATTTACTTTTGAAAGACATAGGGCATCACAAGGGAGTTTTATTTACAAACTCTGAGGAGGAAGCAAATTTGACCAACCATCACAGTCACCCGCCGTCTGAACATCAATCATTTTAAAAGGTTGCCCCATATACAAGTTTCTCCAAAACTTCCATCAGAGTAGCAAAGGTTTCTGGAAAATGTAGTCTCAATATAATATCATGGGCTCTACCCATGCTTTGTATAATTTTTCACCTTTGCTCCTTTGTACTGTCTCACTACTTTGTAAGAAATTTCTACAAACTTAATTTTTTTAACACTAATTTATTATCTCATATTTTTGAAACTCAAGAATCCAGGTTTGGTTAACACAGTCCTTTTTCATGAATTTTAAGAGAAAGTGAAACAATCACCATCCAGTGAATTCTGACTCATGGATACTCAGATATATCAAAGTACAATTGTGCCATAACTGTGCTGAATATGGTTTTCATGGATTGATTTTTCAGAAGTGTATCATCAGGTCTTTATTTTCCCTGAGGTATTTATGATTGGATTCAAACCCGAAGCCTTCTAATTATCAGCAGAATGTCAGCTATTTGCACCATTCAAGGGTTCTTTTTAATTATATATAATGTAATCTAATTGAAGAAGTGCATATTCCTAATTTCCATACTCATTCAACATAAAGGAATCATACACAAAGTATATGCACTTGAAATAAGTTATTTGGGGACAATGAAAGGCTAGAATTCTGCCTTCCATGCAAGACAAGTACTCAATAAGTTACACCAACCATTTAACATAAAGTACTAAAAATCTGGGTATAAATTTTGTTGTTATTGTTAGGTGACATCCAGTCAGTTCCAACTCATAGTGACCCTTTGGACAATATTGCAAAATACCACTCTGTCTTGCACCGTCCTTGCAATTTTTCTTATGTGAGAGCCCAGTGTTGACCTGTGGTGTAATTCAATCTTCTCAGAGGTCTTCCTCTTTTCCACTCAACTCTATTTTATCAAGCATGATGTCATTTTCCAGGGAATGGTCTCCTCTAACAATATCTCCTTAGTGTATTCAATAAAATCTCTCCATACTTGCTCCTAGGAGAAATTTGACTAGGAGAAATTTCTTCCAAGACAGGTTTGTTTGTCCCTTTTACACTCAAGATACTTTCAATATGTTTCACTAGTACCATAAATCAAAGTGTATTGATCTTCTTTAGTCATCCTTATTCAATGACCAATTTCACATGCATATGAGGCCATTGAAAACAGTATGGGTCAGGCACAAATCAGTCCTCAAAGTGATAGCCAAAGAAAGGAAACCCAATAGAATGATCACAAAACAATATCATTGATATGGCATGCAAGTAAAATTTTGTTGAGGATTATCCAACAACTATTGCTGTAATACATTGACAGGGAAATGTCAGAAGTCCAGGCCAAATTCAAAAGAGGACAAGGAAAAAGGGGGATCATTTGTGATGTTTGTGATGTCAGATGGCTCTTGGCTCAAAGCAGAGCATACCAGAAAGGTGTTTACCTATGTTTAATTGACTATGCAAAGGCAGTGTACTGTGTTGACCATAATAAACTCCAGATAATTTTGAGAGAATAGGAATCGCAGAAAATTTCATTGTCTTTATGAATAACTTGTACATAGATCAAGAAGCAAACTGAACAAGGACCTATTGCATGGTTGAAAATCAAGAAAAGTGTGTGTCAGGGTTTCATCTTCCTGCCATACTTGCTCAATCTATATGTTGAGAAAATGATTAGAAAAAAAATTCTTATATGAAGAAGGTGGCATCAGGATTGGAGGAAGGCTTATTAACAACCAGCAGTATTCAGATGGCACCACCTTATTTACTGAAAACCAGGAAGACTTAAACCAGTACACAAAGTGAAACAAATGCCCGAGATTGAAAACAGGAAATCAGATAGCACAGTACACAATGAAGGTAGCAGCAAAATAATAGAAACAATAGAGTATATATAAAAGGGTTGAACTGAGAGAAGTTGAGTAGTTCTCAAAATAGAACCAACTGCTTTAAACTTGAAATAAAGATAACAAAAAGCAAGGTAACTTCAACTCAAATGGTCAAACTGCATTAAATTAAATAAGAAGAAAACCACAAAAAACAACAACATGGAGAATAGTAAAACAGAAACAAAAAGTAAAAGAAAAAATAACAGGAGTACCCCAAAGCAAAATTCAGTCAGCATAGAAATGTATGATGAACAAATAAATAACACTGCAGTGAGTGACAATGGTGATGGGCATATCTGACCTCCTCTTCCTTCCTTATTGCCACTAAGCAAGAGTCAGACTGGCCTCCACGCTCCATCCTTTGTTAGTTATTCTGACACCAGCTGTTCCTTCTGCATTCCTCTACATCTCTGCTGGGTTCAAAAATCCATGGCAATGGCCACATAGGTTGCCACAAGTCAGGTGTAGCAAACAGTTAGCAGAGAGTCATTGGTGTCCTCAGTCAGCAGGCAACTCATCTCTCCTGTTCTCAGCCACATCTCTCACCTTCAGTCTCTCAGTCACATGGTTCTTTTGCCTTTGCCTTCATGGACCAAAAAGCCATTTGCTTTTTTGTCTGCCTCATTGTTCCATAGTCACATACCAGATGAGGAAAGGGTGCCCCATAATTTTGACTCTTTTCCTCTTTTTATGTGTCACAATCTCTGGTCCATCTGCTCTCAGTGGCTTTCCTCGGGTCAGATAGAGATCTTAAATGTGTTCATACAAGGTCCTCTTGGTTTCCTCTATGTGGCTGCCTCAAAGGTCAAAGCCAGAGAGTGGTATTGACAACTCACTAATTCCGTCTTTTAGTGTCACATATGCCCTATCTGAATAGCACCATTCAATCATCTGTTGGGAGTTATGGAGACTTGCATAGAAGAGCCAGATTAAGCCATTTCATTCCATTGCAAACACTAAAATCCACAGCAAATTGAAAGTAATAAAATACTGCTTCTCAGTAACAATACTGAGTGAAAATAAATTGAAATCACTGGTCAAGAGAGAGAATCTAGCAAAACCGATACCAAAATAGGACTCATCATCATGCTGCATGCAAGAAATACACCTTGGACACAAAGACAAAAATATTAACATTAAATATGAAAGAATGGAAAAAATACCAAAGCAACAATTTTCAAAAGCTGGACTTGCAGTGTAGACTTTACAGTAAAAAACCATCATGAGAGACAAGGAAAGGTACTATACAGTGATAAAAGACATAATTTAAGAATAAATAACCATAATAAACACCTCTGCACCCAATGAAAGAAATTCAAAATACATTAATCAAACTCTTACAGTGTTGAAGAAAAAAATAGACATTATCAAAATAGTAGAAGACTTCAATATTTTATTTTCATGGGAGGATATATAAATTAAGAAGGAAGCAACAAAGACACAGAAGAACTAAACAATACAATCAAATTGATCTTTTAGGCATATGCATAACACTATACTCAACAACAACATAATCTACATTCTTCTCTTGTGTACTTCGAGTTTACTTCAGATTTTCCATAAAGAAAGCCAAGAAGCAAGCATCAATAATATTTAAAATATAAAAGTATTAAACTATTTTCTCAGATCACTATGCAATAAAATTTTAAATCAATAATTAAAATATCAAGGAAAAGAAAAAAAAACAAGTTCCACACACTGCTTAAAAATAGTGAACGAAATAACGACTGCAATTTAAAAATTTTTTGGAAAAAACAAAGAATAAAATACACCGTATCAAAATCTTTGAGACATAGCAAAAGTAGAACTCAGAGTTCTGAAAACCTAGTGGTGAAATATCCATGACACATCAGCTAATCATGCACTGGTAGTTGAGTGTTTAGGTACAATGTGAAGAAGAGTGATTCTGTAGAGATGCATATAGTTATAGAAGAAGTGAACATATCATAAAATAATAAATAATCAACATCAACATCTTAGCCCAACATCTTCACCAATTAGAACAATGGAAGAAAGTAAATATTGAAAATTATAGCAGAAATAAATTAATTAAACAAAGAAAAACACAGTAGAAACAAAAACAATAGAAAAATAAGACAAGAAATTGGTTTCTTGAAGGGGTTAACAAAATTGCTAAACCACTGGAAATTTCAAAAGGACAAAAGAAAGAAAAATGCAAATATCATGAATAATAAAAGAAATGAGAGGCATCACAACAGAATGAACTGAAATAGAAAAGCTAACTATACAATATTATGAATGGCTGTATTCCAACAAATCTGATAACCTAGAAGAGATAGACAAATTCCTAGAACTGTAATACCTACCTAAATTTACACAGACATATGAAACACCTTAATAAGCTGTAGTACAAGAAGAAATAGATCAGGCCATTAAAAACCTCTCATAAAAAAGATTGACACCAATTCTATACAAACTACTCCAGAATACAGAAAAGGAGAGCAAGCTCCTGGAGCCGTTTCATGTCATGAGTCACCTGATACCCAAACCAGGCAAAAACATTGCCAGAATATAAACTTATAGACCAATATCCTTGATGAACATAAGTTCAACAAAAGCCTGCCAGGAGAATTCAACAAAACACCGTAAAAAATACATCAGGATGAAGTAGGACTTATACCAGGTGTGCAAGGAGCCTCCTCAATAGCATATAACAATGAAAACAGCATGCAAGGATAGTTCATCATTAGAAAAGCAATCAATGTAATCCATCATATAAATAGAACATTAGAAAAGAACCATATGATTATATCAAAAGTGAGAAAAGGTATGCAAAAAGTTCAAATATTTTTTAAAAATCTGCTCCTACAAAATAGGAGTAAAAGGCAAATTCCTCAACATATTAACAGCCATACACACAAATCCAACCATCATGATTTCATTCAATGAGGAGAAACTGAAAACTACTCTTTGAAAGGGAACCTGACAAGGATGCTTTTACCACCACTTTAATTTAATATGGTCTGGAAGTCTTAGCCAAAGCTATTAGACTTCAAAAAGAAATCAAAGGCATCCAGATAGGCAAAGAAGCAGCAAAAATCTGTGCTTGTAGATAATATGATTGTATATGTGGGATACTCCATAGACTTACAAGAAAATTACTGGAATAAGTGAAAAAAATTGTCATGGCAGCATGTTATAAGATCAACATACAAAAATCAATAGGATTTCTGAATACTGAGAAGGAGAACTCTGAAAGGGAAATTAAGATAATGATACCATTTACAATAACCACCCCGAACATGAAGTATTTAGGAATAAACCTAAGCAAAGAAGCAAAAGACTTCTACAAAGAAAACTACAAAATATTACTATAAGAGACTCAAAGAGTTCTATGTAAATGGAAAAATCTCCAAGTTCACAGGCATTTGTGCAAATGTCTACCCAACCTAAAGCAATTTATAATTATATTACAATTCCTATCAAAATCCCTGGATCATTCTTCAAATAAATAGAAAAAGTCTGTGATAAGGACAGAAACCCAATATAAGCAAAGCACAACTAAAAAAACAAAACAAAGTAAGAGACCATGCCCTAATTTCAAAAGCTATTATATAGACATGGTTGGAAAACCATCCTAGCATTGCTACAACTACAGACAGATCAATACAAGGAAATGTAGAAGCCAGCGACGCATCTATCCACCTACAGATAATTGATTTTTGCTGTTGTTTATTTTTATTTCAAAACCATTTTATTGAAAGTATTACAGATATTATATCATTCCATGGTTCAATCACATCAAGCAGTATTGTACAATTGCTACCACACTGTTTCAGAACTTTATCTACTTGAACTCCTTGATATCCATTTCCCTTTCCTTGCCTTCTCCCACTTGGGCTTACACTGCATCTATAGCCTTCTGCCAACCAGAATCTCACAATTTAAGTTCTAATACTAACCGCTTTTTTGGCATTGGTTTGTATGATTTACAATCCTTGGGTCACTGATGTTGGGGTGCTTCTTTCATGTGGACTTATTTGACGGTTTTTAGACTGCTGCTTGCTTGGAAACAAGATTTTAAGACCCTAGAAGCTATTCTTTCTGCTAGCTGGGTATCATCTAATTTCGTCACCAGTTTTCTATTGCACCCATACCTTCTGTGTCCCCTTCCTGAGGGTGGATACAGAGGAGACCCATGATGTAAGAACTAATTGTTCTTAAATTGGAGTTAGGATTTGGTGTAAACCCCAAATGAATTCCTGGATCTATGTTTTTTATTTTGTTTTTGCTTTTTAAAAAAGTATGTCTTTGGCTCCCTTTAGAATCCTCTTTGTTTATTTACAGTAGGGAATCTTATCTACCATCTCCCTGGAGCATAAAGATCTTCCATTAATATTGTCATTGATTAGTCCCTGGTACTAAATTTTTTTTAATTGTTGAGAGAGGAATAGGGCCAATATAGGGTAATTACATATTACAATTCTTGCATTGTTTACTTCTGCAGAATTAATCTTTCATGGATGGATGCTATTTACACAAACAACTGATATTTGATAAAATACAACTTAAATGGGGAAGAGATGTCCTCTTCAATAAATTGTTGCTGTTGTTGTTAGTTCTGTCTCAAAGTGACCCTATGTACAACAGAACGAAGCACTGACCAGTCCTGCACCATCCTCACAATTGGTGTTCTTGTTGAGCCCATTGTTGCAGCCACTGTGTCCTTCCATCTTGTTGACGGCCTTCTTCTTTGTCCCTGCCCCTCTGCTTTACCAGACATAATGTCCTTCTCCAGAAACTGTCCAAAGTATTTGCGAGAGTTCACACAACTGTCTTATGACCCTTGCCTCATAGGTGTATTCTGTACTTTTTCCAACCTGGATTAGTTTGTCTTTTTGACAGTTCTTGGAACTTTCAATATTCTTCATCAGGAGCACAATTAAAATGCATAGATTCTTCTTCATTCTTCCTTATTTAACATCTTCTTTATTCTTCCTTATTTAATGTCTAATACATGTGAAACAAGTATTAGAAAATACTGTAGTTCGGTTCAGTCATACCTTAGTCCTCACAGCAAAATCCTTGCTTTTCAACAATTTAATGAGGCCTTTGAAACAAATGCGATGCATTATTCGATTTCTGGACTGCAGCTTCTAGTGTGAATAAAGCAAGACAAATTCAGTTTCTTAACCATTTATCATGATATTATCTATTGGTCCAGTTGTGAGGATTTGGGTATTTACATTGAGTTATAATTCATATTGATGCCTGAAATATTTGATCTTCAGCAGCAAATAGTCTCTCTAAGTCCTCCTCACTGTCAGAAAGCAAGTTTATGTCATCTGCATATTTGAGGTTATCGATAAGACTTTCTCCGATCCTGATGCCACTTCATCCCCCGGTAATCCAGCTTCTCTGATAATTTTCTCAGCATAGTGAGAGGACACAACCATGATGCACATCTTTCCTGATTTTTAAACTATGCAGTATGCCTCTTTTCTGTTCACACAAGTACCTCTTGATCATGTAAAGGTTTTGCCTGGTCACAATTAAGAGTTCTGTAATTCCCATTCTTCTCAAAACTATCCATAGTTTGTTATGATTCATGCATTCCAATGCCTTTGTATAGTAAATGAAACACAAGTAAAGATCTTTATAGTATGTTCTACTTTGAGCTAAGATCCATCTGAAATCAGCAATGATGCCCCTTGTTCCATACCCTCTTCTGAGTCCAGCATGAATTTCTATCAGCTGCCTATCAATGACTGCTACAACCATTGTTGTATGATCTTGAGTGAAATTTTCTTTGCATGTGACATCAATGGTTTCCAGGTGTCAAGCTGGAAGTTAATAGTCCACCTCATATAGATAGACATGGTATCTTACCTAACACATTACATTATGCAATCTGGTCACTGGGAAACAATTTAGTAAAATAATGGACTATTGAAATAGAGTGACTTGTTAAGAAATAAAAGTCTTTACTGTGAATTTATCTTTATCAGTCAGTCAGACTGTTTGCTGCTCTTCTTGTTTTTGCTGAATAGTTACCTTAACAGGATTAGAGAAACATCTGCTTTAAAAAAAAACATATTAAAAAACTAAAATGTTTAAAAGACCATTTTAAGGGCCAAAAGCTTGCATCCATTCAGAGGGCAGATGGATTCATTCTTGGTTTCTGAGGGCAGAAGGAGTTGTGCTCTCAATTGGAGATTTCAGTTCACCTAATTATCAACTAGACAACACTTCATATGGCTCAAGGCAATATCTTGAGATAATCCTACTTAACATTATGTTAATCATGTTCCTTATTTTAAATTATGCTCATAAGGTAAAGACAGATTTATAAGTTTTTGAAAGCTAGATGAATAGTTCAATTTTTTATAATTGTATTTTCAATTTACTTTGAATATCCTTGAAATTTATATATCAGTAAAAGAAGAAAATGTATAAACATAAATATAAATTATGTTCTATGAAAATATGCCATTGTATTCATTTTACAAGATGAAAATAATTCTGTTGTAATATAATTGGTGTGATTTCAAATCATAAACCTTTCTACACTAATTTTTGTTTTCATGTACCTACACATTTCATTTCACAAAAGTGAGCAAACATTAAGTGAGATGGTGAGATCCTGGAATGTGAAATGCTCATATGGTTCATACAACATAGGCAGCTGCTAGTGCCAATTATGTAGTAATAAGCGTGAGCAGCTGCCAAAAGAATAAAAACTGAGCTTGACTTTAAAGAAAGTGAAACATGGTATTCATAATGCTCCTGTCTCTGAGTATAAGTGGATGCCTGTCTATATTGTGTATATAATAATTAGTCATTAAATCACAAGTACAAAGATAGTGTGTCTTCAAAGATGAACACGTTTGGATTGTAAAATCATGATCTTACATTTTTATCTTTAAAAGACATCCCTGAGCTTTCAAATTACTCAACAAATGTATGATTTAAACATACAGTTCCATTTATATAAAATCAGCATACTAGATACAAACATATAATAAATAATCTAAACATACAGATTACATCATTTATTAAAAAAACATAGCCACCTCTCCAGTAGAATTAAGCAGATGTTTAAAATTTTTCAACAAATTTACTAAATGACTTAAGGCAGGAAATGAAGAAAATTATATCCAATTTAAACTCTAGAAAGAATCTGAACAGCCTATAATTATCTATTATTAAGGCAACTCGTGTAAAAGATAACATACTTCCATCCAGACGAGGGCTTTTCCCATTGGCTGAGTCTTGTGAAGTGCAGTGAGATGACAAATGAGGAATCTGTTTGTATTCTATGCTCATCCATCTCCTATAGAAATCTGGTACATTCATTCATTCATTCATTTGATAAATATTTAAACTTTCTTAGAAACTTTGCAAACCTTTTATGATAACTCGTTTCAGGGACGTTTAATCTTCTTCAGAAGAAAAGGATAAATGAGTAAAAAAAGAAAAATAAATGAATTGAATGTTCATGTAAGAAATGCTACCTGAATTAAAAATAGTATTATAAATAACAGTTCATAATTTCTGCCATAAATCCTTACCTATTTCTGAAAGATATGAAATATTAGGAATTCAAAATATATTATTTTTATGTGGAAAGAAAAATTTTATATTTTTTTCTTACAGTTAGATATTTTCCTTGCCACTGTGTATTTCCTATATGGTTGCTAAAATTAGTAGTATGTTAGTGCCTAATTTTTACCCTAACAAGGTATTTATGTATCTTTCCTGAGATGAAAAGATATCAAGAAATGAAGGCCTAAACCTCTACAGCATATTGAGAGAGAAAAATTCTACTAAAGATACAGAAGAAAGCCTCACTCAGAGCTGTTCATCAAATGGTGAAGTTTGATATAAATTGTCTCCCTATTCTAGGAGGAAATACCTCAGACTAGATAGTCATCCTCTGCCTGTGGACACTGTCAACTTATTGGATATTAAACACTAGCAAAAGAGAAACAAATCACTGATCCCAGTTTATACTAGGAGCTAAACCAGTGAGTGGACAAATAATTATTCATTAATTACTGCAAATATAAGAAGTTCAAGTAATGTAATTCAAGAGAGTATGCAACTCTACTAAGAGATAACAGTTGTGGGAAAAAGTTATACATTGGAAATCAGATTGAAATTCTTTACTCCATTTGAAATAAATTATATTATCTTTTTTTCAAATTATGTATAAACAGAAGTGGAGGGAGTCAAGTTTGGACAAGAGCCTTAAAAATCAGTGTAAAATTCATTATGTTCACTCCCACCTGTCATCTGTGAGATTGAGGAATCATGTACTGAGATAGATCTTCTGTGCAGTTGTGTCCTGTATTTAAACAAGATCCAAGCTAATGAACATAGACTTTTTGTGAATGAATAAACATGTGTTGTCTTAAGGTGTTAGATTTGAGAGCTCTTTGGGAATATATCATAAACTAGTCTATTTGACAGCCCACTGGGCGATTATAGAATAACATCTGCAAAGTATTAAGAAAATAGACTTCACCCATTATTTAAGGAGATAAGAACCAAAGTCAAGAATCTTAGTCTTCTTGATACTGTTGCTGTCACATGCAAGAAATTTTTTGCTGAAGAGCACTGAAAGCAGTTGTAGTAGCACATTTACAGGGAGCTGCCAGAGGTTCAGGGCAGAATCACAAACATGGTACAAGGAATATCATTGTTAACATCAGATGGATCTCGACTGAACGCAGAATATACCACAGAGTTGTTTATTTGTGTTTTATCTGCTATGCAAGGGCATTTGTATTCATGTGTAACATGTACATGGATCAAGTAGCAGTTGTGTGAAGAGAACAATAAAATTGTTTGGTTTAAAATCAGGAAAGGTGTGTTGCGGTTGTATTCTCTCCTCATACTGATTCAATCTGTACGCCGAGAAAATAATCAGAGAAGCTGGATTATACGAAGAAGAGTGATGCAGGTTCAGGATTGGAGGAAGGCCTATGATATGCAGATGACAAAACCTTCCTTGTTGAAAATGAGGATTTGAAGCCCTTAACTTATGGAGACCAAGGATTTCAGGCTTCCATGTGGATTACAACTAAAGGTAAAGAAGACCAATACCTTCAACTGTACCAATAGATAATATCATGCTAAATGGAGAAAGGGTTGACATTGTCATGGATTCTGTTTTGCTTGGACCCACAATCAGTGCTTACGGAAACAGGAAATCAAGAGATCAAAAGACAAGATGCATTGGGTATATCTGCTGCACAAAACCTCTTTAAAGTGTGGAAACACAAAGATGTTACTTTGAGGACAAAGGTGCACCTGACCCAAGTCATGGTATTCTCAGTTGCCTCACAAGTATGTGAAAGTTGCACATGGAATAAGGAAGACTGGAAAAGAATAGATGCATTTAAATTGTGGTGCTGGAGAAAAATATTGAAAGTACTCTGAACAAATAAATCTATCTTGCAAGAAGTACAGCCAGAGTATTCCTTAGAATCAAGGATGGTGAGACTTTGTCTTACGTACTTTGGGCATGTTGTCAGGAGATACAAGTCCCTGCAGAAGGACTCTATGCTTGATTAAAGTAGAGGGCAGTAAAAGATGGAACCCCCAGGAGATGTATTGACAAAGTGGCTGCAACAATGGGATGGAACATAGAAAAGTTTTTGAGGATGGAGCAGCACACCAAGTGTTTAGTTTGTCATGCACATGGCTGCTATGGGTCAGATGCACTCGATGGCACCTAACCATATCTAGTGAATTCAAAATCATAGGGTGGTGCCAGACTGGCAGTGTTTCCTTCTGTTGCCCATGAAGTCACCACGTTTGAGCCAATTGCTGGAGCTCCCTATGTCAGTCAATCTCATTGGAAGTGCTCCTGTGTTCCAGTGATGCTCCCCAGTACCACGCAGGATGTCCTTTTACAGAGACTGATCCCTTTTGACAACATACTCAAACTACACGAGAGATGTTTGGACATCCTCACTTGTAAAGAGTATTCTTGCTGTACTTCCTCTGAGACAGATTTATTTATTCCTCTGGAAATCCATGGTACTTTCAATATTATCTGTCAAAGCCGTAATTTAAATGCATTTGTTCTTCTCAGGTCTTCATTATTCATTGCCCAGCTTTCACAGACCTCTTTAGTGATGAAAATGCCATGAATTCCACTAGGCAAAACTGTTCTCATTGTGTTATCTTTGTTTTTTCTTACCTTTAAGAGATCTTTTGCAACGTTGCCTAATGCAACGAGTCACTTGATTTCCAGATGACTGCTTTCATGCACATTTGTGTGTGTGTGGATCCAAGTGAAATGTAATCCATGACAAATTCAATATTTTCTCTGTTTATCATGGCATTGTTCCTGGTCAACTTGTGAGAAATTTTGTAATCTCTTCTATCACTTGTCAGCTTACCCTAGTGTGTTTGCTTGTATGTTGATGTGACACTGGTAGCTAAGCCACCAGTATTTTAATTGCAGCAGAGTCATTCAACAGGGACAGTTTTCAGGGGAACTTCCCTAAGATTGATTGATCATTTCTGAATGCAAGCAATTGGCTGTAATTCATAGAGAAACTTGGTGTACGACAGAAGGAAGTACTGTCCTATCTTGTTCAATCCTCACAACTCATGTTTGAGCTCCTTCATTGTAGCCACTGTGTCCACCCAGCTCCACACTGGTCATTTTCTTTTCGCTGATCCTTTACCAATTATGATGTCCTTTTCCAAGAATTAGTCCCTGCTGATAATAACCTGAATGGATTCTCAACATACTTGCTTCTAGAGACCATTCTGGATTTATTTTTTTCAGTGCAAATTTTTCTGTTTTCGATAAGTTTGTTCTGCTTCCAGTATAGGTCATCAACACTGTGATTCAAATGCATCACTTCTTCTATGGTATTCCCCATCCTTTATCCAGCTTCCAATGCATGTGAGGGGGTTGAAAATACCGTAGCTTGGGTCAGGCCCATGTTATTCCATGTGACAACTTTTCTCTTCAGCTGTTTAAAGATATTTTGTGCAGCGGATCTGCCTAATGCAAGCCAATATTTGGTTTCTTGACTGGTACTCAGCATAAGCACTAATTGTGTATCAAAGTGAAATGAAAGCAATGTAAAGTTAATATTTCTTTGTATATAACGATGCTGTCTAAGGGTCCAGTTATACAGCTTTTTGTTTTCTTTACACTAAATGCCACCTTAGTGATGATTGCAGTCTTTGATTTTCATCAGATAGCACTTCAAATCTTCCTTGCTTTCTTATTGTGTCATCTTCATATTGCAGAATTTTAATAAGCCATCCTCCAATCTTGATGTCATGATCTTCTTTTTATCTATCTTCTTGTGTTCTTTGCTCAGCATACAAATTGAATGAGACTAGTGAAAGAGGCAAGCCTGGTATACATATTCCTGAGCATGAACCATGCAATATCACCTTGTTACACTTGAACTTTATTTAGTTCCTTTTCTCTTAAATGTTCCTTATTTCAGATTTCTTTTTTTAAGCTATTTATCTTTCCCCAATTGAGTAGAATTAATGAGATTTTTTTCCTTTAGATTATTTAGTGTGAAAATCAATGTTAATTAAAAACTTTACAATATAGAAAGATTAGATTAGTTTCCTGTGTTGAATTTTGAGGGGAAAACTATGAGTAAACATCCTGTGAGAAAAATGGAATGAAATGAAGAAAGAGGAAGAAAAATATAGACTAAATAGAGTATGAAGTTTGTATAGAGATTGAATATAAAGCATAATACCAGGCTATTAGGGAAATTCTAATTCTTATTGTTAACCATAATCCAATGCCTATCTTATTGTTATGCATATCTGTTATCCACCTGGTAAAATACCAGTATATGTAGTCTTGTCTTGAACAACATACATCCAATAACATTAATTCTTGACTGATGGTATGGCTTCAAAATATACAATTTATATTATGCCCTTAAATATATGTTTTAAGCCTACCTCAGTGGACTCATGTAGTACTTGTCCTTTTGTGTTTGGCTTACTTCACTTAGCATAATTTCCTCCAATTCTTCCCATGAGGTGATGCGCTTCATGCGTTCATCATTTCTTTTTAGGGATGCGTAATATTACAATGTATGTATGTACCAGAGTTTTTTAATCCATTCGTCTGTTGAGGGAAATTTGGGCTGTTTCCAACTCCTTGTAATTGTGAACTGTGCCGTGATGAACATTGGGGTGCAGATGTCTGGTCGTGGATTGTTTTTTGTCTCTTCTGGGTAAATGCCCAGTAGGGGGATTGCTGGATCATAGGGTAGCTCAATTTCCAACTGTTTCAGATATTGCCAAATTGATTTCCATAATGGCTGTACATACCTACAGGTCCACCAGCAGTGGACAAGAGTTCCTATCTCTCCGCATCCCCTCCAACACTTACTAATTTCTGATTTCTTGAATTGGGCTATCTTTGAGGGTGTTAGGTGGTATCTCATAGTTTTAATTTGCATTTCTCTTATGACTAAAGATCTGGAACATTCTCTCATATATTTATTGGACATTTGGATTTCTGCCCTTGAGAAACTCTTGCTCAGGTCCTTTGCCCACCTTCTGAGTGGACAATGGTTTTTTTCTTGTCGTAGTTTAGCAGTGTATTATATAGATTTTAGTAATAAGGTATTTGTCCTATGTGTCATTGCCAAAGATATTTTCCCATTCTGTATTCTCTCTTATTACTCTCTTGGTGAATTCTTTCGATGTACACAAGTGTTTTATTTTTAGTATGTCCCATTGGCCATTTTGTGCCTCCTCTGTGTTGGTGTCCTTTCTGATTTCCAATACCCTATGTAATCCCTGTGCCAAGGTTCTCAGGTTTGATTCAATTCCCTCATTGATGGCCCTAATAGTTTGGGGTTTAACCTCAAGGTCTGTGATCCACCTTGAGTTTATTCTTGTGTATGGAGTGAGGTAAGGGTCTTGCTTCATTCTTCTGCAGCTAGATATCCACGTTTTCTAGCACTACGAATTGAAGAGGGCATCTGCTTCTCATTTGATATTTTGGGGGCCCTTATCAAAGATCAATTTTCTGTATTCTGATGATTTTATTTCTGGGTTTTTAATCCTTTTCCATTGGTCTGAATATCTAT
>NW_022111373.1:39649198-39650826 GCF_000313985.2 Echinops telfairi | reverse complement strand
AGAAGGAATTTAGGAGTTTGCCATCTTTTTCTATGTTCTCGAAGAGTTTGTGTAGGATTGGTATCAGTTCTTCCCTGAATGCTTGATAAAATTCACCCGTGAGCCCATCTGGTCCTGGAGCCTTCTTAGTTTTTAATTCTTTGATAGCCTTGTCTATTTCTTCTACTGAAAAGGGTCTGTTGAAGTTTTTGATGGTCATTGGGGATAATCTGGGGAGGGATTGTTTTTCCAAGAATTCATCCATGTCTTCCGAGTTTTTTAATTCATTGGAGTACAGTCCTTCATAGTACTGTATAATTATCCTTTTGATTTCACTACATGAGTCCCCTGAGGTAAGCTCAAAAAAATTTTTTTTTCAAAAAGGGCATAGGGAAGAATATACTGTATACATACATCCCTGGAGTGAGGTCCAGGTAATATGGCAAGGGCCAGACTAAACCCAGGGATGCAAATGGGATACATATGGTAGCCCATTAAAAGGGAGGAGGGGAAAAGGTATGGGTAGCCAGGGGAACAGGGCACTAACCCACACAGGGGGAGGGTGTTGATTGTGTCTCCACAGGGAAAGAGGGACCAGACTTCAACCCAGAGTTCCAAGACAAGAATGCAACACACTGACATGAAGTAGGGAACCGATGGAGAGACCTGAGGGGCCAGCCCTGTTACCAGCTGGGTGCAGGGCACCACCCTCCCCCAAGGGGAATTCACTTCAGGGAACAGCACTGAAGCTGCAGCTCAGGAAGAGGGGAAGGGGGACTGGTCTGGTGGGAGGCATGTGAGCCAATGAGTGGAGAAGGGGAAGAAAAGGAAAGAATGGAGCACATCCTGTCTCACCGAGCCCTGGAGACAATGTGTCTATTCAGAACAGCGCTACACAGAGATGACCACAGGGCCAGCCCCACCACAGGACACGGTGTTCCTCATTGACCCATTGCACCACTGGGGACAACACTGGAGACAAATGGCGGGAATTGTGTCTGCCATGAGCTCACCACGCTGAACACCAGCCTCTGGGGGCATGCATCAGAGCAGCGGGGGGAGCAGAGCAGCGAGGTCCCCAGGGATAGAGGCAGTGCTGGGGCATGGCACCTCATCAGACTTGACTGGAAAGCACATGTGAAGGAAAACAAACAGACCCTGAACTATTCATATGGTTATATATGTATGCATGTGTGTGTATGTTGTAGCCTTTGTTTTATTTTCTGTTGTTGCTTTGTTGCACTCAGTCTGGTGATGGTACATAGCATGTCTACCTGGAAGGGACAGGAGGAATAAAGAAGCCAGAAGAGAGAGCAATGGGATGACAGATCCGGGGACCATGGGGATAGGGGAGGTGGGTGGGGGAAAAGAAGAGGGAATTAACAAGCACAGGGACAAGGGAACAACAAGTGATCCAAAATCAATGTCAAGGAGGGTGCGGGAGGCCTTGCAGGGCGGGATCAAGGGCAATGTAACCGAGAGGAATGCCTAAAACCCAAATGAAGGCAGAACATGATAGTGGGACAAGAGGAAAGTACAAAGAAATAGAAGAAAGAACTAGGAGGCAAAGGTTAGTCATAGAGATATAAATACAGGCATATAAAGATGTAAATATATTTATATTTGACGAGGGGGAACTAGATCTATGT
>NW_022111373.1:39627313-39647775 GCF_000313985.2 Echinops telfairi | reverse complement strand
TATTCTTCCAGTAAAATTCACTTAGCTACACCTCAAAAAATATATGTTCTACTTCTCTATGAGAAATAAAGTACATAAAGAAGAAAAAAATGTTTTATTCACTAACATGGATTATACTCAACACTGTATCTTGAGCACAGTAAGCCAAAACAAACCAATAATTATAAAGTTAATTCTGACTCAGAATTACAATCTAGCACAGAGTAGAACTGTCCCATATGGTTGCTTAGGCTGTAAACCTTTACAGGAACAAACTATCATATCTCTTTCCAACAGAGCACATAAGTACAGTAGGAATTACATAAACCTTATTAAAGGGAAAGGTAAACCAGATTTATCAGGAAATTTAGCACATCTTCCTCACTCCTTCCCTTCTTCCTTCCCACCCCCAGCCCCTCTGTGTAATTCTACCGTCTCTTTCCTGGCCTCCTGCATTTCTAATAAAATGTAACTTGTCATACTGGATAGAATACTGTACTACTTGTGCTAAACCAGACACTAGGAAGAGAATCATACTATGACAAAAATGGAGAAATTTGAAAGGAAATGTGGATATTCCCATTGCCACTTCTTAAGATTGTCAAGATATGTGGTAATTAGTGTAACTTCAAAGAATCAAAGCCTATTATTCCATCTAATATCTGATATAAAACCTCTGACTCATTTGTGCTACAATGTTAAAACACTATTGCCAAATTCTATAAATGAAATATCTTTTCGATATTTATTGATACCTTATGTACAGGCGGGAAATATAACATGGTAAATAGAGAGAAAGACCCTTTTATCTAAACTAAGAAAGAAATATTAAAATTCATAAATCTAGGGCAGTGTGGTCAAAAATTAGAAAATACAGAAAACACATTGCTCAGCCTGACAAGCAGCAATCTACTGTGGTGAATGTGTTTTTCAAAATTCCACTATATTTTCTTCAATTAATTTAAAAGTAAAAATGTAACTAAAATTTCAAGAGCAATAAAAACTTGCATGTTACAGATCGGCGCTATTAATTGTATAAAATAATTTTATCGTGAACATAATCTTAATTATATTAAGTAGTATCTAAAGTAGCATTAAGATGTAGTGTATTATATAAAAATATTTAAACTTTAAAACTAACATGAAATCATTTTATTTTGCTTTCTTATGTCTTTTAAATAAATCTTGTTAGATGCCTTAAAAAAAAGTCCAATCAAACGGTGGGTTCCCAGGGTTTCTGAACTGGTTAACTTCAAGGCAGAAACGTCACTGCAAAAAGTTGTAGGGTCTACCTAATCTTACCAGATCTTCTCAAAGAATGCAGATGTTCACAAGGGCTTCTTAGGAAGATGCTTTATGAAAATGGAAATCTTTGGTGCAGAAGCAAAAGCTAGGAAAGTCATGCCACCTGACAAAGCACTGACTCGTTCTTCCAGATTAATGTGCTAGTTAGATTTTTCTGGCAACTTGTCTGTATCAACAATCTCAGTGGTTTGGCAGATAAGGCGCAGTCATGCTCTATTCTGTTACATAACATGATGTAGTCTACTACATAATGGGATTTGTTGTGAGCAATTTTTCAGTTGTAAGAATATTGGGGTGGAATGCAATCTCTTTATCAGAGGACAACCCTGGTGCAAGTCAAAGCACATGTGGCCTACTTCCCTTATAAGGACACAGTGGCGAAGGTTTTTGCTAAGACTGGATTCCACATTCGTCTCATTGACCTCTCTTTTTTTCAGACGTGAGCCCAAGGCCTACCACATAACCTGCAAATCTGAAGAACTATGCCTTCTGACCTATTGACTTTCACTTCATTCCACTTTGTACTTATCCATAGTCACCAGTCTGGGGGGTCTAAGACAAGACTTTCCCACTCTATAACTCTGTGATCCATTTTCTTAATATCTGTGCCCCCCCCCTCGCTCTATGTATATATCAATCTCTACCTCTTTGTCCAAATAGATAGATATCAAACATTTGTATGCCAGCTGGTTGTCTTATGGTGGCCTGTGTGTTGTTGTGATGCTAGAGGCTAGATCAGTGCTGTCAATAATGGTGGTTTAGCATTTGACCACAACTGAAACTCAAGGAAAGAAAGTAAACTACTATAATAAGAGGCGCAAAGACCTATAGTTAGAAAACCTAAAAGGAAGGCAAACTTTAAACTGAAAAACCCCAAAGAAAAACATTGTAAGCCTCAAATTGCAATATTAAAAGATTCTATGGGCAAAATATTGAACATATCAGGAAGAATCAAAAGAAAATGGAAAGAATACACAGAGTAACTGTATCCAGAAGAGCTAGTCAAAATTCGACCATTTCAGGAACATATGGGCAAGAACAATGGTACTGAGTAAAGATGCTCAAGCTTCACTGAAAGCATTAGCTAAAAACAAAGTTCCAAGAATTGATGGGGTATCAAGTGAGATATTTCAACAAACTAGTCATGACTAGAACTCATACTATGCCAAGAAACTTAGAAAACAGCTACTCATTTGACTGGAAGAAATTCATATTTTGTACCCATTCCAAAAAGAAGTAACCCAACAAAATGATCAAATTAATAGAACAATATCATTGCTCTAATGTGTGGGCAATATGTTGCTGACTAACCTCAAACAACGGTTGCAGCAGTACATTGCCAGGGACTTTACAGAGGTTCAACCTGGATTCAGAAGAGGATGTGGAACAAGGGCTATCATTCCTCATATCAGATATTTCTTGGCTGAAATCAGAGAATATCATAAAGATGTTTAGTAGTTTTTCATTGACTTTGAAATGCTACCTAATGACAATATATATTCCAGCATGTATATGTTGTTAGGCACCATAGAGTCGCTAAGAGTCTCAGGGATATTGAGGAGCATTCTGGCTGTACTTCTCCTATACAGATAGATATGTTCTTTGGCCAGTCCATGGCATTTTCAATTACTTTGCCAACACTATAGTTCAATGATTTGATCCTTCTGGAGTTTTCCTTATATAATACCCAATTTAAAAAATAATTTTGGAGGGCTCTTACAACTCATAATATTCCATATATAAATTGCATAAAATATATTTATTCATATGTTGCCATCATCGTTTTCTACACATTTACTTTCTATTTGAGCCCTTGGTATCAGCTCCTCTTTATTGCCTCTCTCTCCACTTCCCATCCTCATGACCGCTTGTTAAATAAAAATTATTATTTTCATATCTTACAATGAATACTGTCTCCCTTCATTCATGATTCTATTGTTCATTCCCCCCACCCCCCGCCCCGCCCCTGGGATTGAGGAGTGTCAGACTGGACTTACTCCCCATCATGTGTCCCCAGTATTGTCCTCTGTCGCAGTATGCTCCAGCAAGGGGACATCATGTCTTGAGCTGTTGTTGGTCCTACAGCCCTACAATCCTCTCTGTGCCTTAACAGCTCCATTCAGGGACGTCATGCTCAGGGTTTGGTGTGTCAATATGGGGTGTAGTCTCTTGCTCTCTCTTTTTCCTTCTTGGCTTGCTTCCGTATGGTTGGAGCAGGCTGGCCCCTCTCCCCAACCTGTGTTCAATATCCAATTTTTCATGCATAATAAGTGATTGAAAATATTATAGTCAGGTGTCCCATGGTCCTAAAAGTAACTTTCTTGCTTTTTAACTTTAAAGAGGTTTTGCGCAGTAGATTTTCCCAGTGCATTGTGTCATTTGATCTCATGACTGCTGCTTGCATGAACATTGATTGTGAATCACAGCAAGACAGAATCATTGAAATTTCAATCTTCTGTTTATCATGATGTTATCCAATTGTGGGGGTTTGGGTCTTTCACACTTAGCATGAAGGAGTGATCAATCTGCATATTGCATCTTGTTCAAAAGCCTTCCTCCAATCCAGATGCTGAATTCTTCTTTATATAGTCCAACTTCTACGATTCTTTGTCCAGCATATGAATTTATAAGTATGTTGAGAGGATAAAAGATGACACACACCTGTTTGGGGGTTTTTAGTTTTAGTTTTTAAGCCAAACCAAATGTCTTTGTTCTATTTTCACAACTGCCCTTTGAGCCATCTACGGGTGCAGCATGAGCACAGTTAAGGGTTTGGGAATTCATATTCTTATCAAGGATATCCGTGGCTTGTTATGGTTCACATAGTTGCATGCCTTTGCATAGTCGATGAAACACAAGTAAAAATCTTTCTTGTGTTCTCAGTCTGACATCAGTAATGATATTCCTGTTACACATCCTCTTTTGAAATCGGCCTACACCCCTGTCAGCTGCCTGCAAATACACTGCTACCACTGTTGTTGCATGATCTTCTGTAAAATATTACTCATGTGATGTTATTTTATAGCATTATAAATGATATGATTCTATAGATTTATTATCTTCTATGATATTATTCTATAATTTGTTCATTTGATTGGTTCACCTCTTTTGGAAATGGACCCAGATAGGCATTTCTTCCAGTCGGTTGGCCAGTAGCTGTCTTCCAAATATCTTGGCCTAGATGAGTGAGTGCTTCCAATGCTTTCTAAGCTTGTGGAAGCATTTCATTTGATATCCATCTGTTCTTGGTGCGTTGTTCTGACTAATTCCTTCAGTGCAGCTTCTTCAACTTTTTCCTTCAGTCTCTTGATCATATGTTCTATCTTAAAATGGTAGAATGTAGACCAGTTGTTCTTAGAATAGTAGCTGTGTATTCTTTCCATCTTCTTTTGGTGCTTCCTAAATTGTTCAACGTGGCCCAGGAATAGGGCCAGCAAACAGTGAGCCTGGAATCAATGATGTCTCTTCCAGATTTCCTCTTTGCTCTCACTGGGTTACTTTTTCAAGTGCATGTTTGCATCCTGAGGATCCCAGCCCAGGGCTTATCCCAGGGTTAAAAAGAAAGACAAGACAGGAAAAAGAACAGGAAGAGGAAAATGGAAGGAAGGAAGGGAAGAAGGAAGGAAGGACGGAAGAACGGAAGGAAAGAAAACCAACCCATACTCACTGACATTGAGTGGCTCCTGAGTCTAAGGCTAAATAAAATGAAAAATTAAGAAACAAGCAGACTCGGTGCTATCGAGTTGATTCCAACTCAGAGTTGCCCTAATAAGACAGATTCAAATGCCCTGCGGGTCTCTGAAATGCTAAATCTTTACAACAGGAGTCCTGGTGGCTGTTTGTGGGTTACAAGTTGTGCTGCAAATCACAAGGTCAGCAGTTGGAAGCCAGCAGCTGCTCCTCAGGGGAAAGATGAGGCTTTCTACTCCTGTAAAGATGGACAGCCTTGGAAACTCAAATGGACAGTTCTAGTCTCTTCCACAGAATCACGATGAGTCAGAATGAGTCAGATCGCTGTGCTCAGAGACTCTCCATTTGCAACCCAGGACTTGAATACCTCCTCAGTTCTTTCAGTTTAAAATATACTAAATGTGTTTTGCCCTTTTGCTTTTTAAAAATACTGATCTTTGCATATTTCATTATCATACTTTGTCTTCTCAAGTTGCTCTCTGACATGTTTGCTCAGCTCTTTGATCATTATTTATTATGTTTTCTTAGGTATTCTACAATTAAGAGCAATTTTCAGAGTCTCTTCAGTCATCTACTTTGCTCTTTTATGTCTTTCCTTTATTTTAATGACCTTTTGCTTTCATCATGTGTGATATTCTTTTACTTTTTTTTCAGATAAATTCAATTTATTTGACCTTCTGATGGAAAAAAAGGTTATTTAATAATATTGAGTGAAAATTGACTTTGCCAATTATGGTATACGCATACTAGTGAGGATTTGGCTAGTACTTGACAAGGATCATTTTTACTGTACAAGTACAGAATCTGTTTGGGATATGTAGAGAGTCAGTTTGAGAAATGAGTGTACATTAAAGTTTATAGAAAATCTGATTATTTCATAATTCCATTTTCCACGAATATTTTGATGCACCCTTATATATATGCTCAAATTGAACAAATAATCATTCACCATTTTGTGAGAACTGCATAATTTCCTTCTAAACTAATGGCGCAATAAATGAGTTTAATACTATTATAATATTTGATGTCATTCTGAAGTTCGTCAGGCCTGCTTTCATTATTGTGCAAAGGATCAAATCTTCTTGAGATATTCTCAAAATCAAAGTACGATATACTCGAGTTCATATTTTGACTCTTGTGGATTGCTTCAATTTCCTTCAGCTTCAACCTGAATTTACATCTGAGCACATGATAGTCTGTCCCACATTTGTTCAGGTCAGCCTGTTCAGTACGTGGTCTTACTTTATTGTCAGTCATTAGCATCTCCATCATCTCTTTCTACTGATATGTTTTATTTGATTTCTATGTATTACATCTGGAGAAGCTCACAAATCATTTTAAGATGTCAAAACAGGTATTTGCAATGCATTGTTTTTCTTGTTAGTTTCCATGGAGTCTGTTCTGTCTCATAGCAACGCCATTTACCACAGAACAAACACCTCTTGGCCCTGCCCTATCCTCACAATTATTCTTATGTTTGAGCCCTTTGTTACAGTCACTGTTTCAATCCATATATTTGAATGTCTTACTCCTTTTCCTTCTTTTGTCCCTTCGCTTTACCAAGAATGCTGTCCTTCCGCGTGTTCTCGCTATCTTTTCCGCTAAGACTGATTTGTTTGTCTTTCTGGCTGTCCATAGTACTTTCAATATTCTTCACCGGCATCATAATTCAAATGCATTAATTCATCTCTATTCTTTCTTTTTCAGTGTCAACCTTCACATGCAAATGAGGCGATTAAAATACCACATCTTGGGTTAGGCGCACCTTACTTCTCAAAGCAACCTCCTTGCTTTTCAATAATTTAAAGAGATCTTGTGCAGAAGATTCACCCAATGTGTTGTGTCATTTGATCTCTTGACTGCTGCTTCTATAATCCTTGATTGAGCAACCAAGCAAGAACAAATCCTTGACAACGTCAATCTTTTCTCCATTCATCATGTCCAGTTGTGAGTATGTGGTTTACTTTACATGAGTTGTATTCTGTATTGTAGGCTGCAATCCTTGATCTTCATCAACAAATGCTTCAATCCCTCCTTACTTTCTGCAAACTGGCTTGTGTTATCTTCATCGTGCAACTTGTTAATAAGTCTTCAGTCTTCTTCATATTAGCCAGCTCCTCTGATTATTTGCTCAGGATACAGATTGAACCATGAGGCTATAGGATAGACCCCAGACACACACTTTTCCTGACTTTAAACCAGTCAATAAGCTCTTGTTCTGTTTATATAACTGATTCTTGATTCATATGCAGGTTCTGAATAAGTATACTGAAATGTTCTGATAGGATAGACCCCAGACACACACTTTTCCTGATTTTAAACCAGTCAATAAGCTCTTGTTCTGTTTACATAACTGATTCTTGATTCATATGCAGGTTCTGAATAAGTATACTGAAATGTTCTGGAATCTCGATTCTTCCCAATATTATCCATATTTTGTTGTGATCCATATAGTCGAATGTCTTTGGATAGTCAGTAAAACACATGTACATATCTGTCTATTTTTCCTTGTTTTTGGTGAAGATCCATCAAGCATCATTATGATGTCCATTGTCCCATGCCATCTTCTGAATCTGGCCTGAATGTTTAATAGTTCCCTGTCAATATATTGCTGCAAACTTCATCTTACAAAATTCTATCATATGAGTTCCTTCTTCGTTTCTAACTCCAAGGCCATATTTTCAAACTATTATTTAAAAAGTTGGCAAGCCAAGTGTCAATAATTATCAATGCATCTTTTCTTGTTTCATTAATTTCATACTGAAGACATTGGTTTAAGTTTACAATTTCTCTATCACTAGCTTTAGGAGTTGGTGCATGCATTTGAGTAATATTTGTGTTGATTCAACTTCCTTATATGGGCATAGAAATTATCCTATCACAGAGAATGATGTACTTCAAGAAAGTTCCTGTAATATCCTTTTTAATGATAAATTCACTGCCATTCCTTTTAAATTTGTCATTCCCAGCATAATAAACATGATTTGCTAATTCAAAAGTACCAATACCAGTCCATTTCATCTCACTAATACGTATGACTAAGGAGCAAGAACAGCATTGTAGGGTGAATGGGGCACGGTTTTCTAGCAACAAAACCAAAAGAAAAAAAAACTCACTGCCATGGAGTTGATGCTGAATTAAAGTGACCCTATTACTTAGGAATATCATTGATTGATATATGAATTAAAGTTTAAGAATAATATTCAGGGAGAGCACATACATAGTAATATTTTATTTTTGATATCACATCTTTATCTCAACATTTTTACTTACTGAATTTTTTATGTTATATTATCCCATCCTTCTTTCATGGTTGTAATATATTTCTTTATAGTTATGACCATATTAAATATTACTAACATCTTTAATGTTCTGTTTTTCCAGCCTACTCTATTAATTTCCTTTGGAGGGTGTTTTTCTTGCTTTCTGTTAGTGGTCTTGTTCAATATTCTGTGTTTTCCTTGGATAATTACTTATATTTTGAGCAGAGGTTTAAAATACTGTGTGCTCTTAGAATCTGGTAGTTTCTCAGCTGTAAGATTTATTATAAGATGTAATCGCTGATACCAATATGCTTATAGTTTCACATTAAATTAATTAAACTTTAATGTTTAACCTGGAGAGATATGTGTTTGAATGAGAAATGAGAAATGAGAAAATTCCTAGATTTCAGCAATATATATGCATATATTGGAAGGCCTAAACTTAGGTCTTAAATGCAAATAAGTTTAAAACCTAATCCCTACCTCTTCTCACAGTAGCCAGTATTCCAGTAACATTATCTGTTGGTCCTCAAACCAGTGTCTTTTTTTATCCTTTCCAAAAAACCAAATATCCAATTTCCTATCTGATAAGTTTTATATAATTGCTCAGTGGTAGCTAGAGAGCTAGTGATCTGAATATCTCTTAAATTGCTTACTATAGACACAATCTTCACCTACCTATGTTGGCTAACTTTTATATAACTTGAATAAACTAAAGTGTCCATATGTTTAATTGAATATTAGCTTGATTCTAAGTACAGGATATTACTCCTGTTAATGTGGGTGGACTTCATT
Organism: Echinops telfairi; assembly: GCF_000313985.2. Taxonomy (NCBI): domain Eukaryota; kingdom Metazoa; phylum Chordata; class Mammalia; order Afrosoricida; family Tenrecidae; genus Echinops; species Echinops telfairi. Next base: position 39,638,743 of record NW_022111373.1, on the reverse strand, counting down.
TATTCTGTGAAAGGAGTTACAGGGGGGAAAAAAAGTCCTCTGAAGAAGGAGAAATTTTGCTGGACTTTCTGAAATATCGGCATGCCCTAGGTGTTGTAGATTTAAAACTGCAACATTAATTATTTTTGATTTTCCAGACTGTTGGCTGAAGCTGCAGATTTCAGGTATACTAGCTCCCAAACCCATGTGCTGAGCTGGTTCCTCAAGATCAGTAAATATCCATTTCCCTCTCCTCTTTCTTTTGCTAAATATGTGGTTTTTGAGCCTTAAAAAGAAAAACACTTGTTGATATGCTGCAGCTCCAGGGAGTCCCTGGTACTACCAATTTCTGATGTTATGGAAAATTCTGCATTATAACTCAAATTGACTGTAGACTTTTACCAGTAGCAATTTAGAATTTGGATTTCTCAAGGATAATTATATGTTTGTTTTTTCAGTTACCACTCTGATATCTATTATCTAATTTCAAAATATGTTACCCTTCTCTTCTTTATATATATACCCCGCAAATGATTACAGTCTCAGGAATCCACAGGGGCAGTTCTACATGGTCCTATAGGATCACTATCGGTCAGAATTGACTCGACGGCAGTGAGGTTTTCGTTCGTTTTCTTTTTAATAACCATCTGTGACAATTAAGTTTTGTGTCAACTTGACTGAGCCAAAATTCTCAGTGAATTGACATTTAAGGCCTAAGAATCCCCTGTGATGTGCCCTAACACAGAGTAATCAACTCAGTAATGAGCTCTGCTGTGAACAGCCAATCAGTTGCAAGAAAATTAGGGGGGCTTGCAACCTTTCTACTTAGGTCGAAGCCCTGATGATATTTCCTTCCTACATAAGTTTTCTCTTTGGAGAGCTTGTTTGCATCTCTCTGGGTCTGGATTCTGCATCTTGCACATTGACTCCAGTTCTTTCAACTTGGGCCAAGGGTTCATCATATTTGTTGCCAACCTTGTTTTACTTGGATCCACTATCAATGTTCATGAAAACAGAAGTCAAGAAATAAAATGTCATGTTACACAGGACAAAGCTATTGCACAAGACCTCCTTAAAGTGCTGAAGAGCTAGGATGTCAATTTGCAGACTAAGCTGAACCTGACCTAAGCTAATAACCTCACATCATGTGAAAGCTGGACATTGGATAAAGGAAGACTAAAAATTGATGCATCAGAATATTGCTGGCAAAGAATATTGTAAGTACTATGGGCTGCCAATGGAACAAACATATCTGCCCAGGAAAAAAATACAGCCAGAATGCTCCTTGGAAAAGGGGAGAGTGGAATCTCATCTTGAGAATGTTAAACATGTTGAAGAGAGAGCAGTCCCTGTAGCAGAACTAGAACGGAAGCAAAAATGGGTAAATGAAGATGAGGAAGGCCCTCAGCTAGATGAGTTGACACAGTGGCTGTGACAATGGGCTCAAGGCTATCAACAATTGTGAAGATGGTGCAAGACTGGGCAGTGTCTTGGTAGAAGTACAACCAGAATATTCCATAGACATGAGGATGGTAAGACTTCATCTCATTTTTCATGGAGATGTTATCAGGAAAGGCCAGTTGTGAGAAAAGGACATGATGGTAGGTACAGTGGAACAAGAACTAAAAGAACAGGAAGAGCCTCAAGGAGATGTATCGATGTGGTGACTCCAACAGTAGATAGTCATAACAGAGTCTGGGCAGTGTTTCATTTGTTAGACAGAGCTGCTCTATGAATTGGAACTTACTAGAGGGCATCTAGCAACATCAGCAATGACTCCTTTATGTTTAAAATATTTCTCTTATATTTTATTTCAGAAGAGTTTACATGCACAGTGAATTATTATGCATTTGATCCACTCTTTTACTTGAAAATCACCACATTATTTTATTAATATCAAATAAGGATAATATATCAAATACGTTCAGTCCATGAAAAGTTACACTACAAATTAAACTTTGCTATGTGGTGTAGTGGTTATGCACTGAGCTGTGATCCTCACGATTAGCAGTGTTACCACCAGCAGCTCCGTGGGAGAAAGACTGGACTTTCTCTGCGTGTATAGTCTTGGAAACCCACAAAGGGTCAGAATGAGTCAGCACTGACTTGATGCCATTGAGTTTTCTGGAAGAACATTGATTCTTCTAATCTTAACAATTGCTTAAAAATTAAGTAAAAATCAAAATGTTCAGTGACTCTTTTGGAAAAAGTGCACCAATATCTTCTAAACACAAAATCTTCCCATATTTATAATTGTATGTTTTCTGAACAAAATAAAACACTCTAAAACTTAATGTATAATTCTCCATATTGGAAGAAACTGAATGAAAAATGAACACAAGAATGCCCACCTCTTAAAAATTAATAAAGAAGAAAATATATCAAGGAAACAAGTAACCACAGAAAAACTCAAAACTATGAAAAATAAATTAGCATTTTCTGCTTATTGTTCCTCCACCTGTTCCCCTACCCCAATCTCACAAAGATGACTAGTTACTGAAACTTATCACATCTTTGAATTAGTCTGTAAAACAAATTTAATTTATAGCCCTCATGTCTTCTTTTTTTTTTGTTAAGAATTGTCCAACTACAGCTTACAACAGCTTAGATTGTGTTAAAACTGTATTACTGTGATATATAATTTTTTTTCTTTGCTAGATTTCATTATCAGAATAATTATACCTTCCAGGAAAATTATCAGAGGCTTTATTTGAGTAACAGTAATGTGGTGTAACAGTGAGGACAACACAGTTCCATTGCCATCCTTGTAAAAGAGCAAAGCATACATTTAGTAAACATAATACGACATAGAATAAGAAAGACCCAATGCTAATCAATGCATTTGAATTATGTTGTTAGCAAAGGATATTGAAAGTAAGGTGGACTTCCAAAGAACAAAGAGATCTATTTTGGGAGAAGTGCAGCCAGAATGCTCCTTTCAGACAGGATGGGGAGGTTTTTTTCTCATGTACTTGGGACATATTGTCAGGAGAGACTAGAGGCTGGAGAGGACATGATGCTTGGTGAAGTAGAGGAGCAGAGAACACGAGGTAGGTCCTTGACAAGATGGACTGACACAGTGGCGGCATTGATGACCTCAAACATAGAGACAATTGTGGGGATGGCGCAGGACCAGGAAGCGGTTATTGTATATAGAGCTGTTATGAGTCAGAACGGATTCAGTGGCACCTAGCTACAACAATAATTCTAATTTTCAAAATGAAGATGGTTAATACATGGGACAAGTCAGTTAGTAAAACCATCACGAAAGTACATATTTGCTATTTTACTATTATCTTAATATTGTACAATATTATAATTTTATAGTAATTTACTTAACACTTGTAAAGTTGTCATAACTGAAAAGGATGTCTTACCAAATGAATGTGATGCTTTCATCACTGGATGATTGTATTATTAAAGTTATATTAATAAATAACTCATACAGTTATAAGAGATTGTTAAACACATCATATAATTAAGAAAATTAATCTAAGAGGATACAATGTATAACCATGTTGATTTAAAATTAGAGAAATTGATTTTTTATAAAGTTAAAATTCTTTCTCAGTGTTCCATGCAAAAATAATATAATGATTCCTCTTTGGATGTTCATTTCCTCACTCTGCTTATAAGCTTTTCTCCAGAATTTTTAAAATTTTAACTTTACAGTTCAATAGCTTGAGTCTCCTATATAGTTTCATGAAATCATCACCGGCTACCTAATAATATTTCCCACACAATATTTCACTTTAAAAGTAGAAGAAATGGTAGCACAGAGAAGTTAAGCATATTTCAAATTAACACGGTAATGACAAGGCTGGTATTTTAGCGCAGATAATCTTGCAGCATGATGATTAGGAGTTGAGCTGCTAACCTTAAAGTAAGCAGTTTGAAATTAGTAGTCACTCCAGGAAAGGCAGATGAGGCTTTGTGCTCCTGTAAGATATACAATCTGATAACCATGAGGGTAATTCTACTCTCCATCACATAGAGCCCCTATGAGTTGGAATCAGCCAAAAGAATGTGAGGTTTATTTTGTTTGTTTGTTTGTTTCCAAGTAGACTAGAACTCAAAGCCAAACCCACTGCCTTCAATTGTTTCAGACACATAGCAATCCTACAGTACAGAGTAGAACAACTTCATATGTTTGTACGACTGCAAAATTTATTGTAAGCAAACGTTAACGTATTTCTTCCATAGAGCGGCTGCTGGATTTGAACAGCTGACCTTTTGGTTAGCAGCTGAGAATTTAACCCTTGAACCACTAGGGTTCCTATTCAACTTACAGTGTCATCATTTAGATGTTATAACAATATCCTTCTGCACTAAATAAATAATAGTTTATGATAAATAGCTTACTTCTAAAAATAGGGTTAATGAAAATATTTGTTTTCTTAATCCTTCCATTCAGCACATGCCTGTGCAAAGACGATGAAGACTAAAAATGAGGGTCAACAAAATCATACAATGTAGATATCACACACAAGGATAGAGTAGAAAACACTTGCACGTATGTTGAGTAGACACTATGACCCAGGAATTATTTAGTAAATTCTGAACATGTTGGTAAAATGAATGTGATTTTATAAAAATGCATTTATATGCACAGTGATAAATTCAACTAAAGTAAAACTGAATTATATATATGTATAGTTAAGAAAGTTTGATATTGCTAGTGTACATTTATATTAGTTGTATAATATAACTTAAATATTACTTTAAACTTATATATCCATTTTATATGCATACTTGAAGAAGACAAAATGAGTAACTTTAGACAAAAATAAATTATTCACATTTTGAATCATTTAATTGATTGTAATTTACACTTTAAATAGAATGCAAAGTGAATATGCCTTTCCTTTACAAGTTAATGATTTTCAATGAAATAAAAAGTAAAATACCGTATAAATTAAGCTGTTGTAGGTGAGCGCGTGGACCTTAATGTCTTTAGCTGATCTTTAAGCACATGTATTTAAGTTTATTTAATTAAATTTGCACTGGTGTCACCAATGGAAACCATATACATTGAGGGTTTAATAGAAATGGATTATCTTAAAAAACAGCAGTGGAACTGGAAATAAGCTTCTCTTGCAGAAATGCTGTGAAGAGTTAAGATCAAAGGCCTTTGATGACATATTGGTGTTTGGAAGTCCAAAGTCTAAAAGTTTAAACATTATTTCAAATCATTCTGTGTTCATTGCTGAATGTGTTTCAACAGTTCTTCAGAGAATCAAAGTAATAAGATATTTGAGAGAGTTACTTTTCTTTCTTTGCCTGATAGAAGCATTGTGTTTGGCTAGAAAATTAGACTGAATTTATATAGCTTTTCTCTGCAAACATGCCTTGCCATGCCTCTGGTAAGCGAAACAAATGAAATAAGTAACAGAGATTCTTAGAACAATTGCCTTTGCTGGCTATCCACAAGTGATTTCCAAGGAACAATAAGACTTCATGAAAGTAATCTGTGTGGATTTCCTATATCCTTTGGGTACCTGATCATTTCCAATGTACTGCCAGGTGGCTTGGCATTCATTTTATTTATGGAATGTGTTAGTCTGGGTAGACTAGAGAAACAAATCCATGGACACTTATGTGTATAAATAAGAGGTTTATATACAAGAGCAATTGTACATTAAGAAACATCCCAACCTAGTCCAGTCCAAGGCCATAAGTCTGATATTAGTTTATATGTCTGATACCAATCTATAAAGTCCTCTTCAGACTCATGAAACACATGCAATGATGCCGAATGCAGGATGATCACAAGCCAGTGGGTAGAAAGTCTTTGGGTCCAGTGGCATTGTAAGCATCTCAGCGCTGGCAGGGGTCTCTCTGTGGCTTCTCTGGCTTCAGGGGTCTGGTTGCATCCATGTGACTGGTCCAGCTCAGGGCACTAGGGTAGTTCCATGTCTCTTGTCAGCTGCAATGTCTCCCAGGGAGTGAAGTAGTGAGAGAGAGTCTCTCCAGCCTCCAAGGAGGAGAATCCCATATTTCCCAGAATTCCCAGGAGAAGGCCATGCCCACACAGAGGCTGCATTGGCTATGATCTGATTGACAAGCTAGACTCCACCCCTAGATTCTTAATCCTCAAATTGACAAATGATTATATAACTACCACATGGAACAATCAGACTTTCTGTATCCCCCAAGGAACCGAAGCATTAGAGCAGGTTCATAATATTGTTTTCTTGACTTTCAACATGCTGCTCATTTCTACATTATGAGAAGGTTGCATATATAACATCTGCCTAAAATCTTACTTACACTTTATGTCTTTCCCACTTCTGGTCTTTCACATATCCATGTAGTGAATATGTGAAAGTCTTATCTAGACCACAGAACTGTGTAATAAGATCTCATTTGGAGCGATTTGTATAAATCATTGCTTGTGCATCATTGTGAAATAAATTATGTTCATGCACAAAGGTCAATTTTGATACATGGGATCATAAATATAGGAAAATAAATACACCCTATAGGGACATTAGTGTAATTATATTTAGGAACAAAGATATGCCCTGGTGGTGGACTGCTAAATGCAAAGTCAGCTCTGTGGGACTAACAGATAATCCATGGGAAAAAGACTAGGCTTTCTACTTCCATAAATAAACACCATCTCAGAAACCCACAGGGGCAGTTCTCTCTGGTCTTGTAGAGTCTCCGTGAGCCAGAATTACACAGCAGTGAGATAATTTGAATACAGGGTCAAAATTACACAACTCTTTTGTTGTTGTTTTTGGTGATAAATTTTTTTATAAGTTAATATGCACACAAAATAAAAGGTAGAAACAACAAAGAAAATTTATGGACAATTAATAATTTTAAGTTATTTTAAAAATAACTCTACAGATCTTAAAAACTGTTCTCGGGAGACTAATCAGGGGAAAGGGAAATAATGCTTGATAATATAGAAGGTTAGAGAAAAAGAAGAGGAAAACAATAATAATTTGAATCATATTATCTTCCATCATAAATATCATGATGAAAGCATATATGTCATAAATTAAAATACATATTATTAAATGAAATTAGAAAACACTTTTTCCAACTATATAACCAGCTTAGTAGTTTTTAACCTGCAAACAAAGCTTTCTATTATCCCATTCAATTTGTTTTCTCCCATGGGATTATTTTAAATTATGATATAAGTGCATGCTTTATTAAAATATAATTTGATCTTACTATCCACAAATTTGAATTTTTTTTGATATTTTTAAATGTTCATTGTCTTAAAGAGAATGCAGAACATCATCCATGTGGAAACATACTGATGTGTATTAGATTCATTTTCATGTACCCAGTTAATAGACAGACTCTTCTTCTTTTTAAATATGTAAGATGTACCTAACAAACTTAATATTTTCCCTGGAATTAGCATGGGAGAAGAAACTTCTACCTTATGCAAAGTTTGGAGGATTTGGGGTTTTTATGAGGTTGTTTTGGTATTCAGAAGAAAATGTAGACTAGAGCCAAATGGAATTTTAATATCTGTTCATTGAATTTTGAGTAGTGATATTTTAACTTATTGATATTTTAAATTTTATAATAATAATATTGAATAAAAAGACTGGTTTTATTCTGATATTCCAATTTCAGTTATAATTAATATTAAGAGTTATGGTTTTTCAAGATTAGTGAATATTCATCCCTCTGATAATTGTATGTCTAGAATGCTAGGAATGAGGTTAAAAAGCATTCTGATAGGAGAAATTTCATTTATTGATTTGATCCTTTTCAATATACTCAACTCTAACACCAATTGTATTGTCAAAATATGTGCATAATTTTATGTTGTAAAAAATAGTTTATATTCTATGGCATAACAATATAATGCAAGGGTTTAAACAAATTAAAAGAAAGTTCTTGTCAAGACAATTCCACTCATAGCAACCTCATGTGTTACAGTATAAAGCTAAGCCGTCATCTGCCTTTCTTAACAGAAATATATCCCCCTGATTTTTCTCTATGATGCAGCTGGATGCCTTCAAAGGGCCTACATTTATGTTAGTACCTGAGAGCTAAGGGTTTGCCCTATTTAGGGACCTATGTAATGTCAAGATCACTGTATTGCATTTCTACCTTTTGCAATTAGATTTTAGCTAGCGTGAACTTAATTGTCAAGAATAAAACCATTATAAGTACCTTGGATATTCTGGTGAGGACTTTCCAACCCTGTATAATATAGTTAAAACATTAAATTGTATGAAATAAGAAGTCTATGTTAATAAAATGGTTAAACTTTTTTTTAAAAGAAATATTGGCCAAAACGTGCCAATTTAAAAAAGTATCTTGGGTAAGATTCTGGACATAGGTTGTATATTAAGTAACATTCCTTTATCTACGCAGGGAGAACATATTTCAAGTGTGTACCTTTCTCTCACTGACTCTATTAATTACAAATAGTAATATTAATTGATAAAAGAAACAGAGACAAATAGGATAATTCATTCAATGCAATTAATACCATTAATTAACAAAAGTATATTAAGAATATACAACCTTTCAAATCTATATGTGCTCCGAGTATTTCCACTAGATAGCTACAATCCAGTTAGTCAATCATGCATAACAGACATTATTTAAACACACAACTTTAATTGGTAAAACACTGAGATATATACATAATGATTTTCTAAATTGTGAAATAATTTCAGATTGAACCAAAATTCCACTTAGTCTTTCCAACAAGAGGTTCAGTTAACAGAGTTATCTATATTTTGCTTTTTGTTAAGGAAAGAATTTCACCTGATACATATATAGCTTATATTACAATAGATCATGTCCAATTCTCTCCCAGAGGAAAAAAAGGTAAGCAAAAAGAGCTTGTGGTGTGTGAGGCCAGTACATGGGATCCTAAGCTTAATGACATGGAATAGGAAGTGCAAAATTATTTAAGGATATAAATTAAATGAGATAACCAAAGCAACTCCTTCATTTTTTTCCAATCAATTAATAGATAGAGTTCCAGTGATACCCTTGAACTTGGGCAAAGCACTGGGGTAGAAACATAAAGTAGGGAGTCACTCTCCCACTTATTATGAATTTAGTGTTCTTGAGTGTGTGTTAATTATGAGTCTGACAATTCTATAAAAATAGTTAAAGAATGATAAAAGATTAGTTTATGCAGAGGATGATAGGGTCCTGTAGATATCCTGTGTTTTGCTTTTTCATTTTTTTCCAAGGAAAGCATTCCAAATCTATCATGACATTATGTTTTTTTATATTTAATAAATACCACCTCAAAGACTCTCTTGTAACTATCAGAAACCCTATGAGCTATCAAGCAGCTAATCCCTTTTATTCATCTATCACAATGGAAGTTAATAAATGAGCTTGAAGGAAGATCATCTTTTTCCAAGTCTTTCCTTTTATTGCTTTTTTAATCTAATTTTGAACACTTAGTGTAATCCAGTTCGTGTTTGACTTTCCTCTGGATTGCAAACAGATATTGGGCTCAACCGCCAATGAAAAGGCTGGCTGTTCAAGGACTGAGAACTCTGTGTGCATCGTTCTCTGACACACATGGGCTCACCTAGATTAAAGGTAGACTGCAACAAATGGGAATAGTGTATTTATTACCGATAGAGTCATAAAAACTAAGGAGCTCTTAAGATAGGGTATACTGTACTGATACTTTTAATGAGGAAGGGATGGAAGCTGTTCCACTGAAATGAAATATTGTATCTGTATAGAAGGATACATTCTGCATTAGTTAGATATCTGCTTAAGTGGTTGACAAAGATTTCGTTATCTGACTTTTTTGCCAACCTGTAGAATATAGAACCTATTTGATCAAGCCTATGTAATCTTTGATAAAAGTTTCCCATAACAATTTTTTCTACTTCCTATTGGTGTTGAGGGGAAACCACTAGCATTATTATTATTAATAGGCCTAGTGTATTATTTCTTCAAAAATTTGGGATCAGTAGTACTTAAAAATATGAAAGTCTATCAATTGTAGCATAGCATGTGGTCACCCAAAGTGTTTTATGTATTGTAGGAGGAGGAGGAAAGCCTCAAGTTCTGCAATTGTAACATTTTTGTTTCCTTGGTTGCTAGGCTGCGTGATAATGGTGATGCAACACACTTATTTTTCAAGCCTATGGTTGCCACCTGGACAGTCTGCTGATAAGCTTTTCAACTTGAAGCCATTTGATAAAAGTGAGATATGACTTATCATTCTACTAAGTTCCATTAAGAATTCTGTTCCCCCTAAGCAAGAGTCCAGTTAAGCAACTGAGTCACCATAATACTCAGACATTCTAGCATTTTAAAAGACGAACACTTTCTCAATGCTAGAGTAGCAAGAAATGAATTCAAAGAGCTATCTCCCCTTGTTTGTAGTGTGAAGTGCAATTTAATTTTATTAAAAATTTTAAAATTTATCTTGTTACCATTGGAGAAATAATATTAATTTCTATATATAGGGAAAAAAATAAATAAAATGAATTCTCTTTCCAATTCTGCTACCCTGCTTCCCTGAAAATAAGACAGTGTCTTATATTAATTTTTACTGCCAAAGATGCGCTAGGTCTTATTTTCAGGGGATACCTTATTTTTCCATGAAGAAGAATACAGTACACATTTATTGTTTATTGTTTTATTAAGAGACCTTACACTTACTGTCTGCTCCTGCTGAGCTGCAGCCAACAGTGAGCTGCATGCCGGCGCCCACCACTGCGGTCCAGAATCCATTGCAGTGAGGTCTCATTTTTGGAGGGATGCCTTATATTTCAGCGAGAGGCAAAACTGTAAGTGGGTGTATTTTGGGGGGATGTATTACTTTTAGGGAAACAGAGTATGTGCATTTTAATGAAATTTTGATATGTCATGTTTATTTTCAGTTTTGGTAAAATAAATTTTAATGCAGCCTGTTAATATATGAACCATACAATATTATAAGTCTTTAATAATATACTGTACTGTGACATGATTATTAAAAAATAATGACCCATTTATGTTTCTACATTAAAATGTGTGTATTTATTTATTTATTTATTTATTCACTCTTTTTATTATTTGGAGCTATTTAGTTTTCCATCCAACAATTCAGAAACGTTTAAGCTAAACTGGCTGTAGTCCCTTCAATGTAACAACATTGTTCCCACTTTCTGTGTTTTCCATTCCATTTTTCCTTCTTTTCTATTCCTCCATGCCTTTTGAAATTCATTCATAAACAAACACTACCGTTTTCATCTTGTGTGGCTCATTGTCTTAAAGACTGCCTACCTCATTTGCGTTATTGTTAGCCCATAATTTGGATGAATTCCCATCAAGGTGGGTAAGTTTCAGGTTTATAAATGGAATTGCCTCTGAGATTCCATCAGTCTCTATGAACCCAGTAAGCCTGAGCTCTTTTATGTTTTGACTTTTGTAAAAAATTTACCCTGACTCTATTCAGGACTTCATAATCCTTTGAAAACACTCAGCTATATCCTTCTCCCG
>NW_022111373.1:39622701-39624393 GCF_000313985.2 Echinops telfairi | reverse complement strand
AAAAAAAAAAAGAAAGAAAACACTCAGCAATGATAGACAGGCATCATTAGTTCTTCTAGTTTCAAAGTCACAAGATTAGGGTTCAAGTAATCTGTTGGTTCTTTGCATTAATTATTCTTGGGAATCTTTTGTTTTTCTCACTATTCTTTGTCCAGATTAGGTATTTTGCAGATTCATCATTATTTTTTAGTATGTGTAAAGTATTTCACTGTATGTACATACCAGTAGTTCGTTTATTTATTCTTCCATTGAAGGGCACACAATTATTTCCATATTTCTGCTATTGTGAAAAATGCTATGATGAAAATGAATCTGTATATTTATGTCTATCACAGCTTTTATTTTCTTAGAGCATAACCTAATAATGGGATTGTTGGGTCAACTGGTATATTTATTTCTACTGCTTTAAGGAAGCTTTATACCATTTACCATAGTGGTCTCACCACAGTTCCACTTCAGTCCATAAGTACTCTAGTCTTTGCAAAAAGGATAAAGTATGTTGGAAGAGCTAACTGTTTTAATGATATTTAATATGATTCCCCATATGCTTTATTTAAATACTTTCCTGGCCTTTTAATCAAGCTACTAAGAGCAGCAGTAATACATTTTATATAAACAGTTATGATTGTATATGCTAATTTCATTTTCCAATGTGATCACATAGTAAAATGTAAAATTCCAGTACTGCTTACAATATGCTTTTGACTTTTCAGTGAATCCACCTTATTGTGGAGGTTTGTGTGGTACTGTGGTGCTGGAAGCCATGGCATTGGCGTTTCAAATACCTGCAGGGTCACCCACAGCAAACAGGTTGAGCAGAGCTTTCAGGCTAAGAAGGCACTGTGAAGAAGAAACAAGCTTCTGAGAAATTGGCCCTTGGAGACCTTGTGGATAATAACGGAACAGTGTCAGATACTGAAAACATCATGAATGTGAGCAGGACATTGTCAGAGATAATTCCAGAAGATGAGGTGCTCAGGTAGGAAGACACTCAAAATATTCTGACTCAAAGCTGAATCAGCCATGATGACCTTGATGGAGTAAAGCTTTCAGGAGGAAAGTCTCAGGACCTTCATTTGCTGATGGGATGCAAATCAACGTGAGAAGAAATGGCTGAAAACAGCTATTCATAGTTGGAACTTGAAATGTATGGAGTATGAAACTAGGAAAAGTGAAAGCTGTCAAAAATGAAATGGAACACATCTAGGTCACTATCCCAGGCATTAATGAGCTGAAATGGACTGGGATTGGTCATTTTGAATCAGAAACTCATAAGGTTCACTATGCCAGAAATGATAAATTCAAGAGGAACCTCTATGTATTTATCATCAAAAAGATAATTTCAAACTCTATCTTGAAGTACAAGGTTGTCTGTATTAGGATTATATTTATATACATACTAGTAAATGCAGCCAATACAACTATTAGTGATATTTATGCATCAACTCAAAAAAGTTAGTGATACAGTCTGAAATTGATCAAACATGCTTCTTCAGTCTGAAATTGATCAAACATGCAATCAAGATGAATTGATAATTATTGGTGATTTGAATGTAAAAGCTGGAAACAGAGGAAGGAACACAACTTGGAAAATATGACCTTGGTGATAGAAAGGCTGCTGGAGATCAAATGAAAGAATTTTGCAGAACTTCATCCCCAATGTGTTTTTCAACAACAAAAACTGACTATAGA
>NW_022111373.1:39613258-39621806 GCF_000313985.2 Echinops telfairi | reverse complement strand
GATTCCATTTAACTGGCATTTAAGGTCTTCTGTCATTTGGGGGCTCCTCATATCTCTGGGTCAACTGGCCAAAAAAGGTGTCACTGTACTAAAGGGTATGATTGAACCTAATTACCAAAGGGAAATTAGTTCGGTATTACATAATTGGGGCAAAGAAGACTAGATCTGGAATCCAGGAGATTTCTTACATCTCCTTAGCACTTCCATGTCCTATAGTTAAAGTGAATGCTAAACTTCAGCAATGACATTCTAAAAAGCCTAATAGTCAGACCCTTCAGGAATGAAGGTTTGCTTCACCCTACCTATGAGCTGAAATGCTTGATGAGGGAAGAGGAATATAAAATGGGTGGTGGAAATGGATGTTTATAAATAACATGTAATCAGTTGCAGAAACAGAACTGCAATTGTTATATCTCCTGTTATCAAGCATAAAATATTTTGTCTTGTTCATTTATAAAATATGAGATGTAAATGGGTTAGTGAGTTTTTGTCTGTACCTGAGTTACATGTGTCATGTTAGGTGAAATTATGACTATGATTGTTTTCATTTGGAGATTGTGTACAGTTAAAGAGATGTATACAGGGGTCAAGTTGACAATGGTGATGTTTAGACTTTGTGTCTAGTTGGCTGCGCCTATAAGAAGTTAAGGGTGGAGTGCAATCTCTCCTTCAAGTCACAGCTTCCGGAAGGTGCCTTGATGGTGTGACATTTCATATCCTTAAAAATAGATATCTAAAGAGCTCTTTCTTCTTAATGGTGTGGATCTTACATCCATTGCCCTGTCTTCCAATCCATTTAAGGGCTTAGTCCACAGTGCACCATATTGACTGTTTCCACTGGCCCGTGTTCTTCCGGCTTGCTGACTCCCCAGGCCCAATTAACCGTACTGGCCCGTGTTCTTCCGGCTTGCTGACTCCCCAGGCCCAATTAACCGTGCAAACTAGGGAAAGCTGTCAGCTTCATTTCTCACACATGGACTTGAACCAAACTGGAATTAACCAGATGAGACTTTTTATTCCCATGAAAAATTGCCATCTTGAAAACCCAAAGAGGTAGTTCTTTCCTGCCTTACATGGTTGTTAAGCGTCAGAAGTGACACAATGTCAGTGAGTTGAGTTAAAACTCACTAAGTCATTATTTTTTATATAAACTTTTCTCTTTATATGCATATATAACTGTCACTGGCTTTGCTTCTCTGGAGAACACAGCCTTACACCCCAAGCTTATGATTTAATATATGAGGAGACTTCAAGATCATGAAGACCAGGAAAATTTCTAAAAGCCTTTAACTCATTTTTCAACAAACTTTTTGAAGCCCTCTCCTGTCATTAGATTTATTTATAATCAACTACTTATAAAGAATAATAATTAACAGTAGGATTTCCAAATTTCAAAGAACAATTACTAATTCCAATTCTTTTAAAGTAATAATAATATTATGAATCATTTCTAATAAAATTTAAAGTAATAATTATATGAGTGATCATTACAATATTTTAGCAGTAAAATGCATGCTTCCATGATATGACTGTTGATTCTAGACTGGCAAGGAAGAATTACTCATTGAGTGCAGTCAGAGTTTAATTAGGCCAAAAATTCCTATTAAGAAAATTTTCATACAAATTATGGTGTTTCCTTTAAATAAAACTGCAATAACTTGCTAATTTGTCAATTGCTAAAGTATTTAAAATAAAAGTTGTCTGAAAATGTACATATCATATATAATTATATTTTATAGAGCTAGCATAGATTATTAAATATAATTATATAAATTTTTATTTAATTTATTTCATCATACATTTAAAATAAATTTGGGGGATCATTAGTATTCTTGAAATTATGAAATAAATTCCCTACACTATTTGTACATAATAACATATTGTTGTATATTTTTCTTATATAATCTGTGACTGTTCTAGAGAAATTGAAAACCAAAAAGATAAATAAAGAACATGAAGTCCAGTTCAAATCTTGATTGAAAAAATAATTACTGCATCCTGGTCCCCATTGTGATAATACATATAGAACAGCTAGTAATATGATTGTTTTGGTTAATGAGCTACTAAATGATTAACTGATGTAGTAAAGATATAAGAAGGGTAGTGTACAGGGCAATGGTCCCTTAGGGAGAGGTCACATATTCGAATACATAATGCATACAAGAAGAAATGTTTCCCTCCCATTCACCACAAATGGCTTAAGCTGACTATGATTTATATAGTTTTGTTTAATCATTGTTTACTAACCCATAGAGAATTTCATAGGACAAACTAGGCAGTTTGTGTTGGCACATATTTGTATTAGTGATGGCAGTCTTTTAAATTAATTCCCTATTTTGAATTCTACAACAAGGGTAGTCTTTTTTCTAAAGTCATTGGAACACAATTAGCATATTTATTAGCATTGATCCCCTGTTAGCTTCTCTACTAATATTTTATCCTAAAATTTATTACATTCCTAAAAACAAATCTGAAGGTTTTAGAAATTATTATTTTAATCATGTTACAATGACTAATACCTCCAAGGTTCAGTTCCCTTTTTACCAATTCGATGTCTACTAAATTATAAAAAATGTCATAACAGTGCATCTACCCTTTGGATTTTATGATCCTTTCTGGATATATTAGCACTAATTAGTTCAAAAAAGAATACTTACTGAATTTCTATCAAAAAATAAACTAAGTAACATTAAAATTGTGCATTGGGTACATATATAAGTGTGTACATGTGCTTTTTCTATCATAAACTTTTACAATGAAGACAAGAGATCAAATATTTTAGTCCATATAAGATTTTACAATAGGAATATTTTTTTTGTTCTGATCATATCTATAAACTTCAAATTTAATCTGAACTTCCAAATCTCTTGTTTGTTTGTTTTTTTAAACATACTGAAGCTTTCTCTATTTTCCAATTTTTGTTTATAGTTCTCTTTATAATTCTGTTCTAGTCATGAATAGATTGAATTAAGGAAGTTGGGTAAAAGCTAGTAGTAAAACTGTATCTTAAATTATATCTTTTGAAATTGAAGTTTAAAAATCTCTGGATTCTTTTTAACGAATGAAACTTTTCAAGTTCAGATTAAAATTGTCTACAGCATTTAGGAAATTCATCATTATATCAGATCATTTATTACATAAATAATAAGTTTGCTTGCTTATTTCCCCCTAATATCACACCCTAACCACAAAAGAGCAGAGAGCATTTTTGATCTCAAAAATTGTTTAAACGCGCAAGGAGAAATACAAGGAGCTAATTGTAGCACAGATTTCTACATGGTATCATAATGGAATGTGGCAACATACAGGTGAAGCGTGAATGCTAGACCATAGTGCATGGAAGAAGAAATGTTTGATATTCATGAAGTTGACATTAGCCATTATCAAACATTCAATAAAATCACTATAAGAAATTTCTTTGGAAAATGGAATTAGCACAAGGGAGAAGAGTGGTAAGTAACCTAGCATCTATTACAAAGAAACTATATTGGCCTAATGTGTGCTTGTGAATGAAAATTAAAGGGAGAAAAGAGAGATAATGAAAGTACTCAAGTTTCTATGATATAATATAAAATAGAGTATAGATTGTGGTTGTTCCTTGATTACCATCCCAGGAAAAATAATAGGAATCCTCAAACTATACAAAATACAGACTTTTGAAATTTTGCCTTCCTATCGTAGCTCTATCACTGTTTCCATACCAAATTAGTAGGCGTGATTTTGGGGACCAGCTACTCTGGAATCAAAAGGTCTGCTTGAGTCCTGGCTTTACATTTTCTTGTTGTGTTAACTCAGACAATTGTGTGAGTATCTTGTGCCTTAGTTTTTGTATTTGTAACTTCCACCTAATGAAAGCATTGTATATACAAAACATTTAGCCTCACGTTTCTTTCACAATAGGCATTCAATAAGTATTATTGATGCTAGGGAGGTTTTGTCAGTATATTTGCAAGAAACTTGCTTTTAGTAAGCCAAAGACAAGGGAAATGAAGCTCAGAGAAATTTTTAAATGTGCTCAATGGAACAAAGAAAGAAAATAGAAAATTAATTAAAGTCAAGACAATGTTATTCCAAAGTCTGTAATGTTATGCACAACCAACTTTCATATCTGATTTGCTTTTGAAGTATTCATCCGTGGTGCACAGAATTAAGGATAACTCTTCCTCAATAAACAAAGAAACAAATAGGCAAAAAAAGACAAAGAAACTAACTGGCTTTTGCACATCAAATGATGCACAGCTAAAGAATTGGATTATTTACAGGTAATTATAATCTAGAGTTCAGGATTCTTGTAAAATTATGCTCTTATCTTCACTAGGCATATCTGCATTCTTATCCTATGCCTCTATGAACAAAGGAATTTTTATGGGGGTGAAATCTTTATGAGTCATTGGTATTAGGTGTGGTCACGTCAGTTCCAACACATAGCAACCCTATGTGGGACAGAATGAAATACTGCCTGATCCTGTGCCATCCTCAAATGAGTTGTTTATGTTTGAGTCCATAGTTGTAGCTACTGTGTCAATGTACAAGACCTGGGGGGCCATAGGATGAGATCAAGAGCATCATATGTGAAGAAAATAAAAACTCATTAAAAGACAGGAATGAAAGAAAAGATCAAGTGGACTCTCAAACTACTCTGAATTGTAGAGTAGCTAAGGCATGTGGAAGAAAAGATGAAGCCAATGAGATGAACAGAAATGTTCTAGGACAGCTCAAGAAGACAAAGTACAATATTATTATAATGCAATGTGCAAAGACTTTGAATTAGAAAACCAAAAAAAATTCACCAAGCATATAATAAACTGAAAGAACTCAAGAAAAAGATCAACTTGAGTTACTGAGTTGCCGCTTTGAAAGATTGTATGGGAAAAATATTGAACAATGCAGGAAGCAACAAAAGAAGACAGAATGAATACATAGAATCACTATACCAAACAGAAGTAGTCAACATTCAGCCATTTGAGAAGGCCGCATATGAACAAGAACCAATGGTATGAGAGAAGAACTTGACATTTTACTGAAAGCAGTAGCTAAAAAGAAGTTCCAGGAATTAAAGGAATAGCAATTGAAATGTCTCAACAAGTTGAAGAAGCACTGGAAGCACTCACTTGTTTATTCCAGGAAATTTGGAATAGACCAACTTGGCCAACTGAGTGGAAGAGATCAATACTTGTACGTATTCCAAGAAAGGTGGTTGTTACTGAAACCAGATTTATTGACTATGCTAGGGCATTTTACTGTGTGGACCATAACAAACTATTGATAGTTTTCAGAAGAATATGAATCCCAGAAAATTACTTTGTACTCTTATGGAACCTGTGCATGGATTAAGAGGCAGTTGTGCAAACAGAATAAGACAATATTGCATAGTTTAAAATCAGGAAAGGTGTACATTCCAATGTATCCTTCCAGCATACTTATTCAATCTGTATGCTGAGAAAATCAGCAGAGAATTTGGATTATATGAAGAAGAATGTAGCATCAGGATTGGAGGAAGGTTTATTAATAAACTGTGTTATACAGATGATACAACTTTGCTGGCCCTCAGTGAGGAGGACTTGAAACACTTGCTGATGAAGATCAGGGATTGCAGCCATCAGTGTGGATTACAGCTCACTATAAACAAAATAAAACTCCTCAAAACTGGACCAAGAAGTAGCATAATGATAATAGAAAATGGTTTGAGATTTTCAAAAATTTTGTCTTACTTGGATTCACAATCAATGCTAGTGGAAGCAGCAGAAAAAATATCAGATATGTATTGTGTTAGCTACAAAACTTTCCTGAAGTGTTGAAAAGCAAGGATGTTACTTTGAGGACTAAGATGAAATTTATACAAGCCAGGGTATGTATGTTAAATCACTTCCTATGCTTTCAAAAAGTGAGCATTGAATAAAGAAGACGGATGAAGAATCCATGCATTTAAATATTGTGTTGTTTAAAAATATGTAAAGAATCATGTACTGCCAAACAAATAGGTCTGTATTGGAAGAAGGACAGCCAGAGTGCTCCTGAGAGGCAAAGATTGAAGACTTCATCTAACATGCGTTGAAAATATTGTCTGAAGAGGCCAGTCCCTGGAGGAATACATCGTGCATGGTAAAGTAGAAGAGTCAAAAAAAAGAGAGGAATCTCTTCAACAAGATAAATTGACATAGTGGCTGCACAGATGGGCTCAAGCATAAGACCAATTGTGAGGATGGCATAGTGCTGGGCAATGGCTCACTCTGCTGTGTGGAGCATTGTCCAGAGTCAGAACTAAGAGTCAGCAGTGACTGGACGGCCCTTCCAAACAGCAGCAACTGCTCTGCCAAACATGATGTAAGTTTCTTGTGGCGATTTTATTGTGTAAAAACGATAAAAGAAACTATTTGAAAAAGTTTTCAGTGGTCAAAGCGCAAACAAATTAAACCACACAATACATAGTTGGGGATTATAATCCAAAATTTATGTAAGTATTCATATAAATACACAATTAGCACATTCATTAATTTATAGCCATAAAATGAGTGTTCACATTAATAAATGTGTACATAGAAACATAAGGAAACAAGAGTAATAGACATACAGAAGAATTCCAAATAATATATGTATATCTTTCAACTCCTAGGAGGTAGAGTTTAACTTGAGAAGGCATTGCACCCAGTGACAATTCTCCCATGGGTACACTCTCCAAATGAGGAAAAAAATGGTGAGTTTACACTGGAGAAGTCTGATAAATATGACCTCAGTCAGATCCAAATGACCATCAAGAGCTCTAAATCAGCTTGTTGATTTGGGGGATGGCATTTTCACCAATAGTCTTCTCTAAAGAAGTAAATCAATAGACAAATGAATGAATGGATAGGAAGATAGGTAAATATGTAAGAAAAGAAGCAATAAGTACATAAATAAAGAGTAAATAAATAAATTATCTCAGTTTAATCACAAGAGAAACACGCCACGCAAAGTCCAACTGAGGAGAGTCTACAAAGTACTTGACCTCAAAAACTTTCAGGCATTAAAAATAATGAAAGTCTAAATAACTATCAATAATGAGGAGGATAATGAAACATGATGATTAGATATAATATAGTATACTAAATGGGTTCTGAAAGATAACTAGGAATTTAGCAAACTAAACCCACTGCCTCAAGTTAATTCTGCCTCATTTCAATCTTTTAGGACAGGGGAAGAACTTCCTGATAGGATTTCCAAGGCTGTAAATCTTTATGGAAGCATTTTGTTATATCTTCCTCTGAGAGAACAGCTGGAGGATTCGAACCAACAACCTGCAGGTTGAGTACATAATCATTGTGTCACCAGAGCTTCTAAAAGGCTATTAGGTACTAGCTAATGCAATCTAACTAGAGTATGGGTTTTGGTATATATATGCAATGATAATGGAGAAAATATTTAAGTTTTTTTTAAGGATTTCATTTAATTTATAGTCACAGTCAACACCCAAGAAAGTGGTTGCCAAGAAATCAAATAATATATAATATTAGACAAATCTGCCATAAAAAACACACACACAAAATGAACAAATTGTTTTAATGTGTCACTTTAATATCTACAATGTGACTGACCCAACCAATGGCATTTTTTATTAAATCACATGAATTTGAAAACTGGAAATTCATGCCTTTGAAATACGGTGCTGGCAAAGAATACTGAGTACACCATGAATTCCAGAAAAGTGAACAAATTTTGGAGTAAGTACATCCAGAATGCTCCCCAGAAAGTAACATGGAGAGGCACCATCACATACATTTTGACATTTTATGAACAAGAACCAGTCCTGAAGATGTACAGCATCATACTTCAGAAAGCAGAAGATCCGGGGAAAAGAAGGCCCGCAACAAGACTGCTTAACAGAATTGCTGCAACAGTTGCAACAAACATAGCAATTACACGGATGGCACAGAATAGGCAGTTCTGTTCTCTTATATATTGGGTTGCTATGAGTTGGAATTCACTCAAAGGCACCTAACAACAACATTGGTCATTATTGTTGACAAATACACCCTATAACATGTTAGTAATAGGGATAGCTGTGTGTTGATGATATGGGGACGCTGTATTAATTTGCAGTGTTATATAAATAAAAAACATTTTAAAACAATTCAAATTTTTTCTCTGTGTAGAACACTGTTAAGACAATAAAAAAACAGTTATGCACACAGTGGAAATAATATTTGAAAACCATACATATATCTGGTAAATTGACTTATATTCACACTTACAGATACACAAATCTCAAAATTTAAAAACCACCTAATTAAAAATGAGCAAAAGCTTTAATAGACAATTCATCAGACATAATATATGAATGACATATAAATTCATTAAAGATGCCTAACATAATTTTATAATAAGAAGGAAAAATAAAATCCCATATTAAGCACCTAGTAAGTAGAATGGCTAAGTTCTAACAAGTGCAATACTTAAAGGTACAGAGAATAAAGTCGCATGAACTCTGTACATTGGAGATGGGATGACAACATGGCAGAGACATGCTAGAAGATTGTGTATCAGTTTTGTATTGAGTTATTGTTTGACCAAA
>NW_022111373.1:39610720-39612307 GCF_000313985.2 Echinops telfairi | reverse complement strand
CTTGGGAGATCTTAATGCTCCTTAAAAGTAAGGAAGATAGAACTTTTCTTCATGTACTTAGGAAAGCTTATTAGGAAAGGGATGTACCTGCAACACTCAAGGAAAGGTAAGGAAAGGAAAGCCACAGGAAATGGACTGATAGAGTGACGCAACTATGTGCTCCTGCAGCACTGATGCGAGGGGCACAGGATTGGACAGTGTTTCATTCTGTTGTGCATAGAGTCATTGTGACTCCACATCACCTCCACACTAAGAACAAAATTATGTGTTACTAGGGAATTCCACAATGGGCTGCTAAAACACAAAGTCAGCAGTTCAAATTACCAGCTACTCCTGGAGAAAGATGAGGCTTTCTACGCGTGCAGATAGCCACAGTCTTGGAAAGCAACAGGAATATTTCTGTTATCCTGTTGCTGTTAGAGGGAATCTACCAGATGGCAGTGATTTTTTTTTAAGTTATCTTTTATCATATAAAACTACTATTATCTCCTCCACAGGGATGGAGAAGACAGAGGGAAAAACCAGAAACTTTTGTTATTTTTGTCACCTTTTGTGGGAAATTACACATGTATGATTGAAGTCAAGCTGTCGTTTATGCTCCCATTAAATATATATGTGAACATATCAATTAGGAAGTAGTTAAAACTATGGTTACAAAATAATAGAAATATTTATTAAACCAATATATCAAAATCCAAAGTTATTGTTTCATGACATCTAAGTCTACACCCTTCTGGAATCATTGTTTATATTTTACACTTCCATAATTAATTCTCTACTCTTTTATTTATACCATGCTCAAATGAAGAGGACATGGAACAAGTATATAAATGCTGATGTCAGATGGATCTTGGAAAGCAGAGAATACCAAAAATATAATTACTTGAGTTTCATTTACTATGCCAAGGCATTTGGCTGCATAGATCATAACAAATCCTTGCGAAGAATGGAATTTCAGATGCTTTGTTTTGCTCATGCAAAAGTTGTACATGGTTCAAGAGGCAGTTATGTGAACAGAACATGGAAATAGTGTATGATTAAAAATCAGGAAAGGTGTGTGACAGGGTTGTATCCTCTCATTGCACTTATTCAATTTGTATGCGGAGTAAATAATCAGAGAAGCTGACTTATGTGAAGAAGAATGTGGCATCAGAAATGGAGGAATGTTTATTAACAAGTCGTGACATGCAGATGACGTAACATTGCTTGCTGAAAATGAGGATGATTGAAGCATCTGTTGATGAAGATCAGCAATTTCAGCCTTTAAAATGGATTACAGCTCAATATAAGGGAAACCAAAATCCTCACAAGTGGACCAATTTTTAAAATCATGATAAATGGAGAGAGAGTTGAAGTCTAGGCTTTTCTCCTGCTTGGATCCACAATCAATGCCCATGGAAGCAACAGTCAAACGATAAAAATACATGTCGCATTAGGTGAACCTGTACTCCACAAGACTTCTTTAGAGTTTTGAAAAGCAATAATGTTCTTCTGAGGACTAAGCTGGGTCTGAACCAAGCCACGGTACTGTCCTTTGTCTCATTTGCATGTGGAAGTTGGATATTGAATAAGGAAGTCTAAAGAAGA
>NW_022111373.1:39608048-39609330 GCF_000313985.2 Echinops telfairi | reverse complement strand
GATAGCTATTTAAATTATTAAATATCCATCTGTGTAGTTCCTAAATTTTCTCATGTGGCATTCCATAGAAACAGTCTTTAAGTCCAGGAGACGTGATCATTAAACTCCCTTTCAACCAGAAGGTTTCATGTTTTCCAAGAGTATAATTTGTATACCTTATATATATTAATATTTATGATCATAATTATGTACGGCATAATTATGCGAAGTTGGCGATTAATATTTAGATCTGGGCATGGATGGTGTTGTAACATTGTATGGTAATAAAAATATATCAATTGATGTCACATAAACTAGTATAAAACTAGCTTGCCAATACTTCCATGTTTTATAAATTAAGCCCAATGGGCATTGCTGCTTTGAACAATGTCTTCATGCAGAAAGAAATATTGTAGTGCATGTTTGCTCATTTTTCAGAAAATAAATTTACCCACATAATAGTTCACACAGTTCTGTGTGACTTATCAGGTATTTGGCCTTCTGGCTGTTTCTCACCTTATCCACTTCTTCCCTCATTCCCTCTTTATATTATAGCTATACTGGTTTTCTCAAAGTTTCTCTAAATCTCTATAAACTCTCTATAAATCTCTTTAAACTCTCATATGGGTTTCTGTGTGCTTACAAAACATCCTCACTCCTGATTTATGAAATTAGTTCTTATTCTATTATTATTACTACTTGTAAAGACACTTAGGTAGACCGTCTTTTCTAAACCCTCAGGGTAAGTAGGTGCATTTGCTCTACATGCTTAAATTTCTCTGTGGCCCCTATAATAATATGTAAACATTACCAATTGCTCATTGTCTTATTTTTAAATCAATTTAAAATAGATATTTGTGTGGCTGTGTATGCAGTCCTCAAGGCATTAAAACATATTTGGAAAACCACCACCTCACTCTAGATAACAAATCATTATTTTAGTTCACAGAACACCTTCCTAATGTTGTTAGGTGGCACTGAGTTTATTTTGACTAAAGAAACCTCATGACAGAGTAGAAAAGCCCCATAGGACTTTCTTGGTAGTGTTCTTTAGGCAATCAGTTACTGGGTCTTTCCTTTTTTCTTGGTGCAGTTTATTTTTATTTTTACAACCAGGGATATTTCTCTTTCTTACCTTCTTCATACCACACTCTATCCAAATCTCAAACTCTTAGCAATTACTGGTCTTTTTTTTTTAAATCGTTTTATTAGGGGCTCATACAACTCTTATCACAATCCATACACACATCAATTGTGCAAAGCGCATTTTGAGGACTAAGCTGGGTCTGAACCAAGCCACGGT
>NW_022111373.1:39592539-39604200 GCF_000313985.2 Echinops telfairi | reverse complement strand
TTCTTGCTATTGAAATTTGGTCCCTCCTTTCTTTTCTTAGGTTTGCAAGTGGTCTGTTGATTCTGTTTATCCTATCAAAGAACCAGCTTTTTACAGCATTTTTTCCATAGTTTTCTTATTTTCCTTCTCCTGAATTTCAGTCCTGATTTTTATCATTTCTTTTCATTTGCTGTTAGTAGGATTGTCCTGCTGACTCTGCCCTAGTTGTTGTAAATTTTGTGCCAGCATATCAGTTATGAGTCTCTCTTCCTTTGTCAGGTGTGCATGTATTGCTATGAAACTTCCTCTGATAACTGCCTTTGCTGTGTTGCAGGGTTTTGGTGTGCTCATTCTCATTGGTTTCTTGAAATTTCCTAATTTCGTATCTGATCTGTGCCAGTACACACTCCTTTTTCAGTAGAGAGTTATTCATCCTCCAATTGTTTGCTCTTGTTTTCTTCGTCTTCCTTTTGTTGTTTTCCAGCCTTATGGCACAGTGGTCAGAGAGAGAGGTCTGTATGATCTCAATTTGCTTAAATTTATGTAGATTCGCCTTATGCCCCAGCATGGTCTATCTTCTAATATGTGCCATGTGGGCTTGAGAAGAATGTGAATTTTTTTTAATTTGGATGAAAAGCTCTGTAACTATTTATCAGGTCAAATTGTCAAATTATAGTGTTTAGATCTCTAGCCTCCTTGTTGAGTTTCTTTCCCTGTGATCTATCTTTCTCAAAGAGGGGTTTGTTGAAGTCGCCCACTATAGTTGTTGAGGCTGTGATTTCTTTTTTTTATCTTTTGGAGTGTTTGGTTGACATATCCAGCGGGTCTCTCATTCGGGAAATATATGTTTACAATGCTTAGTAGTTCTTTGTCTATCATTCCCTAGAGCATTATATAGTGTCCCTCCTTCTCACTTTTTATGGTTTTCACTTTGAGGTCAATTTTATTTGAAATTAGGATTGCAACCCCTGCTTTTTTGAATTGTTGTTTGCTTGGTATGATTTTCTCCAGCCTTTGATTCTCGGCTTCTTTTTGTCTGTAGCCTTGAGATGTGTCTCCTGTAGGCAGAAGATTGATGGATTGTGTTTTCTAAGCCAGTCTACAAGTCTCAGTCTTTTAATGCCTGAGTTCAAGCCATTGATATTCAGGGTTATTATCTCCATCTGCGGACTCTGTGATGTCATCTTATAGCTTTGTGTTTGGTGTTTTCCTATTTTCCTTTCTCATTAGCCTGTTGCGCATGTGTGTTTGTATCATTCTTGAGTTCTTTCCATCCTTAAGCTAATGCTATCTTGGAGTATGTTTTCTCTTTGTTGCCCTCTTGGTGAGTTTGTTCTATGTGGATGATTCTTATTTATGCTTGGTGAGTGTTGTTTTTCTGCCCATATTGGGTTGGCAAGGATCTTTTATAGGCCTGCTCTGGTGTTGCAGAGGTTGGGCAGAGGTTCCTGCAAGAGCTTGCAATGTTGATAAGTGTTAGTTGAGCTGCCTTATGCCCCCAGGTACACAGGCAGAAATTCCCTGGTGAGAAGTTGGGCAGAGTATCCCCTGGAGGGAAAGCAGGGCTTTCCCCAGCCTCAGGCTATCTACACAGGGTAGAGCTCACCTAGCTGGGTGTGGTGCAGCCATAAATGCCCTAGGCTTAGGGGAGTGGTCTGGAGGTCAGCAGGAAAGACACAAAGAGGAAGAAAAAAATTTAAAAGTAAGACCCCTTAGACTGTGCAGTAATGTAAGGAAGAGAGGGAAACAAGGGCAACAATGTAGCTGAGTCTTGATCCCTGCCCATGGAGCTGCAAGGGTTTAGTCCCTGTACTGAGGCAGTGGCGGCCAGCCACAGCTGACCCAAGAAAAAGCCCCTGCGCAGATCTCCAGGACTGTAGGGGGCAGAAAGAATAGATGAAAACAAAAGTCACAATGTAGTTGAAGCCCCATCCCTGCCCGTGGAGCTGCAAGGGTTTAGTCCCTGCCCCAAGGCAGTAGTGGCTAGCTGTGGCTCTGTTGATACCTACGGGCTCCTAATGGTCCCAGCTCTGGCAGAGACAGTGGCGGGGCCAGGGTCAAGCCCCAGCCAGCTTCTACTGAGGTAAGCTAAAAGCCCCCAGCCCCTCAAAACCCCATGGGTCTGTGCCTCTTTATCTTCATGATGCTCCTCCTGTGTTCCAGCAGCATTGAATTTCCCTCTAAGTAACTCTTCTGGGCTGAATTCTGCAGAGTCCCTCTGGTATGTGTCACTCCATCGCCATCTTCCCAGAAGTCCTTGGTTTTTAATACCTTAAGGAGGTATTATGTAGCAGATTTTCCCAATGCAATGTGTTCTTTTATAACCTGACTGCTGTTTCCATGAGTGTTTCTGTGGACTCTGGTGAATAAAATTGACAACATCATTTTTTTTTACATTTATAATTTTGCTAGGATGAGTTATCTACAAAGCATAATCAGTGGCCCTTATATGTGTATATAAAGAAAAATTCAATCAAGAATTTTGAGGCTCACACAGTTGTAGACATGACTAAATCCAATCCAACTCAAGTGTGAGGGTCAGATGTTTGGCAGGAGATTTTTCCAGACTCCTGTAGCTTCTGGGACTTTCTGGGATTGTCTGAGAAAGACAATGTCAGAAACAGAAATGAAACAACATGTGAAGGTAGAGGGAGATGAATACAAGGTCAGCAGGTCAGTCTCGTGGCAGCAGTTTCCTGAAAGCAAATTGTACAGGCAATGCTATCAGCTATAATCCTGAGGGTTGGCCGCCAATATTTAGCAGCTCATTGGCTCAAATCCAGAAAATTGGAGGTCAATGAGACAGATGCAGGATTCATCCCAGCAGTAGGGACCAGAGAAGTCCTCCCATATAAGCTTCTGAACTAGGAGTAGGCCACACTGAGAAAATGTCCTTTCCTGTATAGCAGAACAGTGACCAGAGAAGCGAGGCTGCACTCTTCCATACTCCTTTTAAAATTGCTTTGGTGCTCACAGCAGATTCCATCTTGGAGTTGTTTATATTAGGTTAGATCTAATCGCTGGGAGCCCTCAACTGCAAAAATACTAAGAATCCTGGTCCAGCTAACTTGACACAAAACCAAATTATTGCAAACATGATGTCTATTTGTTCAGTTGTGAGTATATTTCTTTTCTTTGCATTGAGTTGCAATCCAAGGGAAATTTTCAGTCTTTAATCTTCATTAGAAAATCCGTCAAGTCCCCCTGGCCTTCAGCAACATGATTATGTCAAAGGCTATTAATACAATTCCTCCAATCCTGATGCTGCTTTATTCTTCATTTAGCCCAGCTTCTCAGATTATTAGTTCAGTTTACAGAATGATTAAGTATTGTGAAAGGATACAATGTTTCATTTACCGTTCTCCTCATTTTAAACCATGGAGTAGTTTGCTGTATTGTTCCATTGACTACCTCTTATTCAATGTACATAAGCACGAAGAATTGTTCAGTAAAACTCCTTCTTTGAAAAATTATCCATTGCTTTATATGTTCCACACCATCAGATGATTTTTGCCTAATTAATAAAACAAAAACAACCCATCATTCTAGTATTCTACGTATTTGGAAAAGATCCAGCTAAAGTCCGTAATGATATCGCTCGTCATATTCTCTTCTGAATCCAGCTTGACTTTCTGACAGCTCCTTGTCTATGTGCTACTGAACTAGTTTTAATTTTTTCCTCAGCATAATTCTATTTGCATATGATATTAAAGACATAGTTTGGTGATTTTATTATTATGGGGGGTCACCTTTCTTTGGAATATGCACAAATGTGGCTCTCTTTCAGTCAATTGGTCATATGGTTTTCCTCCAAATTCCATGGTTTCCACTAATGAGTGCTTCCAGTGTTTTATCAGCTTCTTGAAGTTTCAAATGCTATTTTGTCAATTCCTGGAGCCTTTTTCTTTTTTTTTTTCTATGCCATCAGTACAACTTGAACTTTTTTCTTTCAAAACTATTAGTTTTTGATCATATGCTATCTTTGGAAATAGTTGAACATCAACAAATTATTTTTGGTACAGTGGCTCTGTATTCTTTCCATTGTCTTTTGATGCTTCCTATATCACTCAACATTATTTTATATAATTCTTTAATATTTTATTCATTGCCTGACTATTAATTTATCTTATTTTGAAATGTGTTGAGTGTGCTCTCCCTTTTTTTTATTTCCAACTCCAAATTGTTGCACATTTCATTAAAATGATTTATTCCTTCTTCTTGAACTGCCCTTTGAAATTTTCTATTAACCTCCTTTAATTCAACATTTTTTCCTTTTGCTTTAACTACTTTATGTTCAAGGACAAGTTTCAGAGTCTCTTCTGCTCTTGTCTGTCTTACCAGTCTTTTGAATGGTATTTTATTTCTTCATATATACTAATCTTGATGTCAACCCACAAAATCCCAGGTCTTCGGTCATTTGTGGTCAATATGTCAAATATTGAAATGGCATATACTCAAAGTATTTTGGATCTTGTGGATTTTAAAGTTTTTTCAGATTCAACCTCAACATAAGTAGGAGTCATTGATAACCTATTGTACCGTCATCGCCTGGCTTTATTTTGTCTGATGATATTGAGCTTCTCCACAGTCCATTTCAGAGTTCTAAGCAATTTGATTCCTCTGTATTACTTTTGGTGAAGTATACATGTATCATTGTCATGTGTATTCTTGAAAAAAGATATTTTGATAAAGAAGTCATTTGTCCTATAAAATTATACCATATGATTCCCAGCCCCATTTGTATACTAAGACTATATTTTCCAAAGCTATATGATCCATCTTCTTTGTTTCCAATGTTTGCATTCAAATTGCAGGGTTTATCGATGCATCTTGATCACGTTTGATCAGTTTCAGACAAAATTTTATATTGATAAAATTCTTCAATTTTTCATCACTATATTTATTGTTTAATACATTAATTTGGTTAATAATTGCAATAAGTGGACTTTTTATCAGCGAGTAAATTTTATCTAATCACATATTTCATTATTTAAAAATATATCTTTAAGTGTTATTTTTGATAATTAGTATAATACAATTTCTGGCATGATAAACCACATTGCTCCATCTATGTTACTAAGATTAACTCTATTTTGAAGAGTCAGCTTTACTCCCTGTTGTATTTAAGTTCTGTCTAACCTGTGGAGATCATCTTCTGGCAGTATATATTATAATGTTTTACGGCTATGCATACAATTTTTCATAGATAATTTTTAACAAATGAGCATCTTAATCCTTCGTCCTTGTTCGTTCATAGTGTGGAACCACCACTGAAATTTGTTCACCATGGGTGACTCTGCTGGTATTTAAATACTGATAGCACTGCTGTATTTCAACAGCATAGCAACATTCAGGTCAGCAGATGAGTGTGAATGATTAATAATAGTGCAACATTTTCTAGTTCTTAACAATGACGGTAAGTTTGTTTATTGTATTTAATCATTCTTTTTCTTTTAATTAGTAAAGGACACTATCTGTTGCCTGGGATGCTTTTATAAATATATATGTTGCCTTGAGTGGGCCACCAGGAAAAATAGTCATTGAAAAATTGATCATTACCTACTGTTTTTTCTTTTTGTTTTCTAGTTTGTTGCAAATGTGTTTCCCAAAATCAGTCATTTACTGTATCCAAATTCCTGCTACACACATTCCTATTACTTATCAATATAACATCTTATAAATATGAACATAACCTATATTTTTATAAACCATAGCCACCTACTGAAAATATATATCTTGTATTTAGTCTACCTTATTGTTAACAAATAATAATAGGTAATAATAGATTGTATATTACAGTGGGGGAAAATTACTTGTAGCTTTTCTATGCATAGTCTTTGTAACTCCCACTTTGTAGAGGAATCTCACTAGAGAATTGGTCATATTTCTAATACACTTACTACAAAGAGAGCTATTTCAGAAGCAGAAACAAAGAACACCATGACAACAATAACAATAAACCAGGAGTAATATGCTTTGAGATCTATTCATGACAAGAAGGCAAAGGAGCAGCTTCAAGAGACCCGACTGAGAAGCAGTATTTCTGGGTCATAGGATCAGTAAAGCTTAGTGCCTTTAGGCAGTAGACTGGCTTTCAGTGAAGGATGCCTTTTGAGCCTGTATTAGTATTTAAAGAGTTTTTTAACACTTGCCTGAGAGGGTGTGACTCAATACATGGTTCATAAAAGACAATGCATACGAGCAGGCACTGTACCATTAATGTTTTAAAATTCTGAATTGTGATAACCTATTAACTTCCCTAAGAAATCCAATAATCATAAGCACTGTGGTTGAGTTCTGTATGGTCACTGCAAAAATTATCCAACCCAGCAGAGATGTAGTGTGCCTTGAGAAAACTGGTGTCACAACAGTATAAAGCAGTTGGAGTATAAAGACGCATCAGACCTCTGCCTCATAGGAGTAATTTCTGAGCAGATGTCGAGATGGATTTTTCAGTCCCTCTTAGGGAGCATTTACATGAGTTCACCATGACTTACAGGAGCACTGCAAGGCAGCTAACAGCAACAACAACAGAACATTCAACAACCCAAACTTCTTTGGCTTATTCTGGGATAATTTTGATGACCCTCATATTACTTTTCTTTCTTTCTGTGTTTGGGGAAGATACCCTGCTAAATAAAGGCATAAGCATAAGAAAAGGCATAAATTTCTAATGCGCCCTTCCCCTCTATTGCATGTTTCTAATCTTAAGCCAGAAAGCAATGCGAAGACAGGTTGAATAATTGTACCTTTAAATAAAGTCTTAACTTTTCACCTTTATTTGGATGAGACATTGTATGAATTAAAATTAAATTATTTGCGTGAGAAATTTTGATCAGTTGAACCATAACTGCACAGAATCCTTTATTTAGGATATATTCATGTTATGAGAAAATTAATTTACGATAATCTGTTTTTTATTTTGTACACCTTAACATTAGTAATATGGGCAATACATAAAGATTTATTTGTAAGTTTATATGTAATGTTTACAGACTCCAAAGGAAAATAAACAGAAGATTTACAAAATCCTAATAAACAGCAATAATTGATGAAAAGATAAAAATCAAACAAAACTATCCTTTTAACATCAAAATCCATTTATTACAGTCATCAGAATGGAGCTCTGTCCCAAAAGGGAAACTAGTTGTATATACATCTTAGTATGAGTTCTCTAGAGAATTAAAACCAGTTATTCTTTGTGTATGTATGTATAGAAAGAAATTTACAGCAAAAGAAAAAAGGCTCACATAATCCTAGAAGTGAGTAGGTCCAAGTACAAGCAGGTCCAGGCCCATGTATCAGATGTTAAGCTGGAGGTTTCTCCTAACTTACAGAGCTTGTGGGCTGATGAACCCAAGGTGGGCAAGAAGATCACAGACTGATGGCTTCAACAGAGGATGAATTCACATTCAATAGATTAAGTCTGTAAATGAAGAGGCTAATGAATTGAGGGCCAGCAGGTCAGATAGCTGGTTGTTGATGGCTTCTGGGATCATTAGGTAAAATGGCTGATTGTGAGCTCAAAGCCAAAGATTTGGTGGCTGATGAGCCAGATTCAGGAACCAGACTTGGCAAAAAGTAAACAAGTTTTTCCCACATCAACCACTCTTTAGGAGGTAGGCCACACACATGAGGAAGCTTAATTTTATCAGAGCTATGATCTAAATAAAGTGTTGCATTCAACCCTAGTTTATATCATTGTGAAGCTTACAACTGATTGCTTGTGATTACAGCATGTTAGATTAAGCTATGGGAGAGTACTAGGTGTTACCAGCAAAACCACTGAGAATTCTAACACAGCCCTATTGACACAAAGCTTAATTATAGGAATATATATACCATGTAAACATGGTTGCTTGTGGCTTCTCACATTTCAAATAAAAAAATTATATATAGACTTTACTAAATACTGTATATACTTGAGTATAAACCGACCCAACTATCCACCGAGATGCCTAATTTACCACAAAAACGGCATTTAAAATGTGCTGAAAAACAGCTTATACATGAGTATATACAGTACTACTAAATGGGGTATGCCAATTACTGCTACAATAGAAAAACAAAACTATTCACAAAAGAAGGATCCAGAGACACATTAAATGGGTGAGAAAAAGCTAACAATATCTCAAAATTGCCGGGTAAATATCTACTTTATCTACTATCTTGGTCTGCAATACAGTAGACACAATTATGTGTTTGGAATGCTTGCTTTCATGTTTCAAAAAGTGACTTTAACCACCAAACAATATAAATTTGCTGTTTTACTCAAGATTTTCTTGGGTTGAACTCACATTTCATAAAACTAACCTCTCGTGCATAGGACATTCATAGAGATCTAAATTCAGGCATGTACATATGTAAATATATTTATATGTAATTATAGGGAAATAGATCTATGTACTTATAGCTATATGTTAAGAATTAAGGTAGCAGATGGACATTGGACTTCAACTCAAGTACTCCCTCAACTCAAGAATACTTTGTTCTCATATCATAATCCCGCATTCTGTGATGCTCACCTTCCTGACACGATAGCTGAAAACAAAATGGGCACATAAGCAAATGTGGTGAAGAAAGCTGATGGTGCCCAGCTACCAAAAGATATAGTGGCTGGGGTCTTAAAGGCTTGAAGACAAACAAGCAGCCATCTAGTTGACAAACACAAAGGCCACATGAAAGAAGCACATCAGCCTATGTGATCATGAGGTGTTGATGGGATCACGTATTAGCCATCTTAAAGACACAGAACAAAATCATAACAATGTGAATGGGAGGTGGCGGGGCATGGATTGGAGACCCAAAGCTCATCCCCTTACAGGAGGGGCACAAGGAAGAGATGAGTCCATCAGGGTGCAGTATAACACCAATGAAACATACAACTTTCCTCTAGTTCTTTAATGCTTTTACCCCCTACCTCCCCACTATCATGACCTCAATTCTACCTTACAAAACAGACTAGACAAGAACACACACATTGCTACAGATAAGAGCCCACAGCACAGGGAATCCAGGCTAGATAAACCCCTCAGGGCCAACAATGAGAATAGAGATACCAGGAGGATAAGAAGGAGGTGGCGGGAGAAACGGAAAATCAATCACAAGAATCAATTTATAACCCACTCTCAGGGGGAAGAATGACAGAAAACTGGGTGAAGGGTGACAGAGGAAGATGTATGACATGAAAACAATAATCTATAACTTATTAAGATTCATGAGGGAGGGAGGGCAGGAGAGGGGAGGGAGAAATGAGGAGCTGATATCAAGAGCTCAAGTAGAAAGAAAGTGCTTTGTAAATAATGATGGTAACGTATGTACAAATGTGCTTGACACAATGGATGAATGTATGGATTGTGATAAGAGATGTAAGAACCCCCAATAAAAGTATTTAATTAAAAAAATTAACCTCTCCTCATTATGTATACCTATCACACTTTTCACTTCTGAATGTTAAAAATCATAAATATTTCATTATGAAAATAATCCATAACAGGTTTCACACATTAAAAATAACCAATTAAAAAATAGAAATTAAAATGGCCAAACAGACCTTCTTTAATTTACTATGTAAGCTTCATACTTGTCAGGAGATGGTCACTGGATTGTCCTTAGACCACTAAAACATCGTATCTCCACTCAAGTCTTGAGTTTCCTCCTCTGTCAAATAAAGCAATTAGACCAGGTGACCTTTGTATCACCGTTAAAGATATCTACAATTGAAAAATATGTATATATCTATAATTTTTCCTACTGTGAAAATAATTAGTCTTTATAGTAAAAATTTTATTAGGGTTTGTGTACATATGTGAGTATATTTTGATTAAGATAATTAAATATGTCTAATATGTAGTTTAATATCCTTTGAACTAGGCTTCCAGGAATAAGAACTAACTAAAGACATGTTGTTTAGCAAAACCTTTCGAGGTACAAAGAAGCTTAGTATGTTGAGGTCAACTATTTAGGGAGCATAGGTTTTTTTCCCATTGAATTTTTGCCTAATACACTGCCTCTTTAAACATCAATATAACATTAATCACAGTGTGGAATACAGATTCTAGGGAAAGGCTGCTAGTCCCTCTCCCGTGAATTCACATAAAGGATGTTCCTCTCATCCAAGTAATTCTGAAGGTGACAAATATTACAGATGCTGAATTTATGAGAATGCTTGCTCCCTGTTTATTAACTCATCCATCTTGTGTGAAATAAAAGGACCAAACAGTAAGACAAGTGGGCTTTTCTTATCCTGTCAGCTCAATGATGTTTTAAAGTAATCAATATCTATAATTACTAAATCCTGCCAAAGCAACTTAACCCTTCACTACCTCATTGTTGCCTGTACTTCTTAATATGGGGGCAAGAATAAATCCAAAATTAATTGGGTAGAATACAGCCCTAATTTTGACCTGAATTCTTTCACCAGAACCCACATTTGTTTACCAACATCACATCCTGTGTTTCCTGAAGTTATGTATCAAGTTTTCTCAATTGAAACCATTTTAAAGAAAATCTTGGAATACTTCTTAAGTGTTCATATTTGCTTTTTATAGGAGCTCTCACTAGTACTCGGCTGCTGACCTAAACTGCTGATAGGCAGTTGAAACATATCCAAAGGATCTTTGGAAATTCGCTTCCATACACTATGAAGCTGTTCTAGTCTGTCACATGAAGACACTATCAGTAAAAATTAGCACCACCACCATCATCGTTTTAATAATTGTTTCATGTATAATGCATATGTCAGATGCATTATTGAGAGATTATGACTGTATTTTCCAGGGTCTTATGAGTTCAAAATAAAATAAAATAAATTTAGTCTATCTAAATATGTGAGTTTTAAACTGCATAAGGAATGGAACACCTTTTCTTGTGATTTTTATGTTAAAATATAAGATATAAGTCACTCAGTAATTCAGGGAAAGCAGCTTCCCTTTAAAGCTATTGGAAGACTGTGGACAACTGAAACACAAGCATGCACGTATGCAATAAATCAACAACAAATAACCGAAGGCAACATGCTAGAGGGACCAGCTAATGTGTTTAGAGTAGAAGAATAAAAATATAAAATGTTGAAGCAAGACAACATTTTTAAAAAAACAAAAGAAAACAGCCAATTTTTCAAAATTCTGTACTTCAATGTGAATCTATACGATTCTTGTGTGTGAAGGTAATTTTTAATCCATAAAAAATGTATTCATAATTTTCCTTTAGAGAGACTATAAACAAAACTACAAAGAATAAAGCGACTTAATTATCCTATAGTTATGCAGTTTTAAAGTCCCATATAGAATATTTATATTTTCATAGACTCATTTCCATTACCTTAAAATCAGCTTCTCAAAATTTAGAAGTTTCCTGGTGTCAAGATATTTCAGGGTTGTTGTCTTTTATTCTATAGTTCCCAATCTCTCAATCTTGTAGTTACGCATATCTGTCTCTCACTCATAGCTGTATCTCTAAGAGTATTCGTGTCTCAAGTTTTGCAGTCTTGAGATAAAATATTCCTGAAAAATAACATAAAGTATGTCTCACACAGATTATCTCAGAATTCTACAGTCTAGTAGAAAACACCTAATACTGAGTTGTAACAATAGTAGTTAGTCTTCATACCCTATTGGAGGGAAAGCATTACAATAATCTTCAATGAATTCAAAGTATGAAGTGATATAAATTTAAGTAAAT
>NW_022111373.1:39590378-39591836 GCF_000313985.2 Echinops telfairi | reverse complement strand
TATATATATAAAAGAGAACAATATACTATGACCTAGTAGGGTTTATCACAGGATTTCAAGGTCAATTTAACATTTGAAAATCAGGCAATGCAATAAGCTATATTAAAGAATAAGAGTAAAATCATATTGTCATCTCACTAGGTGCACAAAAGGCATGTAAGAAAGGCAAAACCTTTCATGATGTTAAAAAAAAATACTCTCACCAATTTAAGAATACAAGAGAAAATTCTCAGGTAGATAAAAGAGTCAATGAAGAATAAAGTTAAATTAAATATTAATTACCATTCCTCTAAGATTCGGAGCAAGACAACAATGTGCACTCTTTCCAGTACGACTCAGTATTTATGGTGGATTCTTTATCCAGTCAGAAAGGACAAAAAAAATTAAATAGAAGTTTAAATCAGGAAGAATATTTATGTTTATTCACAATCAATGTGATTATATGTGAAGAGCACAGAAGAATGCGCAAACATTCTTATGATAATTAATATAAGATTGAATTTATATGAATATAATAAGTAAATGTAATTTAACAAAGTCATAAATACAAAGACATTTATAATAATTTTATACAAAATATTTTAATGTCCAATGAAAATTATTTAATTAAGTTTTTAAAAATAAATTTCTATAGATACATCTTTTTTTAAATGTGCATTTCAAGAATGAGGAATAGCTAAAATTTTATCTTATTTTCAAGCTAATATGGTAGCCTGTCACCATGTCATTAATATTTTCAGATGATAGGAAATCTCTTCGTTGGGAAAAACAAATGTATTTTAGGAAGCAGTAACAAACAAATTATTAAAATTGGCATGAGTTTTTAAACCCAATGCAAACAGGAAATATAAATATGGATCTAAGATGCAAATGCTGAATGAGAGTGCAAGATTTGGGGGTTTATGGAATGAGTCTTTTATAATGGATTGTAATTCTTTCTAAGTTTTGCTCTCAGGAGGCATTTAATAGTGAAAAAAAAGTTGCCCATTGCCAAGAAGCCTTCACAAACTTTCAAAGCTTTGCTGAAGAAATCTTTTTGAAAAGGGTGCCCAAACTCCACTAAGGAATTAATTTGATTACTATCAAAAATTTTGAAGATAATTTCCACATTCAATTTCAAATTTTTGAAAGAAAGTAAAAAATTATAAGATTGCAGTCACAATAGATTTTTTAACAAAAAAAGTAGAAATTAAAGAATAAAAATACAGTCTCAACTATTTTTCATTTACCAAGTAATGCAAGGTGTTCTTTTATTTACTTTAATTTTGTAAGGGAAAAGTATGCTTTGTTAGCAAGTAATTTTAAAAATAGCATATATCATATTTGATTTGGGGACAAATATATATTAAATATATAGACGTTAATGACTCATGGTAGTGTCTAAACAAAAACTGATTTCCTAAATGAATGTTTGGAATTTATGCTTTTGCACTTTTTTATATGAAGCTGTTTGAGATA
>NW_022111373.1:39585388-39586442 GCF_000313985.2 Echinops telfairi | reverse complement strand
ATATAATCCAACTTCTCATATTATATGCTTAACATACAGATTGAAAAGTTAAGGTGAAAAGTTACAACCCTGATGCACATGCATCATTTCCTTGTTCTGTTCACACAACTGTTTCTTGATCCACGTAAAAATTCCAAATGAGCACACTGAAGTGTTTTGAAGTTCCCATTCTTCCCAAGGTTTTCCATAGTTTAATAAAGTACATATAATTCAATGCCTTCGTGCAATGATATCTCTTGTTCCATGTCCTTTTTGAATCTGACCTGAACCTCTGGAAGTTCTGTGCCAAAGCACTGCTGCAAACCTTTGTCGTATGATTTTAAGCAAAATGTTACATGAATGGGACGTCAATTATATTGTTCTATAGTTTGAATATTTTATTCGGTCTCCTTTCTTTGGAATGGGCACAGATATCAAACTCTTCCAGTCAACTGGCCAAGTAACTGTCGGACCTAATGTCGGGGGTTTAAGTGGAGAGAAAATGTTTTGAGAATGATGTACAAATGCGCTTTACACAATTGATGTGTGTATGGATTGCGGTAACAGTTGTATGAGCCCCTAATAAAATGTTTTAAAAAATAAGTAAATAAATAAATAAAGTAACTGTCTTTCAAATTTCCTGGAATAGATGAGTAAGTGCTTTCCGTGCTTCATCAGCTTGTTGTAACAGTTCAATGAGTAGTCTAGTCCATCAATTCCTGGAGTCTGGCTTTGGCCAGTGCATTCAATGCACCTTAACCTTTAACATACGCTGCCTCCTTAAATGATGGACTGTTGACTATTTCTTTTTGGTACTGTGTCTCTCCATTTTCTTTCCATCTTCTCTTGATGATTCCTGCATCACTCAATATTTGCCCATAGAATCTTTCAAGATTGCAACTCAAGACATACATGTTTTTTAATTCTTTCTGTTTCAGATATGCTGAGCATGTTCTTCACTTTGTATTTTCTAATTCTAGGTCTTTGCATATTTCATTATAACATTTCACATTGTCCTTTCTAGCTGCCCTTTGAAAGTTTCTATTCAGCTCTTCCCCCACCCATATTATTAGGA
>NW_022111373.1:39577979-39584835 GCF_000313985.2 Echinops telfairi | reverse complement strand
GCATCTCAGCGCTGGCAGGGGTCTCCACATGGCTGCTTCAGCACCCAGGGTTGCATGGGGGTGGGTCCATGCAGCTTCTCTTTGGGGATGTCTTGCAGGAAGTGAGCCTTGCCAGCTGCAGCAGGGAACTTACTAAGGCAGCTGCACACTGTTCTGGCCATCACAAAGCAAGAGACCTGAGAACTAGAAAGTCGAGGTTCACCAAGCCATTTATCTCTCTGCCCTTCAATTAACCCCACATGTGTTTATCGTCCAGGTTGGCACAATAAATTTTAACTATCCCATTCACCTACCGTTCTGTTATTCATTCCCCTCGAGTGGGGTTATATAGTCATCGATGCTATCAGTCCTCCTGCTTTTATGTACCCACAGGGACTCATTGCTCCCATTACTATTTCTTAAGGGTTTATCTATCTTGCTTTGAACCATCTTAATTGTACAAATGAACATACACAGATCGAACAGGATTAATGAGGTAAATCTAAGGCCATAATAGTAGGGGGAAGAAATATTAAAGAACTAGAGGATAGTTTATGTGTTTCAACATTACTAGACTGCACCCTGGTTATACCATCAACTCTGTGTAGCCCTTTTGACTCCATCATTTATTTCATTTGCTTTAGATACTCTCTGAATAAGAGCAATATCTATAGTCTCCTCCGACATCCACTTTTATCTTTTCTTCTTTCCCGTGCTTAATGACGTTCTGATTTCTTGAATGATGTCCTTTCACAGCTCAGCCGGTCTTCTGTCATTAGTGTTCAATGCACAAATCTGTTTCTGAGATGTTCTCAAAATTCAGATGGGATAGGCTCAAGGTCATACTTTTGCTTTTGTGCACTTGTTTATATTTTTATTCAACTTTTCCCTGATCTTACATATAAGCGCTTGATGGTTTGTTTCATAGTAAGGCCCTTGCTTGTTCTTAACTGCTAATATTGAGTTACTCCTGTGGTCCTTCATACGGACGTAGTCTCTTTTTTTTTTTCTGTGCATCCTATCTGGAGAAGTTCATGTATTGTGTTGTTGGGAAAATGTATTTGCTATTAACAAATCATTGGTTTTGCCAAATTGTATCATGTGATCTCCAATTTCATTTCTACCCCCAAGTCCATATTTTTTCTACTACGGTTCCTTTACGTCTGTTTCCAACCCTTGCATTCCAATAACCAATAATTATCAATGCATCCTGATTGCATGTTTGATCAATTTTTACTGAAGTTCTTAGTAGAATTCTTAAATTTCTTCACCATCACTAACTTTTGTGGTTGGTGCATAAATATGAATAATACTTGTATTGTTTGGATTTCTATGAAAGGGAGATAGATGTATTCCTATCACAGACAGCATTGTACTTCACGATGGATTTTACCATGTCCTTCTTGACATTGAATGCCATACCATTCATTATGATTATGTTATTCCTGGAATAGTAAAACATATGATTTTCTGATTAATAATGGCCAATGCCTCTCTAGTTCACCTCACTAATGCTCAGAATCAATCTTTATGTATTCCATTTCATTTTTGATGATGTTGACAATTTTCCTAGATTCATACTTGGCACATTCCAATTCTGGATGATTAGCTGATTTTGCAGCTGTTTGACCTTGCCTTGAGTCGTGTCCCATGGTTAAATGAAGTTGCCTATGGCTCCACTCCCACAGCCTTACTGGATTCACATCCCCATGGTTGACTCCCCTTTGGGAAAACAGCTCCTTCTCAAACACATGTTGAATACCCTTGGATCTAAGGGGCCCATCCTCCAGCACCATCTCTGACAATGTTCTCCTTACATTCATTAGGCCTTCAATAACTGACAGTCTTTCAAAGCTCCTACCTCCATAATGGGGAGTCCATCTTCGTTGTCTATTCTTAGTCTGGAAACGCTACTGAAACTTTTTCACATTGGCTCACCCTGTTTACATTTGAAATACCAGTGACAAAGCATCTAGCATGACAGCCACACACACGTCACAATAGTATGACAAACTGACAGAGAAGTGGTGGTCTTCTTTACTTCTCTTCTCTGCTAGGTTCCAAAATTTCTTTCTGATGGCTACACAGAACTCACAGACAATACTCACAATGATGATGTTTTTTAAAGGAAGTCAGCAGGTTACCTCAAGCTAGGATCCAAAAACTGTAAGAATAGAGTGAATGGTCCAAAGCAATCCCTGTCCTTAGCCAGCAGCCAACACCTTCTCTAGTTCTCAAACTCTCAGTCACATGGCCCGCTGGTCTTTGCTTCCTTGGGCCAGAAAGCTAGACTCACACTCTAATCATCATGTCACTACTCTCATGGACTCCTTGCCTTGGCCTCTTTTGCCTGTGGTGTCCCTGGTGCCTCTGGTCTAGGACGCCACCACTTCACATCTCAACCTTCTCCATCTCAAATAGTTTTAGGATTCCTCTCTCTTCTACCAATACAATGATCCTTATCTTGATAGCTTGGAAAATGGTGATAAAAACTGGCCAATCAGTGTTACATACACTCTATTGCATTGTCTCACCCAATCATCTGATGGGATTGCGAGACGTGGATAGAAGAGTTCATTAATAAATTCCACTCCACAGCAAATAGTTAAGCAGTAATACATGAGGCAGTACCCCCCAAGCAATGGATTTTTTTTCAAAGCTAGGTATTTAAATTTTTTTACAACCCAACCTTATCACCTTCAAAGTACTCTCCATTACTTAATACATTTGTCAAATCTGTGATTACATTCTTGGAAACAATTTTCAAACTCATCTGTTTGGATGGCTGACAGCACATCCCTCATATTGTCCTTCACCTCTTCTGCATCATCAAGTCACTGTCCTTTCAATGTCCCTCTTCATTTGCGGAAACAAGAAAACATTACACGGAATGAGGTCGGGTGAGTAAAGTGCATGAGGCAAGAGAGGCATGCTGTTTTTGCCAAAAACTGGTACACTGAGAAGTCTCCATGAGCAGATGCATTGTCATGGTGGCAAAACTAGCTTTTTTTGTTCTGTCTGCCTGTCTGCCACAAACTAGGCCTTTTTTGTCACACACTGTTACACAATCTTTCCAGAAGCTGTAAATAGAAAGTTTGATGAAGAGTTCAGCCTGAGGGAACAAACTCCAATTTCACTTCAAGTGGACATTTTCATATGTTCAGTAAGTTGACGATGTCCAGAATGATGTTTGTTATCAATTGACATTTCACCTTTTTTGAAACAAAAAACCACATGGATACTTGAAATTTTCCCATAGTGCTGTCATTATAAGCAACATCACAACAGTTTCTGAGGCATTTTTTTATGAACAGGAAACAAAACTTCACAACCATACACTGTTCTCTTAAATTGGCCATCACACACAAAAAAACCGATGTTCGAGCATAACTACTTCTATGAAGAGTTCACTGTGACCAGAGAAAACCTTCTCAGGCCAAGCCTCTGGGTGTCCTAACTCAGAGCAAGTTACTCTATGTTTGCCAAGCAGGAAAAATGCGTACTACAAAATCTCTGCTCCACCAGCACAATGACGGGTTTATGGGGGTACCCCTCATACATCATATAATCAAAGAGGTTTATCTATTCATGATTATTTCCCCAAAGGTCTAAGACAGAAGTTGCTGCTTCATTTTTGTGTCTGATAGACACAGTTACAGTGACAATACATGACATTACCTGCAGAATCTGCAAACTACAATTTCTTTTAATTTCACTTTTCAATAAGACCTATTGAAGTACATTTTAAAATAATTTTTGCCACATATAGCCTTTTTGTAAATCAAATTACTCATTTCACATTTTATAATATGTTAGGAAAAAAATCTAGATGTTTAAAAGTTATTCAACAGAAAGGTGGATAAAAAGAGATAGTGGTTGGTGTAAGATATGAAAACAGTAATAATTTATCAAGGGGTCACAAGGGTGGGAGGGTGGGAGAGAGGAGGGAAAAGAGAAGCTGATACCATGGGTTCCAAGAGAAAGTAAATGTATAGAAAATGACGATATATGTGATCAAATGTACTTGATACAATTGATGTATGGATTGTTAACAGAGCTGTAAGAGCCCCCAATAAAATGATTAAAAAGAAGGAACATTTTTATTTGCAAATCAGAGAAAGGTACCTTTTATTTAAAATGCAAAGTGAAAAACAATACATTGCCTTTGATTGAGAAATTAAAAAGAAATTCTTAAGTCATATATTGTCTATCTTTTGATAACAAAATTAGAACTTTCAGAAGATCAAATGAATTCTATGTAAGATGGTTTTTCATTTTTTAATATTTTTAGATGTTTAT
The DNA here is from genome assembly GCF_000313985.2 of Echinops telfairi. Taxonomy (NCBI): domain Eukaryota; kingdom Metazoa; phylum Chordata; class Mammalia; order Afrosoricida; family Tenrecidae; genus Echinops; species Echinops telfairi. Next base: position 39,580,557 of record NW_022111373.1, on the reverse strand, counting down.
GAAATCTTATAACATTTCTTTGGAGAACTACTAACTATACTTGTGGTTTTATAATAAAATTATTTATTTTGATCTACTGAAATTATGAAGGAGTTTAACTAAAAAAACCCACCAGATTAATTACTGACAAATGATGCTGAGAATTCTGACATTTACTTCAGTATATTGAATGTGTATCTAAAGCCTACAGCCAGAGAAGTACACCAAGAACAGTTAAACAATGTGAGTAATCTCTATTTGTCACTGGGCTCCTGAGTGTTTTCCCAAATGTGATAAATGAGGAGAATAACAAAGAAAGGCCTGTGGTTGTCTAAGGGAGGATCAACTCGGTAGATAAGTTAGGGTCTGGATCACCCTGTGGGTCTTCTGTGGGATTCAGGTTTGGAGCCACTGTAACTTTTCATTAGAAACCAATGAGGCATTCTCAGGAATTTGATCTTCAACTGAAACAGAACAGTTAAACACGATTTCCTTTTGATTTAGTTAAACATGGATGGTTGTTAATGTCTACAAATACTCACACTAACATATTTGCTGACTTTAGAGGTTGTGAATCTTTGAAAGAGTAGTATCTAGAAGCTATAAATTGTAAATACTGAGTAAAGAAGTTTTTTAAGTGCATAGTAAACAATCAAAAAATAAATAAAATAAAATAAAAAGGACAATACTTGTGATATTGCTATCTGTAGTTGTTTTGTAATAAAAAACATATCAAATCCCATAGCGACTCACACTCTGAACCCTAGCAATGAGAACAGATTAAAAAAAAATAAGCTTGGAGGTTCTATTGCCCTCACACATATTCAAACATGACCCTAAAACAAACATATGTTTCCCACTTTCTAACTAAATCGATCTGACACCCCATTTACTACACTAATCTTAAAAACACACCTTACAATGTTACAATTCATTAGATCTGTGATTGTTTAATATGGAGGACATCTGTGAAGGAGTTCTCTCAACATCTGGGACACATCACATCATTAGATGAGAGAAAATGTTGATTAGTCCCTGAATGTTCAACATGGCTGGACTTCACAGTACCATGGTTCATTGCAAGACTGATTTGCTTTCTCTTTTGTTGTTATTTTGATTTTTTTCTTTAACTAAAAGGCTGAGAAGTTAAAATGGGGAAAAAAAGAGGAGAAAGGAGAGAGTGAGGTTTAAAATCATACATGCGTTTCTACCATTCTATTTAAAATACATTAAGGAGTTCAAATTGCCCATTAAAAAAAAAAAGCTGCATTTCCTAACCTAGCCAGCATGATACCAATAAAACATGGGTTCTTATTTCACCTTGATCTCTCCCTTTGGTTTCCTCCAGCACAGAGCCATTGTTTTTTATGTTTTTCCCTGAATTTAGAAACTTTATTGTCCTTCTTTCATTATGAGCTTTACATTCGCTCTTCTGTTTACCGAATTTTGGTTCCCTTATAATTAAGTGGTTGCCTTTTTGTCATTCAAATGCTAGTCCTTGAGAGATGTTACCTACCCTCAGTGCTATGACTTGAAAAAGGGGGTTGCAATTCACACTAATCTTTTCAAACTGTATTGCTGCTTACAGCAGATCCTGTTATGATATTGATTATGTTGTTAGGTCTCATCATAGAGGATACTTGGACTCTACCAAACCACTCAGACTCTTGGACCAGCCAATTGGAAATAAAATCTATCACAGATAGACTGGGGGAAATCTGGTGTCTGTGGCATTTAATCACTTTTCAAGTTTGAATTTAAAGTCACCCCCATGGATGAATTTTTAGCCCAAAATTAGGAATATCTATAAGGACAACAGTAGCATTAGTGAGGTACATGCACCTTAGAAGAGTCAACAATTAGAGATCTAAATGGTTTCACTTACCCAAGGACAACAGTAGGAGGATAAAGAAAGAAGAGTAAAGGACAGAGGAAATGCAGGACACATGGGGGATAAGGAATGTTGGCAATTATGGAATTGTAATAGTGTGTCTGAATAGTTGAATGTAAAGTGTATGATCTTCACTGTAAATTTTGCCCAATTATAAAATTTTCCTCTAATCATCATAATTTAAGTCCCCATATTATTTTAGTAAAATATTTTAATAAAAATTCCTTAATAAATAAAAATGTTTCACTTTAGTTATACAAACATAAATTCCAATATTATTACCCTGTGATATTCCACTTGCAAAATGCATGACTTCACAATAGGAAACTATGTTTTAGACAATCAAAGTAAAACAAAAACAACACAATAATATCAGCAGTCCTTAAATTTTAGTAGAACAACAGGAATACCATTTCTACTTTTTATTTTATTTTTTTTTCCTGACAGGAAAAATCTATCCCCATAGAACATCTGAGATATACTCCCTTCTACCCCATTGCTACTCTTTGCTTTTCTGAGACTTATTTCAAATGTGACCTAGTTCTGAGTCAGTCACATGAGCATATTTACCATACAAGATTAAGTTCATTTTGAATAGTTAGTCAGACATATGGTTATCGGTACATTAAGTTAAGCAATCTCTATAAGTATAATTGTATTTCAAGTTTCCAGACACAAATTGACTGCTATGTATAAATATTTGGATTA
>NW_022111373.1:39556352-39577028 GCF_000313985.2 Echinops telfairi | reverse complement strand
TTCTTCCATGTGGGCTTTGTTGCTTCTGAGCTAGATGGCCACTTGTTTATCTTTAAGCCTTTAAGACCCCAGATGCTATATCTTTTGATAGCCAGGCATCACCAGCTTTCTTCACCACATTTGCTTGTGCACCCATTTTGTATTCAGCGATCATGTCGGGAAGGTGAGCATCACAGAATGTCGGACTGTTAGAACAAAGTGTTCTTGTGTAAGGGAGTACTTGAATCAAGGCCCGGTGTCCATCTACAAACTTAACTCAACATATACATATGAGTACATAGTTCTATTCCCCTCTCATAATATATATATTTACATACGTACATGCCAGTATTTAGGCCTCTATAAATCTCTTTTGCCTCCTGTTTTTTTCCTCTGTTTCCTTTCTACTTCCCTCTTGTCCCACCATCATATTCATCCTTCATTCAGGTTTAGTAATTCCTCACTGCTACATTGCCCTTGATTGAGCCCTGCTAGGCATCCTAGCACCTTCCTTCCATTGATTTTAGTTCACTTGTTGTTCTCTTGTCCCTGGATTGGTTCCCCTCCCCTTCCTTTCTCCCACCCCACCTTTGCCCATATCCACATGGAATCATTGATCCCATTCTTTTCATCTCTGAATTATTTTTTTTAAGATCTGCGTATTACGTTTTATTTTTTAAAAGATATTTATTCAGCAGCATGATCAGATTGTTACATTTGTCAATCAACATCATGGGTGCAAAAAAGAAAAAATAAAGACACATTAAAACCCTTTGCTGGAGTGCTTTACACTTTCCACAGAACATAAACTAAAATAACCTGGTTTGTTGTTGTTGTTGTTGTTGTTCTCTTGTGAATAAGATCATTTTTTTAATCACTTTATTGGGAGCTCATATAACTCTTATCACAATCCATACATACATCAATTGTGTAAAGTACATTTGTACATTCATTACCCTCATCAGTCTCAAAACATTTGCTCTCCATTTAAGCCCCTGGCATCAGCTCCTCATTGTCCCCCCCCTTACCCACTCCCCCCTCCCTCATGAACTCTTGATAACTTATAAATTATTATTTTGTCATATCTTACCTTGTCTGATGTCTCCCTTCACCCATTTTTCTGTTGTCCATCCCCAAGGGAGGAGGTTATAAGTAGATCCCTGTAATCTCTTCCCCGCTTTTTACCCCACCCTCCCTCACCCTCTTTAGCAAGGGTTCCCTTTTTCATGCTAATATATGTTAAAGTACTCATTCTAAAAGTTGTCTTGGGGTTAAATAATGAGCCTGGGATTTGCAGTTTATAACCAAGAAAATATTTTCCTTCTTTTTTATTTTGGGCTTATGGGGTGCTCTGATTTGGGGACTGTCACACTGACCTCCAGAAGGGGAGATACACCTTATCAGAGAGGTTGTTTTCTTCTTGGCCAACTGGAACTGAATTCGCCCCCTGGACTATGACTAACTGCTTATTTTCTTCCACACCACATCCTGACTCAGGTAAATTTCCTTACGTCTTTTCAATTTTATGTCTAAATCTATGACTACACACTGAACTGATTCCCAGGTTATGAGCTCAAGGCAGCTAATAGTGTGGGAAGCCCTGGTGTGGGGTCCTGTGACTAGCTTTCCGAGGTTCTCCTCCTCTGGGGATATATTATGTCCCCTTTGGGGCATCAGCCTGAGGAAATCTCTATTCACTGCCAAACTTGTGTGCTGATAGCTGCTCAACTGGAGCCTATGAGCCTGGCACGCTGAACCGAGAGTGACTTAATGCATTCTCAGTTCACTTTGTTGAGTGAAAATTTTTTTAAAAAGCAGGGTTTAGGACAGACCCTAGTACTCTGATTCTAATTTCAGGACTACACCTCCAAGTCTCCTTCACCTTACCTCCCAATTCTCTGGTCTGGCAGCAGGAGCTCCAGGTGGGTGAATATAACTAGAGGCCATCTTCTTCCGTTTCCAATTGAGTGGTTTTTTAAATAGAGCTAACTGTGATTATAAAAATGTAAAACTCTAATGTAAGAATTGGTTAACTGTGCCATTCTGGTGGATTTGAAATTAATAATCTCAGAAACAGGGATGCAAGATTTCACTATATTTTGTTTGCATTGTTTAGTTTCATTTTTGTTCATTCATAGCAGAGTATATCTCAGAAGTTTATGTCAATGGAGGTTACCCTTATGAAGCCGTGTTATATGCTTTTTCATTTTTCAGTATATGAAACCCAGGATTGATGTACCTATAGGGCAGTAAGTAGAATAAGGGGTTCAGCGGAGGGGGGAGGGTGTATGGTGGTGGTGGGGTGTTAAAAAGGAGACAATGTCAAAGAATCCATGTAAAAACAGAATTGTTGGAAACTGATTGTGGTAGCAATTGTACAATTTACTTGATGTGATTGAAATATGAATGATACCATATTCAAGTATATTAAATCCCAACTAATATACAGAACAGGATTACCTAAGGAGAAAGAAAGAAATGTGTGAATATGAGTGTCCTTTGGGCACCAAGATCCAGGCACATTAAATCTCCTTGAACCAGAAGAGTTGAAGAAGAGTGGTAGCTGCAAAACCTGAAAAAGAGACGGAGCTTGGTGGCCTATAGAGTAAGTGAAGGCAAGTGTCAACTCACAGGAGGCTCACTTGAAAAGTGGAGTGCCTCCAGTACTTAATTAAGGAAGCTGGGCTTTCAGGCTCTAGAAAAAAGAGCTGACTTCAGGCTAAGGTGAGACTTAGGGAGGAGTGGCTTTCTTTCTGGTCATTTATCAGCAACCCCAAAAGAGCCTGTATCCTGGCCTGAGAACTAGAGAGAGGTCAGCCTGAAGGCATGAATGTTTGTCCTGAATTGTAACCTAATAAAGCTCATAATTTTAACTAGGGTTTGTGAGTTCTTTATAGTAATGACAATTAATGATAAAATTCAGCTGAAACACAGAGATTATTGTGGGGTGGATAACTCCTACCAGAATTGGTAAAGAGGTGAGACAGGTGGAGGTGTATCTCATCTCTGTCTTATAGGAACTGCCCTTAGGCTGATGTTGAGTTGGATTCTTTATCCATCTTTTGTAGGTTAATAAGTCAGACTCCATTACCACAGAATTTTACAATAATGTGAGGTTACATATGCTATCCATCTAGCTCTATCAAGAAACTTCAAAGATGGCAACTTTCCTAAATAGAATATATTATAGAATAAACACATTAGTATACTCCTGATGGCTACAATATTTTTCCAAATCAATGAAATCTTATATAGGTTATTAAAACAGGACTCTGTGAAAACTAGTTCCCAAGAGCTTAATCATCGTGTTAAACAGATAAAATTGTGCTTAGAAGTATAAAGAAAACAAAACTTAAATTGAAACCATGGACATAGGGTGATTTAAAGAGAAAACAAACAGAAAAATGAAATGACTAAGACTGATAAGCTTGCTGTGTCATCAGCCAACTAGTCGCCCTCTTTCTATGCCTTTTTTATCAATAACAACAGGGAAGTGAAATGTTAGCAAAAGCGGCTCCTGTAAAAGTAATTTCTTTTAGCAAAATTACTACAAAACAGATCCCAATGAGATGGAGAGTAAGGATGTCCTAAATCTCCAATTTGGCCCCAGTATCAATCATGACTCCTCCATTTAATATGCCAGGGTTTTCCAAGTCATTGCAAAGTCTCACAAAATTGACAATCCGTAAAGAAAATTGCTGATGTAGTTGTGAGTGCTGGTGTCTGGAGGATCCTCCACATCCATACCGTAATTCTGAGGAAGCTAGTAAAATCAGGTCAGGAGATAGCTCACAACTCATGCCCCTAGAACCAGAGGCTAGGTAGTAATAGCAAGCCAGATGCCAAATACAGAGCAAGGAGACAGTCATCCCAAAATGAAAAGGTTGCATTGTACATACTCAGGAAGGGGAAGTCACAAAAGATGGCTTTGATGGAGGGGTGTGTGTGTGTGTGTGTGTGTGTGTGTGTGTGTGTCCTTCTGGAGACTGTAACGTCAAGAAAACAAAGGTTTGGGACTTGAGTCACATTCTCTAGTCATGAGGTGACTCAAAATGTATTCCATAATAATCCTTTCTCATTATCCTAAAAGATAACTCTGTCCAAAATGGGACTATAGCTACAGGTATGGAGGCTAGAATTTACAATACATCACAAAAGGGAGAAACATGGCTAGTTGTAGTGTATTAAGTAATCAACTACAGTTCAGTTGAATAATTTTCATATATAATAAAATTTCTGGAAGTACATTTTTGCATTGATTTTATTTTTAATATCTGAATAGCACACAAACATTCAATATCTTATTATGAAATACAATAATCAGATTTAATTTGTATTAAGAAAGGTTATATTAATTTAGATTCAATGCAATGGCAGTTTTTACTTTTTCTTATATGCTCTTATTGAAACAATTATTATTTGTATTCAGTTAATGGCTAACATAAATTTCCCTTCTCAGTTAATTACGTTATTCAAAATGTCCTGTGAGGTATTCTTCCATGTGGACAAATACTTTTAATTTTTTTCCAAATTGGTACTCTCTCATATTTATCCATGTTTTTAATAAATAATTTACTTTTGTAATGACTCCGTGCTAGACATAAAAAGTTCTTATTACCTCTTTACCACCATTTAAGTGACAATTTGTTGTACTGGGGTGACTTATGTTACTGTGATTTTGGAAACAACGCCAAGGGTATTTCAGACTCCAGCAGCTCCTCCCAGGTGAGCAGGTTTAAGCGCAGCAGCTCCTCCCAGGTGAGCAGGTTTAAGCGTAGCAGCTCCTCCCAGATGAGCAGGTTTAAGCGGAGCTTCCAGACTAAGAATGGACGATGAAGAAGGAATAGGCTGTCCACTTCTGAGGGATTACCCATGGCCGTGTATATTACATACTTTAATATGGTTCTTTAAGACACAAACTTGATTATGCCCAACAAACCACCTGTGCATTCCTTATGAGTCTGAGTAAGAAGATGGGAGAAGACACTAGTTGTACTATATGATTCAGGCTTTCTGCTGGTTATAAATTGAGCCAGCTCAGAAGTGGAAGTATGGCTTCTACTACCAGAAAGAGCCAGGAGTGGAGCATGTTCTTTAAGTGCTGAGATTTCACTGGAGTGAGCTTCCTTGATCCAGGAGATGGAGTCAACACCAAAGGAGTTACAGAGGAGGAGGAGGAGGAGGAACAGACCAGGATGCAAAGAATGAGTAAAGAATGTACTATGTAGGTAACCAGAAAAATTAAAAATCATCAATAAATGAAATATAATTCATAAAGCTAAATTGCTTAGGTATTAATGAGCTGAGATGAACTGACATTGACCATTTGAAAAGGGCAATTAGGTGATTTAAGAAATAGGAACCTGTTTAATAGACCACATAAGATATTAAGACACATGATGTCACTGTTATCATCAAATAAGGACATTTCAAGATCCATCTTTATTTTTTTAGTGATAACTTGTATCACAGAGAAGGTACAGTTGGTTTCAAGTGCAGCTTTCCTCCTTTTATAACCCCTCAGATCAGTGTTTAGGTCTGATGAGCACGAAGTCTGGAGGGTTTCCAAGGCTGCGGTCCTTCTACCTCATCTTTCTTCTTTACGATCTGTATTGACGTACCATACTGTTTTTGATAGAACAATATTTCTATGCATGCAAAGAAGTCCAGTTTATACAGCTGTTATTCAAATGTACTCTCCAAACAATAAACTTAGTGATGAAGAAGTTGATGAATTTCACAAACATTTTCTGTCTGAAATTGAGCAAACACCAAATCAGTATGGAATGATAGTTGTTGGTGATTGGGTTATTAAAGTTGGTAACAAAGAAGAAAGAGTATTTACAAAAATATGGTTTGGTAATTGAAATTAAATGGAGATCACATGATAAAACTGACTCAGAATGATCATTTTTTCCCCTTCCAAATACTTTATTTTCCACAGCATAAATGTGGACTATACATTGGTGGCATAATGGTTACATATTGGTCTCCTAACAACAAGATTAACAATTCAAAACCACTAGCCAGTCTTTGGGAGGGAGATGAGTCTTTCTACTCCCATACAGAGTCATAGTCTCAGAAACGCACAGGGGCAATTATCCCCTGTGCTATAGGGTCACTGAGGGTCAGTATTGACTGGAGAGCAGTGAGTTTCTTTGTTTGTTTGTTTTATTGGTTTATATATGGGGAAAGCAAAAAAATAATTTAAAATACGAGTCAATACCAATTCTACCTAAACTATTTCACAGTATGCAAATGGACAATATACTACTAAACTCATTTTATGAAGCACTTTTATCTTTGATTCCTAATCTAGGCAAGGACATCAGAATTGAAAATCTTAGATGAATATGCCTGATGACTATAGATGACAGGTTTTTCAAGAAAACCCTATCCATCACAATTCAAACAGCATAAAAATAACTGACCAAAATTACCATAAGTGAAGAGGAAAGAGTGTTCTGTAGGGAGCATTGAGTTTATGTCAATGGTGGTATAATAATTTGGAAAGGCATATCAATAGTGGCTGTACAGCACGAAGAGTATAATCAATGACATGGAAATTTAGAAGTAGTAGTGGTGGAATTGGAGAATGTTCTGTTGTGTGTATTTTCACCCAAATTAGAAAAAATAATAATGATAATGACGTAAATAACAATGACTACAAGGAATAAGAAAATGTTCTAGAATTGAATATGATGACAATTTCACAACTATCCTCGATATTATTGAGTAATTGGATTGGATTACATGTGAATAAAGGGCTAAGAAAACTGTTAAAAATATATCATGATCAAATATGATTCATATGAAATATGCAAAGCCACTTATATTAAAAAAGGTCAATGTATTCACCATATAAAATAATAAAGGAGAAGAAACATATTATTGTATTAAGTAATGGAAAAAAGAAAATATATAAAAGTCAACAAGCATTCCTGATAAAAAACACATAGTAACATAGGAGAGAATGTGAAGTTTCTCAGTATATTAAAGGTCACAGATGCAAAACCAACAATCAGCATCTCATTTAATTGAGAGAAGTTGAAAACATTCTCTTTCATAGGGGACTAAATACAATTTCCCTTTACCAAAACTTTTATTAAATATAGTCCTGAAGTTTTAGCTAGAAGTATAAGATGTAAAAAATTATTATAGACATCACAGAGATACAGAAGAAACAAACTCTATTTGCACAAAATATAATCCTATATATAGAAAACATTCAAGCCTTGAGTTGCAATATTGGAAGATTCTATAGTGAAAACATTGCATGACAGAAGAAGCATCAAAAGAAGATCGAAAGAATATATAGACTCAATGTACCAAAAGGAACATTTCACCATTTCATGTAGTAGCACATGAGCAAGAAATAAATCCAAGCTGTACTGAAAGCATTAGCCAATAACAAAGCTCCAGGAATTGATGGAATACCCTTTGAAACGTTTCAGCAGCTGATAAAGCAGTGGAAGCACTTATTCATCTATGCCATGAAATTCAGAAGAGAGCTCCTCTGCCAATTGATGGGAAGGGATTGGTATTGGTATCCATCCCAAAGAAAGATGACTCAACAAAATGCTCAAATTATAGACCAGTATCACTGATATCACATGTAAGTAAAATTTTACTGATCATCAAAGAGTTGCAGCAGTACATTTACAGGGAGTTTCCAGAGGTTCAGCCTGGATTCAGAAGACACTGTGGAACAAGAAATATCATTGCTAATGTCAAATGAATTAGGGCTGAAAACAGTGAAAATCAGAAGATATTTTCTTATGTTTTATTGACTATGCCAAAACATTCAACTGTGTAAATCATAAGAAAATATGGGTAACCTGGAGAAGAATGAAAATTCCAGATAACTACATTGTTCTCATGCAGAAATTACATATGAATCAAAAGGCCACTACGAGAACAGAACAAGGGAACACTGGATGGTTTAAAATCGGGAAAGGTATGTAATAGGATTATATACACTCACCACACTTATTCAATCTGCATGTTGAGTGAATCATCACAGAAACTCGCTTACATAAAGAAGAATGAAGCATCAGCATTGGTGGAAGGCTTATTAACAACCTGCAATATGCAGATGACACAACCTTGCTTGCTGAAAGTGAAAAGGACTTGAGGCACTTATTGATAAAGATCAAGACTTGTAGCCTTCTGTATGAATTACAGCTCAATGTAAAGAAGACTAAAATCCTCCCAACTGGACCAGTAGGTAACATCCTGATAACTAAGAAGAGATTAAAATACCAAGGATTTTGTCTTGCTTGGATCCACAATCAACACTCATGGAAGCAGCATCAAGGGCTCAAAAGACACATGGCATTGGGCAAAGTTGTTGCCCAAGATCTCTTCAGAGTGTTGAAAAGCCATGGCATTACTTTAAGGATTAATGTGTGCCTGACCTGAACCATGGTATTTTCCGATGCCTCGTATGAGAGGGTACCCCCCCAAAACCGGAATAGTGCTGGGCAGAGTGGAGCTTTTTTAATATACATTTGTCCCACTAGGAAAGCATCCCAAAACTTGTTGTGAGTTAGTGCACCCAGTGGCCTTGCCTGGGAAGGTTCTCTCTGGTCGCAGTGAATTTTTTTCGTGAAAGCAGTTTTACTCCAACCTTGTTTTTATGATGGCCAACTTAAGAGAACAGCATGCAGTTGTGAAATTTTATTCCGTCCTGCTCAGGAAGAAATGCCACAGAAACTGTTGTGATATTGAACACCACCATGGGAAAAACTTCAGTGTTCGAGTGGTTTTTCATTTCAAAAAAGGCAACATGTCAATTGATGACAAACCTCCTTCTGGACTTCCATCAACTTCCTGATGGTTGAAAATATCAACAGTTTGTGCACTTGTGCTCAAAGACTAGCAAGAGACCATTGAAGAGATGGGGAAGTTATCTGGACTGTCTTAGAGCTTGGTTCAATAAATTTTAATAGATTTCAGAATGGGAAGGGTCACTGTGAAATTTGTGCCTCAGGTTCTGACTGACCAGGAAAAAGCTTCAAGTGGAAACAAGCTGTGCTTTGAAAGAACAGTTCCGATGACCCTGACATTTTCCCCAACGTCATTACTGGTGATGAGATATGGTGCTATTCTTATGATCCTTAAAGTAAACACCAACGAAGCCATGAAAACGCCATTGTCACCTCACCCCCCAAATAGTTCGTCGAGTGAAATCAGAGATCAAGATGATGCTCATTTGTTTCTTTTTGGGTTTTTTTTTTTTTTATGTGAGGAGATTAATGTATTTGGAGTTTGTTCCACCAGGTCAGACTGTTATTTAAGCTTTCTATTTAGAACTTCTGAAAAAATTGTGTAACAGTGTGTGACAAAAAGGCCTGATTTGTAGCAGGCAGGGGACTGGTTTGCCACCATAACAATGCACCTGCTCACACGCCATCTCAGTGTGGCAGTTTTGGGTAAAAAACAGCATGCCTCTCTTGCCCCACACATCTTACTCACCTGACCTCAATCCATGTGACTTTCTTTTGTTTCTGTGAATGAAGAGGGACGTGAAAGGACAGCAATTTGATGACATTGAAGAGGAGAAGAAAAGAATGAGGGCAGTGCTGTAAGGCATCCAAATAGATTAGTTTGGAAAATGTTTCCAAGAATGGAATTGTGGAATTGACAAATGTATTTAGGGTAATGGAAAGTACTTTGAAGGAGATAAGGTTGTTTTATAAAAAGAAAAATTAAATATATAGCTTCGAAAAAAATCCGAGTTTTGGGGGGTTGTGTGTGTATCTCCTCATATGCATGTGAAAATTGGATAATGAATAAGAAAGACTGAAGAAAACCTGGTGCATTTTTATTGCAGTGCAGACTAAGAACATTGAAAACATCATGAACTTCCAAAAGGACAAGCAAATCTGTCTTGGAAGAAGTATGGTCAGAGAACTCCATAGAGGCAAATATAAGGAAACTTTGTCTTACATACTTTGGCATTTTGTCAAGAGAGACCAATCCCTGGAGAAGGACATAATGTTTGGTAAAGTAGGGGGAGAGATAAAGAGGAAGTCCCTCAAGGACATGGATTGACATAGCGACTACAAAAATTGAATCAGGCATGAGAACACTTATGAGGATGGCACAGGCCTGGGTAGTGTTTTGTTCTGTTGTGCATAGTGTCAGCATGTGTCAAAAACAACTCAAAGGCACTGAGCAACAATAGAAAACCCCCAAAATTGTCAGAATTAACTTTAAAACGTGCAACATAGCAGGCAATAAGATCAACATAGAAAAATCATATGGATTCTTACATATTAAGAAGAGGACACTGACAATGATATAAAAATGACAATATCATTTATAATAGCTACATGAAAGATAAAAATATTTGGAAATAAATCTTACCTAACAAACAAACTTATACAAGGAAAACAACAAAACACTCCTACAAGAAACCAAAGAAACAAACACAAATGGAACTGAGTTCGTGGATAAGTCAACTAAACATAGTAGAAATTAAGTGTTTATATTACTATGCACTCTATAAATTCAACACAATTCCAATCCATATTTCACCAGATTTCTTCAAGTAAATGTTAAACTTATCACCGACTTTATAGGGAAAGAAAAGAAACCCAAGATTAATATTCCCTCTGCCACAGATTCAATGCTGACTCATAGCAACCACCTATGGGTTTCTGAGACTGTAACTGCTTTACTGGAATAGAAAGCTGAGCCTTTTGCCTGCAGAGCTTCTGGGGGTTTCAAAGTGCTGATCATGAGGATTGCAGCTCAACGTATAACCACTACATCAATAAACACTAAGAAAAAATTAAATCTATGTAGGAGGCCTTTCATTCCCAGCCTTTAAAAACTGTTATATAACTACAGCAGTCAAAATAGCCCAGTGCTGGTTCAAAGTAGCTATGAGGATTAATTAGATTAGAATTGAGAATCTACCCATCATACTTACAGACACCTAATTTTTGGTAAAGGACTAAAACACATTAAGTGGGGAAGAGTTTGCCTTTTCAATAAATGATACAGCAAAAACCAGATCTTCACCTGCAAACAAATGAACCAGGATCCACACTTCATTCATGTCATGTATAAAAGCAAGCTTAAGATGTATCAAAGACCTAAAAATAAACCCTATAACCATAAACACAATAAAAAATAGGAACACCCTTAAGGGTCCTAATAAAAGGCAAAAAAACACTACTGAACATAATGAAAAATATCCACACTACAGGAGACAAATTAAAGGACAGACTTTAAAAAACATGACATTTATGGACATCAAAATACCATCAAAAGTTACAAAAAAACTCACAGATTGAGAAAAATATTCAGTAATGATACATCACATAAAAGACTAATCTCCAGAATTTTTAGATTTCTATATTTGTAGAAAACTACAACTTAACAAACCAAAAATAACCACAAATAACTCAATCAAAGCAGAGCATAAGACATAGACACATTACCAAAATTTACAAATTTACCAAAAATGACATTCATACAGTGAATAACCATATGAAGTTAAAAGCCAATTCCAGTTTATCAGCAATGATAGAAATTCTGGGATACCTCAGATGTTAAACGGTTCCAAGTTTGAACCTTCCATTACTTGAAGAGCAAAGACCAAGAATTATCCACTCGGTGTTTGTAACTCTGCTGAATAATGGAACCAAAAATCCAACTTGCGAAACCCTGTATAAGTTGAGAAATAGTCAAGTGGTCAGTCTCTCAGTAGACACGAAGGGGTGATGCTTCACTCTAAGCTCCACTCTTGCTCAGACGACATATAGTGCTGTTAGTGCATTAAAACACTCATCATTGTCTTATGTTGTGTGCTTAATTTGCATAAATATTGTAACCATGGCTCCAAAGAAAGTTAATGAAATCAGCAGTAAAGCTAAGAGAAACAAATGTGAGAACCACAATAGACTTAAAGAATGAAATCATTGCAAAATTTGAATCAGGTCGCCATTTGTCTCATTTGGTGTCTGACTTTATGATACATAGCAAAAATATTGAAAATTCAAGAATTTTTTTTACTTATATCCCAGTCAATATTCATGGAAAAACAAATGCCAAGAAATTAAATACTATATTGCATTGTGCAACTAGACCGTAGAACATATCTTTAAATTGGTTAACATCAAATATATCACTTTGAGGACTAGTGTGTGCCTGATATTTTCAATTGCCTTGTATGCATGCACAAACTGTGCAATGAATAAGGAAGAAGAATTCCTTTATTTGAATTATGCTACCAGCAAATTCAGATATACAAATGCCATGTGTGTTAGCCTGAGTATTTTAGAGAAACAAATCCACAGAAACTCATGTATAAGAGAGAGTTTTATATAAAGGGTAAGTGCACATCAAGAAAACATCCAAAGCCAGTGCTGCCCAAGCCCACAAATCTAACATTAACCCATATGTCCGACACCAATCCACAAAATCCTCCTCCATCTCACAAAACAGACACAATGATGCCAACTGCAAGAGGAAAGTCTCATCAGTGAATGTGTAAGCATCTCAGCGCTGGCAAGGGTCTCCACACAGCTGCTCCAGCACCCAGGGCTTCATCAGGGTAGGTCCATGTGGTTTCTCCTCGGGGATGTCTTTCAGAAGTCAGCCTTGGATATCAGGATATCAAAGACTTCTCTTTGCCTTAAGCCAGGAATAATTTGTATTATAAGTTAGACTTCAGCAGTTCCTTGTTTGATCAGACACAAATTAAATGCACACTTGAAAATTATAATATTACTGGGCTTTGCTCTCTCTCTTCTCCCTTGCTTCCTTCACTTCTTTATTATTAAGAATAGTTACCTACACATTACTTGACAAAGAATCATGTTAGGCTCTGTATCAAGGTAAGCTTAACAAAAATTTGTTTAAAAAGGCACTGTTTCTATTCAAGATTTCCATATTCACTGTCCAACTGACTGATTTACAACTCTTCAGTATCCAGAATAGTGTCAGATTAAAGGAACTACTTAGATGTTGAATACACATTTCACAGACCTTCTTAGCATCTGAAATCAAAATGAAATGAAAAGTTTCTAAGGCCCATAGTTTCTATTTATTTTAGCACTGAAATTTATTGAGGAGATTTATGACATTCAGTAAACAGTTTCTTTGAGGAATCCTTTTCCAAATTTCATCATATTAGGTCTTTGATTAAATCACCTTTGTGGGCTATTTGCACATGATTATTCTTATTAATATTATTACTACTGATATTGTTATTCAAAATATTTCTAAAAAGGAAAAGCAGAATATGTAAGGAACGTCTAAAAGCAAAAAAGAAAAAGAAGAAGAAAAAAATGAGAAGCCTACACAACTCAATTTGAATAAAAAGAACATTGTGATTGTACACGCTGTATTAAAACAAAGATAACAGTCTTTTATCTCAGGAAAAAATTTCCTTTGTTCTATTACAATATGACATCAACTGTTTTTGAAAACTAAGGAAATTTCTATTATCAAATTAAACTTTCCGCCTTCGAAGAAACAAAAATAATGAGAGGTTTATCTACAGAAATAAGAACACTTTATGAAAGTTTCTCCAGAATATTAATTTACTTAACATATCTCTAAATTATCAATATGTCTATTTTATTGGCATATGAATGATTAATGTATTAGCTGTTAAAAAACATCTCCACTACATTATATCATTTATCACTAAAATAACATTTAACAATACAAAGTGCTATTCTCCACATTAAATAATTCTATACTAAATTGTATAATATTAATTTGCTTTAACAAATAAAATTAAGATGATTGCTAAATTTGTATAATTTTGAGTTAACAAGGAGATTGTCATAGAATTCTACTGGATATATTTCTACTTAGCATTATAAACTTTTTTTTTTCAGATTTAAGACTTTTATTTTATTTGACTCAAGTAAACTTGGACAGTTGGCTCCTTCTTCCCAGGACCCAGCTGTGGTACCGTACAATGCCAAACAAGCAGCGGAAATTCCCGTTGACTCTTCAGCTTAGAGAGCACCTAAGTTTGGGCAGCTGACTTGTAATGGGTGAGTGTACCGGCGGAAGGGTCAGTGTCATTGGTCCACTTAGGCATCCAGTAATGGGTCAGCCCGTCAGCCTCACCAGGGTAGTGGTGTTCAGAGAGCTGGCGGTAGTAGTGAGCTTCTTTCGTTTGCAGAGTGTGGAAGGGAAACTTCTCGGAGGCAGTTGCCATCATTGTATCATCAGCATGATGTTCAACAAAGTCCTGTAAAATCTTAAACCAAGAATTCTTTACCGAGGTTATCCCGTCGCTTAAAGCTTCTTTCGGTCACCAAAGAATCTCTTTAGGTAACAGGTTAGTGTCCTCAAAGGACTCTCACAGGAGATGTTTCTCTATCCCATGCTTTGGAATCCACATTTCTGGTGGGAGAGACAAGTGGTAGGAAGTGAATCGGTGATCCAGGAACGGGACTCTCAGTTCAAGGCCATGGGCAGCAGTAGTTCGATCTGCACGGAGAACATCAAATAAGTAGAGTTCTCTCAGGAGTTCCTCACTCTCTTCCTCAGCTTTCTCAGCAGACGGGGCCTTGTGAAAATGCAGGTAACCTTGTGTACATTCATCTGCACCTTCTCCAGAGAAGATCACCACACTACTTGTGTTCTTCTGGATGTATTTGGAAATTAAATACATACTGCGGAAGCACAAACTGTTGTAATGTCATAAGTTTCCAAGGAAAACATGACTTCATCCAGGGCCTGAATTCCTTCCTCAGAATTAAAGAGGACCTCATGGTGCTCACTTCCAATGTGATTTACTACTTTTCTAGCAGCCTGTAAATCAGGACTGTCTTCCATACCAATCGCAGATGTCTGGAAGGCGTACTGAACACGGGCCTCTTTAAGCTGCTTCATCAGGGGGGCAGCAACTAGGCTGCAATCCAAATCCCCTGATAAAAGTTGTCTCATCATTCTGTCCGTCATCAAACGTTTCTTAACAGGATTGTTAAAGAGCATCCGGATGATGTCCTTGATGGTCTCTATCTTAAAACCTGGGAATAGTCTCTCCACATTGGCATACATGGCGTGCTGGGGTTCATCCCGAAAATGATGGTATTTCACCATTTCCACAGACATGACTTTGCCATTGGGCTTTAAGTCTAGAGCTTCACAGTGTCCTGGAAGAAAAGGCTACACTTTTAAAAACGGAGTCATGGAATACTTCAAGTTAACAAGGCCTTTAGCTTCTGAACACACAGCCAAGAATCCATCTTCAGTCATGGTTTTATACAAAGTCTGACTCCATAGGTATCTCTTCCCAGGAACAATTTCTTATTGGCAGTATCCAATAAAATGAACGCAAACACCCCATCCAGTAGAGAGGTGGTTTGCTCAATTCCGCCTTTGTCATAAAGATGAAGGATGATCTCACCGTCCACTTTAGTATGATACTCAAATCCAAAGTGGTCATGCAGCTTCTCATGGTTGTAGATTTCACCATTGTAACAGCCACAAGTAAGGGAATTTATTCAGTTGAATTGGCTGCATTCCAAACAGTGGATCAACCACCGCCAACCGATGGAATCCAAACCAGCAGTTGCTGTGTCCATTGACGTTCTCAAAATGAACAACATCTGGACCTCTGTGTGCAATCTTCAGAGCGCTCAGACACTGAACAGAGAGGCACTCATTGCTGCCAAAGAGGGCCCAAAGGCCTCACACGATGGGACAGAGTCACAAGCTCCCTGTTTGCTAGAAGGGAGGCATTGTGGCAGAGCACACACCGCAGGTTATGCACCTTGATGATGCCTTGTCTATCCTTGCTGATGCTGTCTGTCTGGAGAGTAAACCAAGATTATTTTGAATTCTGTGAGAGCAAGCAGTATGTGGCATGCCAACATTATAGACTCTTAATGGCTTTATTAAGTACTATTATTAATAAGGTTGATGAGGTGAAACCCAAAACCAATCTTAAAGTATACCATATTCCTCATTAGCATTTATTTCTTAAAAACAAAACCTTCTTAATTCAGAAATAATTTAAGATATGCATGATCCTCCAATGTTTAACAAACCATTCAAAAGTATATGGGTAATGTACTTATATTAAATCAAATATTGAAATGGCATGTGAACTTAAATTTTGTTAATTTATATTTCCTTATTATCTACTTATTTTATGCCTTCTGATTTCCCCATTTTTATAGTATGGTCAAACTGAATATCAAATAACTAATTGTATATTTTCTTGTACTCATCACTTTAGTAGCATGGAAATTTACCATTTTGATATTTCTCTCTATCCTATATTCTTCAACCTACTTTGACTCGATTTTCGATCACCATTCCCATAGCTAAACTCAATAGAATAATTTCTAGTTTGGGTATGGAATTTTGCTTGGTAGAAATAATGAGGTGCTCAGCTACTAAGCCAAATGTTAATGATTTGAAACCACTTAAAGGTGCTTAGGATGACTCAGTGACCTGCTTCCCTATCTATGATCTCCCTTATGATCCATTTAAATTTGTTCTAGTTTTTAATATTTTCTGTTTTCTTGTCAATTGAGATTTTATCTATTTTACTTTGTTATTCATGTTAGTTTGTTGTTTTTTTTAAATGTTTTTCTATATATGAAATCCAGGGTAGGTAATTCTATAGAGACAGTAACTGGATTCCTGGTTCCTTATGGATGTGGCAGGGATGTTTCAGTAGAAATTGGAGTTAATAACTCTGAATACAAAAATGAAGAAAATGTTCTAAAACTGATTATGATGATGATTGTACAATTCTTCTTGATGTAATTGAATTATTAAATTGTATAATATGCAAATGATATGCCATTAAAACTATTAATAAATAAACAAATAAAAACGTTTTGGAATGCAATTCACTCTACAAAATAGTTATTGTCATAAATTGGAAGTGATTAGACAGAAATATTAATTGTTGTTAAAACTTTTATTATTTAGCTGTTATTCTTTTACAGAGAAAATTATGTTCATACCAAACAAGATAAGTGGGAAAAAATCTTCTCAAACAACAATTACTAAAATGAATTTTTTAAAAATCAATAGAGGTAAAGTGAGTGAAAAATATTGTTCTTATAAATAAATGAAAACAGAATGAGCAAAGCACTTTTCAAACAAACAGCACGATAAAATAAAATATGGGACACACATTTCAAATTACAAATAAAATTAAATATCAAATATAGTTAACTATAGTTACAAATGAGGGTAAAAGAAAACTAAGGAAAAATGAAGCTTCCTATTAAGAACCATTCCCTAAAAACGCTTATTAACTGTATATAATGAATAAGAAAATTTATCTTAGGATAATTTTAGATTCAAGCAGGTATCTTTAGTATGGAAAATGGTAAATTTTAAAAATTTTAATGTAAATAAAGATGAATGGAGATAATGAATAAGATTATAACCATATATAACATGGTCCATATGCAATAACAACTCATATAATAGCATCAAGATATTTCCCTACTCTTATGGTAAAGCCTACACACATGCTAAAAGACTTTAAAATACGTAAAATTTTTGCCATTACAGTCATGTCCTACTGACATAAACATTTAAGCAATACATTGCAGCAAGGACTACTACCTTAACGAATGCTGGATAATTGAAATGATCAAATAGCACATGTGAAATACTTCATTTTAAGTGTATTTTTAGGGTTTTCTTTTTTGTTTTGGACTATGCAAGTAAAAATATTTTGACAGTCATTCCTGAC
This sequence comes from Echinops telfairi, assembly GCF_000313985.2. NCBI lineage: Eukaryota > Metazoa > Chordata > Mammalia > Afrosoricida > Tenrecidae > Echinops > Echinops telfairi. The sequence continues at coordinate 39,559,345 of NW_022111373.1, read as the reverse complement.
TTTCTTTTATTTGAGAATAAAACATTGTGTAGGATGCTAAATAATATATTTGTATGCACATACATTTGTATAATATCACTGAATAAAAACTATGAACTATATTCAACGTTTAAAATTTGACAAAGAAGCATGCATATTTAAATGCCATTGCTGTCAGACACCATCCACTCAATTCTTACAGCAACCCTATGGACATCAGAAAGAAATACTCCCTACTTCTATGCCATCTTCATACTTATGTTTGAGTAATTTGTTGCAGCCACTACGTCAATCTATCTTTTGAGGAAAATATATATAGAAATGTCAAATTTTACATGTGACAAAGCAAATCCATTAATTATATGAAATAATAAAATTATTGCTTCCAAATTATACAAATCTTAATTAAAGAAAAATAGCAAAATTTGGGGAGCTACATCAAGATGGCAGACTAGGCCACTACACTACATAAAACCTCTACAGTGAAGACCTGAGACGATGGCACATGGTCAGATGTTCGAAAAGCAGGCAACACCACATAAGATTGCGTGTCAGACACCCTAATTCCTCTCTTACCATGTGAACTCTTTGCCTAGAAGAATTTACTAAGCCATACCAGGGTGCCATGCCACTCTCAGGTTTTTCCTTTGTGGGTCCTAATTCTGAACTAAATTTTTCCTTGATTTTTTTGGTAGCTCTTCTTTTTCTTCTTCTTTTTTTAAATTTTCATATTACCTGCTTTTTAATCTTTTCTTTCTCCGATATCAGTTTTTAATATTTCTTCATTTCTTCTATATTTATTTTCCTTTTCCTTTTTCTGTTTCTCTTAGTTTATATTTGCTACTCCATTTTCCCCTCTCAGCTATGTGCACTGCAATGTTTTTCAATTCTTTTCTATTAATGTTTTTATTTTCCATTAATTTTTATTTTATTTCACTGTTCATTTGTCTGATTATTTCTATTTTATTTATTTTGCTTTACTGCTATAACTTTCTCAGACACACAAACACACACACACCGCCTCCATTTCTCTCTCTTGGGCCCACATAAGAGATAGCAAGTATGCTCAAATGGTCTATCATGGTACATAATACATTCAAGTCCACAAGCTGCACAAGTGCCACTACCCACTTCACAAGTGCCACTCCGGTATCAAGTAACTGATAGGCAACAGCCAACACCAGCGAAACTCATTCTCATCTGTGCCACAATAAGATTGAACAAAAACTATGTACATATTCAAATGATATATCACATGCTCTAGAAGACAGCTTTTGAGTGTTTAACAATTTATCAACATATGATCATCAATTAAACATAAATACAGCAAAACCACAACATCTCAGATAATACAAAAAAATTCCAGTTTACATAATGAAACTGAAAAAACAAAACAGCATGACCAAAATACAGATCTGGATGACATTTCTAAGGAAGAAATGACATTGTAGCTACCTAATAAGTAATTTAAAAGAATAATATTGAGAAATCTCAACAGATTGATTGAAAGATTTAAAAAGAGACAGAATCAAGACAAGTACAGAAAAGTTTTACAAAAATTTAGGAAAATATTAGAAAATCTTTACAAGAATTTAGGAACGTTTTATGTAAAAAAATTAATTAAAATTAAGAAACCATACAAAATAGCAAACAAAGATACATATGGATAATGCTAAGATTTCAGAAACAGATAATAAAAGGACAAAGGAGAATAATTAAATGAACTGTAGTTCAAATAAGAAGCTTGACATTAACTTTATTTACATGACATGTTTGTAAGTGAAGGCAATTTAATTAGATTAATCATCTCTAGAGGATAGAAGCTGTTATATTGATTGGTTTGTAAAAGGACAGTAAAATAATTCATTAAATTGTTTTCTTATTTTCTAGGTTTAAGTAGAAAAAGCTTAAAGCACAACTTACATTAGAACAAAATCCTATTCCTATAAAAAACAAAGCAAAACAAAACAAAAATCCTTTTTAGTGTTTTTCTCAATTTAGAGATGGTTTTCTTAAAACATATTTTTGTTTAATTTGAGATTTGTAAGATGTTTCCATATTTTGACCTCAGGGCAGATTTGGATACGGGACAGCCACATATAAATTTAAATCTTAAAGGAATTTTTTTTTTCAATTTAGTGACTATTTAGAAAGCATAAAACTAGATGCAAGCAAAGTGATTTGTTCTGGTCCTTGTTGCTTGCTTTTGGCACATAGTAGAAACACTTATACTTGCTGCCATCCAATCAATTCTGACTCACAATAACCTACAGGAGGGTTTCCAAGACTTAGTCTTGGCAGCAACTGACCGTCAGATCTTCGTCCTAGAAGACAAAGAGCACCGAGATTTCACTGAGTAGCTTTGTACTTTAACACCACCACCACTAGGGCAGGCGATATACCATCTCTATTCACCAGTGCAAGCATTATTCATTTAATTTTTATAGTATTTTATTTTGTCTTGTACTCTCTTTTCATTCAGGAGTGTTTGTGTTTTCTTGTTGAGTGCCATGGAGTGGGTTCAGACTAAAAACAATCCTATATCCAATAGAACGCAACATCACACAGCTCTGACCTTATCTCTGAGCCCACTACTGCAGCCTCTGTGCCAGTCTATCTCATCAAGGGATTTCCACGTCTACACCCTCTCTTTCACTAAGCATTCCCCAGGGACTTGTCTCGTCTAACCCCATGAGATGAATTCCCACCATCCCTGCTTCGAAGGAACATTCTGACTGTCCTTCTTCCAAGGCAAATTTGTTTGTTCTCTTGACAGTCCATGGTACAAATAAAGCACATGTTATTTATGTTTGTTTAGTTTTTCAAACTGTAAATCCCTTTTTAGTATTAATTTCCTGTGCACACAGTGCACTTATGTATGAGGAGCTAACCCCCCAAATGGAAAAAAGCTTCTCTGGGCAGAGCTTTTGCAGCGTGCATTATTCTGGCTACGTGAGCATCCAGCAACGCTGAGTTAGTGCACCCAGTGGTGTCACCTGGGAGGGTTCTCTATC
>NW_022111373.1:39527431-39555127 GCF_000313985.2 Echinops telfairi | reverse complement strand
GGGGGGCTGTGATTTATGCTAGGGGTAGCAAGGATTTCTGGGCAATGTGGTGCCAAGATATGCATGGACTCTACGTGCTCTGTCCAAATCTTCTCCTTTGCTCACATGCCCTGACAAACTACCCCCTGACAGATTTCATAAATATATTTTTTTGTGGGATTAGAATTTATAACTTGTTTCTTTGTTTGTCTCAGCGCTAACGTTCTGATGTCTTTGTAAGATTGGAAAGTGGCTCATCTTGCACTTTCATCTCTTTCCTATAGTGGTACTTGAAAATAAAGAGCACTATTTGAATCTAAGGAGTCCTCATGGGGAAGTGGTTACAAGGTGGGCTGCTACCTGCACAGTCAGCAGTTTGAATCACCAGGTGCTCCATGGGAAGACGAGGGGGCTCTCCACTCCCACAGACAGTTACATTCTCAGATGGTCACGGGATCAGTTCTACCCTGTCTTGTGGGGTCACTGTGAATGGGCACCAACTCAATGCCAATGAGTTTGTTTGTTTATATTTGCATATAACGATCTCTAAAAGGAAATTAAATGAGAAGTATGATTTTGTTCAACTGAAGAGTATGGTTCTAAAGTTTTAAATGCTGTAAAAAGCCTGAAGAATGTTTCAATAGGGTCATAGAGGAATTATTAATATTTGTTAAATTATTGGAGTACAGATTCTTTTATTTTATATTTGTAATATTTCAAAAATGTTCTATATGTAAATTTCAAAACACAATAAGGAAAGGAAGTTTATGCATCAGTTAATGAACTGGAACTATGTACATTTCTTACATCTTGCAAAAGTTTTATCTATTTGTATCTGTAAATACAATTACAAAATTGACAAATTTTCTTCTGAAATCTTTGAGTCCTAGAAAGGTTTTAAGGGAATTAACTATAATGTTCGCAGTAGTTTACTACCAGAAATAAAGACTATACATCTAAATAAAAATGAGATTCTATCTGTGTGATGTATATTTACCCCCTAAGAAGTCATTTGTGTATGCATAAAAAAATCATGTCTCAAGCTAACCGCTTCTTCATCGGATAACAATTGTATCTTTTTTTTCCCTTTATTTTTTTGTTTTGTTTTGCTTTAATCATTTTATTGGGGGCTTATACAACTCTTATCAAAATCCATACATTCTTCAATTGTATAAAGCACACCTGCACATTTGTTATGCTCATCGCTCTCAAAACATTTGCTCTCCATATAAGCCCCCAGCATCAGCTCCTCACTCCCTCCTTCCTCATCCCCCTTCCCCCACAGCCCCCTGGAAATTTATAAATTATTATCTTGTCATATCTTACTCTGTCCGATTTCTCCCTTCACCCACTTTTCTGTTCTCCGTCCTCTAGGGAGGAGGTTATATGTAGATCCTTTAATCCCTTCCCCATCTCTACTCCACCCTCCCTGTATCGCCACTCACACCACTAGTCCTGAAGGGATCATCCATCCTGGATTCGCTGTGTTTCCAGTTCCTGTCTGTACAAGTGTACATCCTCTGGTCTAGCCAGATTTGTAAGGTAGAATTGGGATCATGACAGTGGGTGGGGAGGAAGAATTAGGAAGATAAAACACCTATATACATCGAAAGAATTCACCAAGAGAGTAATAAGAGAGTCCACAGACTGGGAAAACATCTTTAGCAATGACACATCAGACAAAGGCCTTATTACTAAAATCTGAAATATTCTGCTAGCTTCCAAAAAGAAAAAAAACTAATTGCCCACTGAGGAGGTGGACAAAGGGCATGAATAGAAGTTCCACAGGAGCAGAAATCCGAATGGCCAATAAACATATGTGAAAATGTTCGCGATCTTTAGCCATAAGAGAAATGCAAAGTAAAACAATAATGAGATACCACCTAACACCCTCAAAGATAGCCCAATTCAAAAAATCAGAAAGCAACAAGTGTTGGACGGGCTGTGAGGAGACAGGAACTCTCATCCACTGTTGGTGGACCTGTAGGTATGTACAGCCAGTATGGAAGTCGATCTGGCGATATATAAGCAGATGGAAATCGAGTTACCATACGACCCAGCAATCCCCCTACTGGGCATATACCCAGAAGAGACAAGAAATAAACCAAGCCCAGACATCCGTGCTCGAAGTTCATCCCGGCACAGTTCACAATTGCAAGGAAGTGGAAACAACCCAAATTTCCATCAACTGACAATTGGATTAAAAAACTGTGGTATGTACATACAATGGGGTACTATGCATCGCTGAAAATCAGTGATGCATGCATGAAGCACATTGCCACATGGGAAGAACTGGAGGAACTCATGGTAAGCAAAGTAAGCCAAGCACAAAAGGACAAGTACAACATGAGTCCGCTGAGGTGAACTTAAAAAAACAAACAAAAAAACCCCGCAAAATGGGCATAAGGAAAAAGCTGCTGTACACAAACATTCCAGGGGTGAAGACCAGGTAGTATGGTAAGGGACAATTGTATCTTTCCAATATTGCTCCATATAGTCCTTCCAGTTGAAAGCTACTCAAAGTATAACTAGGGAAAAATTGTCATGTCAAAGTTCAGTCAACCTAATGACATGGTTAGCGCAAAGCTTTGGGGACCTTTAATTGCTGAAGTGGCACAACTTAAAATGAGAATAAATAACTGCAATTATCTATTAATGATGAAAATGTGTAGCAAAAATAATTACTGGCACTGGCAATTATGAATCGGATCCTTTTATGATTTCAAAAATGACTAATTGGATAGGAATGGTCTCAGATTCAAGATTTAAAAACGTTTCATTGTTTAAATTTACCCATGAATCACTAAAGCCAATGATGATGATAGTGAAGAGCATCTAATCATGATAAATAGATAATTATTGATGATTGGAAATGAAAAAGTTGGAAACATAGAGGGATTGCTCATTGGAAAACATGGCTATGGTAATATAAATGTCACTGGAGATTACATAGTAGAATATCGCAAGATAAAGGACCTGTTCAATGTAATACTTTTCTCAACAAGATAAACAGTGACTTCAACAGATGTGATTCATCAGAATCCAGTTGACTACATACATCTGCAGGAATAGACAATGGAGAATCTCAGTAACATCAGAAAACAAGGCCAGCAGCTTGCTGTGAACCAGCTCATCGATTGCTCTCATGCAAGTTCAGATTGAAGTTGAAGAAAATGAAAATGTTGTAGGAGTCAAAATATAACATTTCATTTAATCTCTAAAGATCCATTTAAATTTATTCTATTTTTAATAGTTTATGGTTTTTTTTGGATTGAAGCTTTTGTCTGTTTTACTTTGTAGTGGTGATTAGTTTTAATTTTTTGTTTTTTGAAACAATTTTTCTGTATGAGATCCAGGATAGGTAACCCTATAGAGGTGGATTAATGATTCCTTGGGACTTTCACAGGGGAGGTTGGGGAGAAATGGAGAGTTCATACTCCATTTCATACAAATGAAAAAACTCTTCTAAAAACGATTGTGGTAATAATTGTACAACTCTTCTTGATGTGAATAAACTATTGAATTTTATGATATTAGATTTATATCCCAATAAAGCTATGGAAGATATATATGTATATCCCTTAATTTAGCTTACCTAATTTTAGAAACCAAACTCAAGAATAGATATGGTGGATAAAAAATAATAAACCAAGGAGTTGTGGTATGACATCAAGAATATTATAATACTTAGGAATAAATGAAACCAGAGAAACAAAGGCCTAAACAAAGAAAACCACAGAACACTATTACAAGAGTTCAAAAGAGACCTAAACAGATGGAAGCATTTTCATGCATATGAAGTCTTAATATTGTGAAATGTCTGCACTACTCTCCAAAGAAATCTATAAATACACTGCAATTCTGCTCCAAACAGGAACTTTATTTTGTAGAGAAATGGAAATTAGTTACTAAATTCACAGAGAGATGGAAGATAGCTAAGATAAAATAAGCAGAACACCAAACTCACTGTCATCGGGTTGATGCTGAGTAATTGTGACCCTAAAAGAAAGGAACAACTGCCCGTGTGTGTTTGTGAGACTCACATTTTACAGGAGTAGAAAGTCTCGCCTGGCTTCCATGAGTGGTTAGTGGTGTCATACTCCTGACCTTACAGTTAACAAGCCTAAGTGTAATCCACTTTGCCAGCAGGGCTCTTATAAGATAAATGAACTTTTAAAAGAAGGACAGTATAGGAAGCCTCAAACTGCCTTGCCTCAAAAATCTATTACAAGCCACCATTGTCAAAAGAGCCCAATACAGATAATGATAGGCCACTAACCAATGAATCAATGGAAAACCCAGAAAAAAATGCATGCACTACAAGCAAATGATCTTCAACCTAAGGCCCAAAACTCATTAAATGGGCAAGAGACAGTCTCTTCAACAAATGATGTTGGTGAAATTGGATTTCCATCAGGAGAAGAATAAAATTGAACCCATACATCACTCCATGTACAAAATGAACTCAAGATGGGTCAAAGACCTAAATGTAAAATCCCAGATCTAGAAAAGATTATCAATGATAAGACAGGGATAAACTTAAATGCCAATTACAGGATATACACATATCAAATATAATGAAGTATTAAATATACTGAAGGAAACACATACAGAAAACAAAATAGATGACAGTGACCTACTAAAAATAAGACACATTCATACAAATACTTAATTAAATGAGTAAAAAGAGAGCCCACCAACTGGGAAAAATATTTAGCAAAGACAAAATAGGCAAGTGATTATTCTCCAAAATATATACAATAATACATGACTTCCATAAGAAAACCATTGAATAAAATAATCCAATTAAAAGTGGGCAAAAACATGAACAGAGTTCACCAAAAATGGCATTCAACTGGCTAATGAGGGCAAGAAAACATCCAAGAGATCCAAATCAAAAACCAATAAGATACTAGCTTTTTCCAATAATGAAAGCCCAATTAAACAACAACAGAAAAAGAATCAAATGTTGGAGAGGTTACAGAGTTATTGGAACTCTCATACTCTGCTGATGGGTCTGTAAACATGTACCAACATTGTGGATATCGATACTCTGAATAACTGGGAATGGATGTCTCATATGATCCAGCAATTCCTCTGTATATATGAACTTAAATAAAAGATATAACATGCACAGACACTTAGGTTAATGGCACCACTACTCACAATAGCAATAAATTGGAAATAGCTCCAGATTTCATCAGTGGAAGAATGGCTAGAGAGACTGGTACACAAGCAACGGAATACAATGCATAGTAAAAATTCATTGATGAAACTATGAAGCACCTCAGGACATAGGTGGGACAGGAAAACTTCACCCTGGGTGAAATTAGTCAGTCACCAAAGAACAAATATTGTAGAAGTTCATGTCTCTAAGGACAAACACCAAAATAAAGAGAGGTATCTGTTCTCAGGTCATGTAATCATTTCATCAGGCCTTCCCTAACAGTGTAATATTGTGTCTGTTTAATGCTTACTGTCCTTTAATCATGCCTCTATTTGTACATTTTAAAAAGCACTTATTTAGAGAAGATTTCAGCTTAGCTGGGTTAATGCTTTAGTTTTATGTTTTGGGGGTTACTTTTTTAGGGGAGAGGGACAGAAACAAATAGTCCTATAATGTACCTTTGTCTATCTACACCTCAAATTAATAGACACTCCTGTAATGGCAGCTCAAGAAGAAGTAGTAAAATATTATATTAAAATGTGCAAAGACCTGGAAACAAAAAGGAAGAACACACTCGGCATACTTTACATGGGAAAAAAAGATTCAAGCCTGGAATTGCAATATTGAAAGATTCCATGGACAAAATATTGAATGATGCAGGTAGCATCCAGAACCAGAGAGAAAGAATAGAGTCACTACACCAAAAAAAGAAGTAGTTGATGGGCATTCCAAGAGGTAGCATATGATGATGAACCAATGGTACAGACAGAAGTCTAAGTTTCACTGAAGGCATTAGCCTAAAGCAAATTTCCAATAAATGATAGAATACCAATTGAAGTATTCAACCAGATGATAAAGCACTGGAAACTCTCATCCATGGCAAGAAATATGGACGATAGCTACTTGGTCAACTGACTGGAAGAGATCCATACTTATATCCATCCCAATTAAAGATGAACCAATAAAATGCACCAATTATACAACAATATCAATGCTGAAGGTCAACCAAAATCAGTTTCAGAAGTACATTGACAGGGAGCAGTCAATATTTCAAGCTGGACTCAGAAGAAGACATGGGACAAATGATAGCATTGTTGATTTTAAGTAGAACTTGGCTAAAAACAAAGAATACCTGAAAAATGTTTACATGTGTTTTATTGATTATGCAAAGGAATTTAACTGTGTGGATTATGGCAGAATATGAAAGTGTAGATTGAGAAGAAAAGGAATTCCAAAATATGCAGAATACTGCTGGTGTTCATGTGAAATATATACATAGATTTAGAGGCAACTGTTCAAACAGAGCAAAAGTTTATAGCATGTTTTAAAATAAGGAAAGGTGTGCAGTGGTAGTTATATAGTCTGGTCTCAATTTGAGGATTAAGAGTGAAGCGGTGGAGTCTAACCTGTCAATCAGATAATAGCCAGAGAGATCTCTGTGTGGGCATGGCCTTCTCCTGAGGATTCTGGAAACTCCTGTATTCCTCCCTGGAGGTGGGAGACTCTCTCTCTATCTCTGTCTCACTCTCTGTCCCTCTCTGTCTCTCCGTGGACTCCCTGTGAGACATCCCTGTGGAGAAGACACATGGAGAGAGGCTGATGGAGCCAGACCTCTGGAGCCGGAGAAGCCACGCGTAGCCCCCTGTCAGTGCTGAGATACTTACACAAAACTTCCCAAACCCAAAACTTCCCAAAACTTGCCTGTGATCTTCCTGCATTCGGCATCATTGCATGTGTTTCATGAATCTGAAGAGGACTTTATAGATTGTTATCAGACATATGGGCTAATATTGGACTTATGGACTTGATCTAAACTGGGCTGGGCTGTTTTCTCAATATTCAATTGCTCTTGTATATAAAGTTCTTTCTTATACACGTATGAGTATGTCCATGAATTTGTTTCTCTAGTCTACCTGGACTAACACAAGGGTTGTGTCCTTTCACCATCCTTATTCAATCTATGTTGAATATTCAGTCTATGTTCAGCAAGTCACCATCAGAGAAGTTGGATTATATGAAGAAGAATGGAGCATCAGGATTGGAGGAAGGCTTATTAACAAACTTTGATATGCAGATTATCCAACCTTATTTATTGAAAGAGAGGAGGACTTTAAACATTTACTAATGGAGATCAAGGATGTAGCCTTAATTATGGATTAGAATTTGAGGTAAAGAAAACAAAAAAAAAACTTCCTGACTGGACCAATAAATAATATAATGATAACTGGAGAAAATAATGCTTTTGTCATTTTGCATATATCTACAACCAATAGTTATGGAATCATCAATCAGGAGAGTAAATAACTCATTGCATTGGGTAAATCTGCTTTACAAGATCTCTTTAAGTGTTGAACAGCAAGAATATTACATTGAGCCTAACGCAATCCATTGTATTTTCAGTTGCCTCATCTACTTGTGACAGGAGGATTATGACTAAGGAAAACAAGAGGGATGGATGTGTTTGCCCTTTGGTGCTGGTGAATAATATTGGAAAGACCATGGACTGACAAAGAACAAACAAGTCTGTCTTCAAAGAAGCACAGCCAGAGTACTCCTTAGAGACAAGAATTGTGAGACAGAGTCTCATGTGCTTTGGACATGTTATTAGGAGAGACCAGTCCCTGGAGAAGGACATTATGCTGGGCAAAGTGCAAGAGCACCAAAAAAGAGGAAGGCTTTTAGCAAGATCGATCTGCAGTAGCTGCTGTAATGGAATCCAACATATGAACAATTGTGAAGATGGCCCGGGATTGGGTAGTATTTCATTCTGGTGAACGTAAGTTTGCTGTGAATAAATACTGACTGAAAGGCACTTAACAACAACATAATGCTGATCAGTGATTTTTCATGGGAATTTATGACCAGAGACGGGGATGAATATGCCTGTCCTTAACTAGGATTCACTTCTGCTGCAGCCCGCCCTAGGGTATAATGGTTAACATTATTTACATAGATTCCCAATAGGAGAATCTGGCCAGTAGTATCTTACTAATCATGCATTTTGACTAAATTTCTTTTGAGTCCTCAGTGACTCTGATTGCATGCAATAGGCTACCTGGAGTTTAGATTTTGTCTTTTCTAGTTGGCATTCAGAGAAGTACAGGAATTGAGGTCTATCATTACCCTGGTGTCTTGGAGAAAGCAGTGAATGCCAGGAAGATGTTAATTTGTGTTTTGTTGAGTATTCAAAGGCATCCAACTGTGTGGATCATAAGAAACGATGGCTAACATTTCAAAAGAATGTGAATTCCCAAACACATCATTGTTCTCCTATACAGAGCCCAAGAGCATTCCTTCAAAGAGAACAGGAGAATATTAATGGTTTTAATTCAGAAAATATGTGAATTATAATTGCATTATTTCACCCTAGTGCATACTGATCAAATAATGCCCCAAACTTGGTTATAGGAAAAATAATGCAGCATTCAAGTTAGAGGAAGAATCACTAACAATTGGCAATATGTAGATAATACAACATTGTTTGCTGAAAGTAAAGAAGACCTGAAATACTTATTAATAAAAATGTTAATAGTGATTACACTGTCAAAAAAGGCATACTAAAATTCTCACAACTGCACCTAAAAGTAAATTACAATAGAGAAAATATTCAAGTTCTAAAGGATTTCATATTATTTGGATTCCCAATCAATACTCAAAGAAGTACCAGTTAAGCAATCAAATGACATATTGCATTAAACAAATCTGCAGCAAAAGAGCTCTTTAAAATATTCAAAAGTTAAAACTAACCCACAACCTAACACTATGGTATTTTTGATCTCTCATGTGCATGTGAAAACTGCACAATGAATAAGGAAGGCAGGAAAACAATTGATGCATTTAAATTATGATGTTGCTGAAGAATATTTAACATACTTAGACTGCCAGAAGAACAAACATATATTTCTTAGAAGTCTAGACAGAATGCACCTTGGAAGTGACAATGATAGGAATCCGTCTGCCGCTCTTTGTGCATGTCATGGGGGGGTGGGGTGGGGGATACACGGCGGGTGAAAGGTACCAGGCTTAGAACAGCAGTCCTCCTCTCACTGCTGTCAAGTTGATTCCCCTCACAGTGACTCTGGAACCGAGTACACCTTCTCAGGTAGGTTTCTGAGACTGTCACTCTTTCCTGGAGTTGAAAGCCTCATCTTTCTCTCTTGGGGCAGCTGCTTTCTAATTGTTGACCTTGCGATTAACAGTTTAATGCATAAATGAGGAAGAGGAAGACTTTCAATGAGATGGATTAACACATTGACTTCAACAATGGCTTCAAACATAGGAGCAATTAGGGAGATGGTGCAGCATAGAGTAGTGTTTTGTTTTATTGTACTTAGTACCCTAGGAGTCAGAACCAATTTGAGAGTATATAACAGCAACTTCCATCAGATAATGTAAAACTTTCTTATTAAGTTTAAAAGGCATGACTATATTTCAGGAAATTAATAAGAAAGATATTCATTTGTATAAAGTCATAAAAGGTACTTGCCAATTAGCTTAACTTTGCCCAGGAAACTTCAGAATACTTGCCAAATGTAATCCCTCTTATAAAAGCTTCCTTTGTAAAAGTTAATTATACTTCATATCCATGTTACAATTACCTGTGTAAATATAATTAGAGTGAGAGTGTGAGAGAGAAATAAAAAAGAACACTTGCCCAGTCAGCAAGGGATTGGGTTGTTTAAATCATTGTGTATTGGATGATGACAAATTTAACAAATCAGATCTACTCTGTTGAGCAGGAATATTGAAATTGTCTGGCAAAGAAGTGAGAATAATGGAATCAATGATAAAATGTAGCTTAATTCCATGGAGGAGACTTAGAATGTTGAAGAATGTATATCTGAAATGGAGAGTATATAATTGGATCATGACAGATGGGCTATATTTTAAATGATACGAGGTGATCTACTCCTGAAGAGTCACGCGGTCAGAAACCCACAAGGACAATTTTATTATTTTCTATAGGGTCACTATGAGTTAGAATTTACTTCATGGCAACGAGTTTTGTTTTAAGTTTTAGATATATGTCTATTAAGTACAAAAATTTTAAATATTTATTTTCAATTAACAAAATTAGTTGAATTTTATTTTTGAAAAGCTAAGAAAATATTTATTGCCCAAAGATCTATTTTTTCTTCACTGAATTTATGAAGTTCCTTGCCAAATACAAATAAATAATAGGCGAGATAGTTAAAGTTTATTGTGCCAACCTGGCTGATAAATTACATGTGGAATGGCAGAGAGATAAGTGGCTCGGTGAGCTTCACTTTTCTAGTTTTCAGGTCTCTTGCCTTGTGATGGTCAGACAAGGGTGTAGCTGCCTAAGCCAGTTCCCTGCTTCAGCTGGCAAGGCTTACTTCCTGCAAGGCATCCCCAAGGAGAAGCTACATGGACCTACCCCGATGTAGCCCTGGGTGCTGGAGCAGCCATGTGGAGACCCCTGCCAGTGCTGAGATGCTTATATGTTCACTGATTCAGCTTTCCTCCTGCAGTCTGCATCATAGTGTGTGTTTTGTGAAATGGAGGAGGACTTTGTGGATTGCTGTCAGACATATGGGTTAATGTTGGACTTGTGGGCTTGGGCAGCACTGGGTTGGGATGTTTTCTAGATTTGCACTTACCCTTTATATACAAAACTCTCTCTTATACATGAGTTTCTGTAAAGTACCAAGCCTTGCACACTAGGGAAAGATCATATAAGACACATATCGATTGTGAAACATTGGATATAATTAGTTAACAAAAGGAAAACATAGTGTAATATCTCGCCTTACAACTGAGAAGATCCTGAGGACCTCTTTTGCAATTGAAGGAAAATAATGAGACAGACAAAGCATACAGGGTGCTTATATTTCCAAGAAACCAGGAACAATAAAGAGAGTGAATGTATTCTCTAACAGGCTTATAAAGTCATGGGGCTTACAAGCGCAGGTAAGCATATATGGAACACTGTGGACAAGTACTGGAGTTACGATGGTAGCTTAACTTTGGAAGCACCTGAGCTGGGTCAACCGTGGATGTCCCTGAGCCCTCTCCAGGAGGAACAGTCTATGATCAGTATCAGAAGGGAGTCAGCTGTGTTTTGGGAGCCATAGAGCCTGACTTTTCTTAAGGACGGAAAGCCTCCAGGTGTACAGTAAGCAGCCATATTCTTGTAAGAATCATCTTAAAAGTAGCACTACCATGAGGGGAGTTTTTGGGGATGATTTTTAGTCATGAGAATGTGACTGGGAGTAATCTCCAACTTACAAATGTAAAGGTCTTCCTCCACCAGAATCTTGACCTTCCACACTCTTTATTATGAGCATAGAGAATTTGTCCACATACACTCTCTTGCAGGTCCTCAGTTTCCCACACATAAGTCTTGGTAGTACATAAGAAACTGCAGATGAATAGGAAAATTTTTACAATAAAGATATTTTATGACTAAAACTTTAAAAATATTACCTTTAAAAATCAATGTTTTATTTACAAATGACAGAAGCGTAGCTCAAACTCTGTTAAGGTAGATACAAATTTAATGACTCTAATTATGGAAAAGTCCAGGAACTGAAATTTATTTAGATATAATTGAATCCAGGGACTCAAGGTGACTATTCAGAGCCATCCTTTGATTCGGGTTTTTAGATATTCATTTTTCATATAGCAAGAAGGATGACTACAGAAGTCTTCTACACATTTCATAATAACTAGTGAAAAGAGTCATTTCCACTGGTAGTTCTACCATTTACAGAATTTCTACAAGTCTTGTTGGTTAGTTGTCCATAAATATTTGTGTCTACAAAGATATAATATTCATACGACCTTGTCCTAGTAATTTGATTCACATTCAAGCCATATTGGACATATTTCCCATGAGAAAAAAAAATATTCCCTTAATTGAAAAATGGTATGTTTATCCTGGGAAAACAATAACATTAAATGTTCACTGTATTATGAAATAAGAATAACACATCTTGTATGATCTAATACAGCAAGTAATTGATGTACATAGGTTATATTTTTTATACTCCGATTTAGAGTCGAACACAAATTTCACATGAAATATATAGGAAGAACATACATCATTTCCTTGAGATGATTGTGAAACTGCTGCATCCTAACAATTTCTAAAATGTACCAGAGTACCTCTTGAAGACTTCCTGAGAATATGAATAAATGAATAGATAGAGAAATAAGTAAATAAAATGATTTAGTACATTGTTTTCATCTTTTTAGTATGTATTACATCTTCATTCTTTGTAATGTAAGAGTATAGATATATATAGCTCTGATTTGTTTTGTTTTATAATGTGTGTTTGTCAACTGTATGCCTCTTAATTATTATTTATTTCTTCCAATTTCCCTAGGAACATTATAAGAAAATATCACAACTTGCTATTTTAGCATGCCACTCAATATAGTGCCATAATATTTATAAAAGCCTTTTCTAATGTTCCAATTGTCTGCAAAAGAGATTCATTATTTTATCCAAATTACCCTTCAGCCATAATTCTCAACAATTATAATAGACTAGCACTCTATATTTATATAATCTTTATCTTAATTTCCTTATAACTAAGGTTCCTCAACTTAGCATTCCTCATTAGCAGAGTATAAAGATAGAATGAAACAGACGTTGAATACATTTCACAAATATATTGTTCAAGTTTCATGTATGTTGCTCTATAATCAGATACCTATGTTGTGACTGATAAATTTCATTCTTACCATTTCTTTGTGTCACTCAAAAAATTGACCCTGGCCATCATACCATTCCCAATTGTATTAACAGTAAATCTGGCCCTTTGCAAAGCTGTTTAATATTGGATATCTTCTTAAACTAGCATTAGCTTAATATACACACCAATTATATTTATATGAAAACAAAGCAGTGTTTACTTACCCAATAATTTAGCCATGATATGCTGTCTGATCTTGAAAGTACATATACGGACTAAGGCCTATTATTCCATTTTTATCTTATGGTGATGTTATTTATGAATTTTTAAACTAAAGAGAATAGACTCATACTTCCCTCAGGATACAGTAGTTTATTGTGTAAATTATGTCATTTGGACTCATAAAAATTGGCCTAACGTATATGCATCAAAAAGATAATTTGCTATAATTTTCTTAATAACAGGGTTGAATGATGAAAGGAGAAATATTTCAAACAACCTCCTAGAGAAGAATTCAAAGAACGGATAGAAGTTAGAACTTTTTTCAAATATTATAATAGGAATCATTGTACTTGATTTTAAGACTTACATAACTGGTAAATAAGACGGTGTGACACGACCAAAGAAATAGAGACATATATCAATAAAACAGAATAGAGAACCCAGAAATAGCCTTCTTAGTGCCAACTGCTTTTTGATAAAGTTGCAAAAGCAATTCAACAGAGGAAGAAGAGCCTTTTCAACAAATGGTCTTGGAGCAATTGAATATATCTAGGCAAAACAATGACTCTTGACCTTTACTTCACACTTTATAAAAAACAAGCTCACAATGGAATACAGATTTAAATGTAACTGATAAAATGTTATCACTATGGAAGATAACAGTGAAGAGAATATTTTGTCTCTGGAGCTTGGTGAAGTTCTTAGACATGGTAATAAAAACATAATTCATGAAATTTTAAAAAATTGATAAGTTGGACTTCACCCAGCAAAAAAGGTGCTTTCCAGCATATGTTGTACAAAATGAAAAGAAAATATATTTAAACAATATATTGGAAAAACTACTAGTCTATAGCGCATTTAACAACTCTCAAGACATAAAAGTAACAAAAGTTACATTTGAAAATAGGCAAAATACAGAAGACACATTTCACTGATTAATACACAAAGATAGTATATAAATACCTGACAGTTTGTTTACCATTATTTTCCGTTCCAACAACCAAACTCACTGTCATCGAGTCAATTTTGATTCATAGCAATCCCCTGTGGGTTTCCTGGAATGTAACTGTTTATGAAAGTAGAAAGCCCAGTCTTTCACCCGTGGAGCTGCTGGTAGTTTTGAACCACAGACAATGTAGATCACAGCCCAACACATAACCGCTACACCACCAGGAAATTAGGAAAATATAAATTAAGACTGCAGTACATATTACACACCTATTATAACAACTGGGGGAAAGTTTGAAGTCGCCAAGAATTTCATTTTACTTGGCTCCACAATCAATGTGGATGGAAGCAACAGTTAAGAAATCAAATGATGTATACCATTTGGAAAATTTTCTGCACAAAAATTCATTAAAATGTTGAGGAACAGGATGTCACCTTGAAGATTAAAATGCATCTGACTAAAGTGATGGTATTTTCTATTGTCTCATATGCCAATATCAGTCCATTTCAGTTCACTACAGCTCAGAATATCAATCTTTATGTGGTCCATTTCACTTTTTATGCTTTTTTAAGTTTGCAATATTCATATTCTGGACATTATAATTGACATCAAGTGCCAATTATCAATAGATGTTTGCAGTTGGACTTATACACAAAGAATATACAGAAATCAAATTGTCTACATCTGTGAAACTAGACATGGGAGAAGCTGAATATTAGTCTATAAAATGAGGCCAGGGGGATGGTGGAACAAACCATCAATTGTTCATATGTACATTCAGCTTGAAGTGGAAGAAAACTAAAGCAAGTCAATGAAATCCAAGATACAACCTGGAATATATCCCACTTGGATTTCAAGAACAGATTTGATAGCTTAACACTACATACAGAAGACCTGAGAGCTCTTGTATGACATGAAATACACCATACATAAAGAAATGAAGAGGTCATTAAAACAAAATCAAAGTGGATGCCAGAAGAGGCACTGAAACTTGCTCTTAAGCATAGAGTAGCTCAGGTAAATGGAAGAAATGAGGAAGTCAAAGAGCTGAACAGAGCATTTCAAAAGGCAGCTTGAGAAAACAAAGTAAAATATTATAATAAAATATGCAAAGACCTAGAGCTAAAAAAACAAAAAGAACATGTTCTGCATATATTAAATTGAAAGAACATTGTGGTAGTTACATAACCTGTTGTCAATTTGAGACTTTAGAGTGAAGGATTGGTGTTTAGCCTGTCAATCAAGTCACAGCTTGATGACCTCACTTGGAGGCACTAAAGCGATAAATAGCTCGCTGGAGGAAGGACACGTACTCCCTGCAAGACATGCTTGTTTACAAGATATATGGAGCTACACTAGAGCCATGGAGCTGAAGAAACCATGTGGAAACCCCTGCCAGCACTGAAATGATTCTACCGTCACTGGATCCACAAGACTTTCCACCCACTGGCCTGTGATCTTCCTGCATGCTGCATCATTGCATGTGCTTCGTGAGTCTGAAGAGAAATTTATACATTGGTATTGGACATATGGGCTAATATCAGACTTATGGAGTTGTTCTGGTCAGGGCTGGGACATTTTCTCAATATTCAATTGCTCTTGTATATAAAACTTTTTCTTATATGCATATGAGTCTCCCTGAATTTGTTTCTCTAGTCTACCCAGAGTAACACAGAATGCAAAAAAAAAAACAAACCCTCAAGCCTCCAGTTGCCATCTTGAAAGATTCTATGGGCAAACTATTGAACAATATAGGAAACATCAAAAGAAGATGGAAATAATATACAGTCATAAATTACCCTTCTCGCTCCCACCCCCCCAAAATATCTAGCCAGCATTAACCATTCAAGAGTTAGCCTATGATCATGAACCAAAGGCAGTGAAAGAAGAAAACAAAACTACACTGAAGGCACTAAACAGGTTCCAGGAATTGATGGAATACCAATTGAAATGTTTTAACAAGCTAATGATACACCAGAAGCACTGATTCATCTATAGCAAGAAATCTGGAAAACAGTTACCTGTCCACTGACTTGAAGAAATCCATATCTGTACCCATTCCAAAGAAAGGTAACCCAGTAGAATGCACAGATTATAGAACAATATCACTGATATTGCAAGTAAAATTTTGCTGAAGATCATTCAACAATGGTTGCACCAGTACATTGACAGGGAAGTGACAGAGCTGAGGCTGAAATCAGAAAAGGACAGGGAAAAAGGGATAGCATTGATTACATCAGATGGATCAGGGCTAAAAATAGAAAAAGATTTGTACTTGTATTTTATTGAATATTCCAAAGCTTTAAACTGTGTGGATCATACCAAACAATGGAAAGGTCTGAGATGGATGGCAATCCCAGAATACTTAATTGTGGTCATGTGAAACCTATGCACAGAACAAGAGGCAGTGGTGTGAACAGAAAAGGGAATATTACATGGTTTAAAATCAGGAAAGGTGTGTGTTAGGGCTGTATCCTCTCACTCTAGGTATTCAACCTCTATACTGAGCAAATAATCAGATAATGTGGTCTACATAAAGAAAAATGCATCAACATGATTGGAGGAAGACTATCTAACAGCCTGCAATACGCAGATGACACAACCCTGCTTGCTGAAAGTGAGGAGGACTAGAAGAACTTTCTGTTGAAGACACAGGATTGCAGAATTCAGTGTGGATCACAACTCAATGTCAAGAAAACACAAATCCTCACAACTATAACAGTAGGTAACATTATGTTAAATGGAGTAAAGATTGAAGTTGTCAAGGATTTTGTCTGGCTTGGTTTTATAACCAATGCTCATGGAAATAGCAGTAAAGAGATCAAGTGATGCATTGCTTTGAATAAATCTGCTACAAAAGACTCTCTAAAGTGTTGAAAATAAGGCTGTTACTATGAGGCTTATGCTGTTTCTGTTCCAAACTATGATATTTTTAATCATCTTGTATTCATGTGAAAATTGACATTGATTAAAGACGATCAAAGTAGAACCAATGCGTTTGAATGCTGGTGCTGGCAAAGAATATCGAAAGTACCATGGATCTGCAAGAGAACTTGCTTGTATTGGAAGAAGTACAGCCAACATGCTCCTTAGAATCAAGCATAGTGAAACTTGTTTCAAATACTTTGGATATATTATCCGGAGAGACAGTCTCTGGAAAAGGATATAGGTAAAATGGCACAAAATAAATTGACACAATGGCTGCAATATAGGGCTCAAATATAACAGTTGTAAGGACAGCACTAAACATGCAGTGTTTTGGTTATTTGAATATTGGGTTGCTATGAGTTGAAACCAACATGACAACACGTAACAACAAAAAATTGAAACAGTAATTTCTGGAAAAACATAAATGATTTGAGGAATTGTTTAACAGGCAATTTTGAGACCCCAAATAAGGAAACATGTGTAGCTCAACAAATCAATTGGTTCTAAATGTATACATTTCTACAAGTTAATTTCTCTATATTATTTTTTTAATTTGTGAGTTATTTTTCTATATAATTATTATATTATTAATTCAACAGCTTCATTTTGGCAAATGATATTATTCATGTTGAAAAAACAATTTAAGTTTGAGATTTGTTAAGCCATGTTTTATTTGACTGGTTAAAGAGAAATACATTAAAATATCTTATTTTCAACATATTTATCTGTGGTAATTACATAATTTCATATCAGCTTGAAGATACATAAAAGTGTAGGGGTGGTATTCAACCTGTCAATCAGCCTTATGATGACTCCTTGGGAGCATGGCCTTCTCATAAGAAGGGCTCTGGGAACACTCCCCTCCCCCGCTCTTTCTACCATCACCCTCCTGCTGGCAGACCCTGGTTGCTGGCAGAGCCCTAGAGATGCATCCACTGCCTTGAATCCATAGGACTTTGCATCCACCAGACAATTATATTACTGCATTCTGAATCAATGCCTGTGGCTTTGTGAGTCTGAAGAGAGACTTATAAACTAACAGACTTATGGTCTTGAGTTGGATTAGTTTGGGATGTTTTCATGATATACAATTATAAGTGTCACTGGATTTATTTCTCTAGTTAACCCGGCCTAACACATTATGGTACCTGGGGAGAGGGGTACTAGAGAAACCAACCATGAAGATAAAGAGCGGATGCTTGTCTGATGGCTGCCTTATGATAGCTTTTCTTCTTTGGCTAGCTGGAGGCCAGATAGGGCCACATTGTTGATTTGATTATTTTCTGGAAAGGACATAGAAAGTGAAGGTTTTGATTCCTAGAAGTTGCCTTTGGTTATTATGGTATGAAATGGTGAAAATGACTGTGAAAAATGTAAATTTTGAGCTCAGGGGACAAAATCACCACTTGAACTACTCTGAGGCCATGTGACTTAGTCAAAATGGCTGACCAAAAGTCAGGTACTGACTTGATTTAGCCAGAGGCCTAAGGCCTTATTGCATATGAACGGGATCGTTTAGATAAGAAAGGATTGAATTTGACTGTTCTAAGAATTGAGTTTAGGATCTGGCTGTACTAGGAATATACTTATTTCTTCTACTTATTGTTATTGATATATCAAACCATTCCATGTATCAAAGATTCCACTGCTTGGACTCTACACCTGGTATTTTGAAATGCTTCCATTAACATGGTTAATGTGCTAACCCAAACCAAATAATTCAGGTTAAATGTACAAATATAACACAAAAAGGCTCACACATATTTTGAATGATCTGATCTGGCTGTCTACATTAGGGATTAATTGAATGTAGAAGACTGCTTGTCAAACACAGTCACTTAAAATTATTACAACTGATTAAGCAGATCCCTCATTGCCAGAATTACAAGACAAGTTAAAATTTAATAGCTATAAGGGGAACCTAAGGCAAAGCCTTTATAATAAAATGAATTGGCTATTTAATGTCAAATACCAAGTGCTCAATCTTATTAGAATCAGCTGATTCAAGTTAGTCATCTAATATTTTAATGATTAAAATAACCAGACACTTAATGTGAATAGCTAAATGATAAAATAAGACCAAATCAAACCTTACAAACTTTAGTATTAAACCATTTCCATTATTTAGAAATGTTTGGCAGTGTTACTATAAAGAAAAATGTATAGGTATTTAAGATTGATCTATTTAAGAGCTTATTTAAGTATACTAGTGATTTTTAATATAGAATTTCCTAAAATCATTTATTATATGATAAACTTATTTAAAATTATATTAATTGAGGAAGATAAAATTTAACTTTTTTTCTTTAAATTGTGACTTTTTTAGGTGAAAGCTTTAAAAGAGGTACTGTTGATTGACATATACTTATGCTTTATATTTATCTCTAATATTTCCAACTTTATAAATTCTACAAGTCACTGTAGTTAGTTATTAAAATTATAGAATAAAATATATATTTTAAAGCATGGCAAAATGATATAACTAAGGTTTTTTTTAATTTATCAATTTATTGGGAGCTCTTAGATGTCACAACATTCCAAAATTCAAATAGATAAAGTGTAATTGTACAATTGCTACTACAATCAGTTTCAAAATATTTTCTTTCATTTTGAACTCTTTGATACCAGCTCCCTTTTGTCCCTTCCACCCCCCACCCTTCCCTCCAGGACCTTATGTGTGTGTGTGTATATATATAATATATATGTATATATATAATTTTAGCCTTCTCTTACCCCATGCAATATATTCATTCACCTACAATTCTGGTATTTGCTCCCCATGAGTGGGGTCATACAGTCATAATTGCTATCAGTTTCCCCTTCCTCCCTACCACCCCGACCTCACCCCGCCCCAACATCATCGAGAATCATCAGAGAATTATTACTCCCGTTGCTGTTTCTGAAGAAGCAGAGGTTTATTTCTGAGCTATGCATAAGGTTTTCAGCAGAACTTCATCGGAAGAGGGAACAATTCCTTCTTCTTTGTCTATTCTTAGTCTAGAATCTCTGCTGAAACCTCTTCACTTTCTGTGACCTTGCTGGCATTTGAATTATAAGTGACATAGTGTCAAGCCCCACAAGCCCCACAAATATGAAAAGCTGATAAAAGCTGATAAAAGCCAAGGGGCAGCAAAAAAGAAGACGACTCTCAACAGGGTGGATTGATCCCACAGCTGCTGCGTCAGTGAGCGAAACGATGGGAACACTTGTGAGCGTGGCGCAGAAATAGCCAGTGCTTAATTCTGTTGTGCACAGGGTGCCTGTGGGTCAAACCCAACATGACGGCACAACATACAAGTGTTTGTAGATAGTCCATCATTTTCAAATTATGAATTTCATGATTCATCATTTTTATGGAATAAATTATATGTTGTCTCATACCTGTTGTTTTACACTCTCAATGCCTGAAATGTTTATCTGAGGGCTGCATAAAATTTTGAAAAAAATCCATTCTCTTTTAACAACATTTTTGCGAAATCTTTTTGATGTTCCATTGTATATTATGATTAATTCCAGAAACTGTGTAACAGGATCATCTTTATTGGCATTTACCATTTACTCTTTTGATCATAACAATAGAGCAAGTTATTTTACAGTTAGATCTGGAGGCATATATTTCATTTGATGCTGTCAGGTGCTATCGGGTGGATCCAGACAACTACCATCCCTATGCACAACAGAATGAAACCCAGCCTGGTACTACACCGTCTTCACAATTGTCCTTATGTTTGAGATCAATGGCATCGAGTCAATGCTGGCTCATAGCAGTGCCCTTAGGTTTCTGAAAACAGAACTGTTTACCAGAGTAGAAAGTCATGTCTTTCTCCCACGGAGCTGTTTGTGATTTTGAATTGCTGAACATGCAAATCATAGCCCAATACATAACCACTATACCATCAGGGCCTCTTATGCTTGATAGTGATAATTAAATTTGATATAATTAACTAAAAGTCTACATTTTTTTTCTATTTCATTCTTGAATATATATCTGTTTGGTTCTTTTTTGGTGTGATAGTCCGTGTAAAATGATCTTATCTCAATTTCTGATTTGTTATTCTTAATTAATTCAAGAATCAATGAGAAAAATAGATTCCAGATCGGGTAACAACTTTCAGAGGTGGCCACCACTTTCAGTTTATGTTTAGTGCTAGCCTTAGTAACTTTAGAGACATTCATGAATGACAATGGATTTAAATGTTCTTCTTCTCCTCATTCCTCAAGTAAAACTAGCTCATTATTTGATAGAATATGAATAAGGTCTTCAACAGCCTTCTAGAATAATTTTATACTTATATCAATATTTAAAACTATATATAGAATCTGAGTCTTTCTGATTACAATGAAAGAGTTTAAAACAGTAGCTATTTCTGACCAAAATATTAACAATTAAATTCAAATGAGAAAAGTCGCTGTCCTTCCTCTCAAAACTAAAGATACTAAAAACAAATGTTTCTTTTAAGAAAATGAAATATGCATGTTGATAGACTAGTAAGCAATTTTAATATGTAACTGATTATTAGTATTTATTAGTTATTTAGTAACTGATAACATTCACACCAATTAGTACACCAAACTGAAATTTTGTATTTAAAAATATAAAACTAATTTCTAAGACAATTAATAAAATAAAGCTACCCAAATGAGAACTATTTTATGAAAGTATATTGAGATAGTAATTAATGAAAGCAAATAATCAGAAAATATATATTGTCAGGTTGTCTTGAGTCAGCAATGACCCTAAGTGCAAGAGGAGGAAACACCACATGATCCTGGGTCATCTTCACAACTGTGCTTATATTTGAGGTCATTGTTGTAACCACTGTCTTCTTTTTTTATTTTCCTCTAATTTTTGAGGAATGATGCCCTTCTCCAGGAACTGTTCTCTCCTGTCAACATCCCCAAAGCATGTGAGACTAAGTCTTGCCACCTTGCCTCTAAGGAGTAAACATTCCAACTGTACTTCTTCCATGACAAATTCGTTTGTTCTTTTGGCAGTCCATGGTACTTTCAATTTGCTTTGCCAGCAACATTATTCTAATACATTGATTCTTCTTAGTCTTCCTTGATCAATGTCTAACTTTCATATGCATATGAGACAATTTAAAATGGCATGACTTAATTTGGGTGCACCTCAATTCTCAAAGTAGCATCCTTACTTTTCAACATTTTAAAGAGGTCATATACAGTAGATTTACCTCATGCAATGCATCCTTTAAAGTCTTGGCTGCTGCTTCCATAAGCATAGCTTGTGGATCCAAGCAAAATGAAATCCTTAACAAATTAAACATTTTCCATGTTCCATGTTGTTACTTATTAATCCAATTGTAGTGTTTTGGTGTCTTTATGTATACCTTCCAATTTCAGTTAATGTTTCCTGTATTTTTCAATATTTTGTCCATTAAATATTTCAGTATGACAATTTGAGGTTTATTTTTTCTTCAGTTCTATTAATGTGAATGAGGTTGAGCATGAACTTCCCATTTGGTTTTCTAACTCCAAGTCTTTGCTTGTTGCATTAGAATTTTTTGTTGTCTTCTGTGACTTTCCTTAGAATAATTTTTTGAACAACTCATTCCTTTTATCCTTTCTTCCTTTTACTTTAGACATTCTATGATTAATAGCAAGTTTTGTAGACTCTTTTAACATCCCTTTTCATCCCTCTCTTCTCTATTTGATAAAGACTTCTTGCTTTTTTGATTTTGGATGTCGCTGATGTCACCTCCATGCAACCTGACTATTCTTTAGTTATTATTGTCCAATGCTTTAAATATATTCTTGAAATGGTAACTGTACATTAAGGTAAATTATACTAAAGGTTATATTTGAATTTTATGGACATATCTTAATGTCTTTCAGAGTTAACTTGAACTTGTACATATGATATTAGTGTTTTATCACAGTTGATACCTCATTTTGTTATGACTAATGATAATGAGCTTCTCCATTGTCTCTTTCCATATATATAGTCATTTAATTTTTTATATATCATCTGCAAGGTCCACTTGTATGCCTAGCATTTTGTTGTTAATAAAGATTGTTAATAAATAAATCTTTGGTTTATTGCCACAACCAGATTTTCTTGAAACTTGTCTTTCTCCTTTGTATCTAATTTTTGAAATTCCAATCACCAGTAATTATCAATGCATCTTGACTTCATGATTGATAAAATTTAACGTGATAAAAAAAATTTTTCATTTTTGACACTAGAGGTTGATGACTAAATTAGAATAATAATGTTAACTGGTATTCCTCATAATTATATAAATACTATTCTATAACAGAGTTTTGCTTTAGGAGGTATTAAAGTGTTCTTTTTTGACATATACCACCATTTCCTTCAATTGATATTTGTGGCATAGAAGATCATGTTTGTCCAAATTAAAAGAGCCAATAGCAGTCAATTTCAGCTCACTATTGTGTATAGGCTTTGTATATTACATTCATTTTTCATGACTGCTAGTGTGCTATATTTATAGCTTATAAATCCCATATTCTGATTATTAATTTGTGCTTGCAGTTGCTCCTTCTCATTTTGGTTCATCCCATATCAGCAAATGAAGATCATGAAAGCTTTACTCTAGTAGCATCATTTAGAGTACTTTGAGCAACAAATCTTCCCATGTGATATTTGGAGCGCCTTCAAATTTGAGGGTCCCACTTCTTAGCATTATATTAGATAAGGTTCGATTATTCATAAAATTTTAACTGGCCAAAATTTATTGAAATTAGAAACCCAGCCCCTCCTAGTCTGTCTTGTATTGAAGTTCCATTGAAATCTATCCACTATGGGTAACCTTGCTGGTGCTGGAAATATTGGTCACATATCACCTACCATCATTCAGCAGGCAAGAATGACAAATTGACAAATAGTTTGTTTCTCTATAGGCATCGTTTAATATGTGATGAGCAATCTATATGGATAAGGTGTAGCGGTATTGAAGAATGGGATCAAAACTTCTAATATGATGGGAAACTGCCAGAAAGAATGAGAGTTGAGTAAATCTCTGAAGTAATGTTGTTCAATGACATCCAGCCATTTCTGACTCATAATAACATTATGTACAAAATAACAAAACTCCACCCAGTCCTGTTCTGTCCTCACTACCATTGTTAAGTTGCAGCCCACTGTTGTCCATTGTTGCAGCCATTGTGCCAATCCATCTTCACGACTTTTTTCTTATTTTTCAATAACCTTCCACTATGCAACACATGATGTTGCTTCCAAGAACTGGTCTTTCCTGATAGCATGAAAAAATACGTGGGACAAAGTCTCATTATCTTCATTACTAAAAAACATGCTGGCTGTACTTCCAAGACAGATTTGTTTATTCTTCCAGCAGTTCACAGTACTTTCAATATTTTCCCCAACATCATAATTTGAATTATTCTTTATTCACTGTCCAGCTTTCATATGAATATGAGGTCATGGAAAATACTTTGGCGTAAGTCCACCACTTGTCTGTTTATCATACTGTAGTGACTTGTGTGTTGCTGTAATGCTGGAAGACGTGTCACTGGTAATTCAAATGCCAGCAGGTTCATCTAAAGTGGACAGGTTTCAGCAGAGCTTCCAGACAAAGGACAGATCCATGAAGGACTTGGCTCCCCCCTTCAGAGTAAGAATCCCATGAAAATCTTACAAATAATTTTGAAGCATTCTAAAATACTGAAAGCCTAAACAAAGGAACCAGAACATTGTGGGAAAGACTGCCAGGGGATGGGACTCTCAGTTCCCAGGGCACTAGAAATGTAACCGGTTTCAGGGAGGAGAGTCAACCATGGTGGCATGAGTGGGGAAAATCCTGTGGGAGTGGACCTGTCTGGATCTTCATTTGCTGATGAAGCATACTTCAAGTTAAGGAGAAAAAACTTTTGCTTAGCTTACTTCACTTTCCGTAATTTCCTCCAACTCTTCCCATGTGGCAATGTCCTTCATGCATTAATTGGTGCTTTTTAGGGATGCATAGTACTCCACTGTATATATGTAACACAGTTTTTTGATCCATTTGTCCGTTGATT
Source organism: Echinops telfairi (assembly GCF_000313985.2). Classification (NCBI taxonomy): domain Eukaryota; kingdom Metazoa; phylum Chordata; class Mammalia; order Afrosoricida; family Tenrecidae; genus Echinops; species Echinops telfairi. The sequence continues at coordinate 39,530,202 of NW_022111373.1, read as the reverse complement.
GAAATTTGGGTTGTTTCCAACTACTTGCAATTTTGAACTTTGCCACGGTGAATATTGTAGCACAGATGTCTGACTGTGGTTTCTTTCTTCTGAGCATACGCCCAATAGCAGATTGTTGGGTTGTATGGTAGCTCAATTTCCATCAGTTTTAAATATCACCAAAATGGTTTCCATAATGGCTGTATATACCGACAGGTCCACCAGCAGTGGACAAGAGTTCTTATCTCCCCACATGCCCTCCAACACTTGCTACTTTCTGACTTTTTGAATTGGGCTATCTTTGAGAGTGTAAAGTGGTATCTCAGAGTTGTTTTAATTTGCATTTCTTTTGTGGCTAATGATCGGGAACATTTTCTCATGTGTTTATTGGCCATTTGAATTTATGCCCCTTTGAAACTCTGTTCAGGTCCTTTGCCCACCCTCCTTAGTGGGAAGTTAGGTTATTTTCTTATTGTAAGCTTGCAAAGTATTACAGATTTTAGTAATAAGGTCTGTGTCTGATGTGTCATTGCTAAAGATGCTTTCCCAGTCCACTACCTCTCTTATAACTCTCTTTTTAAATTCTTTTGATGAATACAAGTGTTTTATCTTCAGTATATCCCATTTGTCAATTTGTGACACCCCTGTATTTGTATCCTTCCCTATTTCCGATAGGTTATATTATACCTGTGCCAAGGTTCTCAGGTTTGTCCCAATTCCCTCATTAATGGCCCTAATAGTTTGGGGTTTTACCTCAAGGTCTGTGATCCACCTTGAGTTTATTCTTGTGCATGGAGTGAGGTAAGGGTCTTGCTTTATTTTTCTGCAGATAGATATCCATTTTTTCCAGCAACACATATTGAAGAGGACATGCGCTTCCCATCTGATATTTTTGGAGCCCTTATCAAAAATCAGTTGTCTATATGCTGATGTTTTTATCTCTGGGTTTTCAGCTCTTTTCTGTTGTTCTGAGTATCTGTGGTTATACCAGTACCATACTGTTTTGACGATTGTGGCTGTATAACATGTGCTAAAGTCAGGTAGAGCAAGCCCTCCCACTTTGTCCTTCTTCTTGAGGAGTTCTTTGCTATTCTGGGCTTCTTCCTTCTCCATACAAAGTTGGTAAGCAGTTTTTACAATTCTCTGAAGAAGGGTGATGGTTTTTGTCTCAGGATAATATTAAATTTATATACTGCCTGGGGCAGAACTTACATCATTACTATATTAAGTCTTCCAATCCACAAGCTTGGGATATTCTTCCATTTGTTGAGGTTTCTCTTGGTTTCTTATAATAGTGTTCTGTAGTTTTCCTAATACAGATATTTAATTTTTTTACTCAGGTATATCCCTAGATATTTCTATTTGTGCTTGGCTATTATAGAGGGTACAATCTTTTTAATTGCCTGTTCTGTGATCTTGTCTGATGTGAAGTCTGATAGACTTCTGTTTGTTGATCTTGTATCCTGCCACTCTATTCCTCTATTGCAGGTATGTCAAACCGGTGGACTGTGGGCCACATGTGGCCCCTGAGGTAATTTTTTGTCGCCTCACGATGCTCTGAAATAAAATGAAAATAGAAAAAAATTGTTATGAAGAAAATAGCGCTTAGGGGAGATCGAGGCAATACTGTACACACAATTCCTTATTTAACCCTTTAATTACTGAAGACGAGTATACCCATGGCCCAGTGCCTTTCCCAGGGGCCTGTGGATGTCTATAAATGCACTGACTCAGTTCTGGCAACGTTTAGAAGCGACATGTCTGCCATTCTCAGTGTCACGTAATGTAATCAGATCCTAATAGCGAAAAGATTAAAAAGAGCAGTCTGGGTTGTGCTGTTATGAATCATAACTAGCGGTACCACTAGTTGACATTTTTAGAGAGAAGCCATTATGATTGTGCATCACGTTTGTCAGTTGTCCAACATTTTATGGGGTTTTTAAATCATTTTATTAGGGGCTCATACAACTCTTATCACAATCCATACATATATCAATTGTGTAAAGCACATTTGTACATTCATTGCCCTCATCATTCTCAAAACATTTGCTCTCCACATAAGCCCCTGGCATCAGTTCCTCATTTTTCCCCTTCCTTCCTGCTCCCCCCTCCCTCATGAACACTTGATAATTTATAAATTATTATTATTTTGTCATACTTTGCCCTGTCCGACGTCTCCCTTCACCTACTTTTCTGTTGTCCATCCCCCATGGAGGATGTCACATGTAGATCCTTGTAATCGGTGCCCCCTTTCTAACCCACCCTTCCTTTACCCTCCCAGTATCGGCGCTCACACCACTGGTCCTGAAGGGATCATCCGCTCTGGATTCCCTGTGTTTCCAGCTCCTATCTGTACCAGTGTACATCCTCTGGTCTAGCCATACTTGCAAGGTAGAACTGGGATCATTCTACCTTGGGGGGTCGGGGGGAGGAAGCATTTAGGAACTAGAGGAAAGTTGTATTTTTCATCATTGCTACATCACACTCTGACTGGCTTGTCTCCCCCATGAGACACTTCTGTAAGACCCCAACAGACTGGACTGGAAAACACTCCTAAAGGCCAACAAATAATCCTTGAAATAAACACAAGCTTTTCTTTCTTGTTGGGTTTTGTTTTTTGTCATTGGTTTGTTGTAAATTGTTGCTTGGTTTTGCTCTGTCTTGTTTTTGTGCATGTTATTATCTACGCAGGTCTGTCTAAATAAGATAGGCTGGATGAAAAATCTGGAGGAGAAAACAACGGGACCGACAGTTTCAGGGGGACATGGGAGAAGGGGAGGTGGGGGGAAAGG
>NW_022111373.1:39524366-39525583 GCF_000313985.2 Echinops telfairi | reverse complement strand
CATGTCTTCCAAATTGTTGAATTCGTTAGAGTACAGGCGTTTATAGTACTGTGTAATTATGCTTTTTATTTCATTAGGGTCCTTTGTAATGTCCCCTGCTTCATCCCTCATCCTTGCTATTGAAATTTGTTCGCTCCATTCTCTGGTTAGGTTTGCCAGTAGTCTATGAATTCTATTAATCCTTTCAAAGAACCAACTTTTAGCTGCATTAATTTTTCCATAGTTTTCTTGTTTTCCTTCTCCTGTATCTCAGCTCTGATTTTTATTATTTGTTTCCTTTTGCTATTAGTAGGATTGTTCTGTTGACTCTGCTCTAATTGTTGTAAGTTTTGTGCCAGCATATCAACCACAAGTCTTTCTTCCTTTTTAATGTGTGCATGTATTGCTATCAGCCTTCCAATGATAAATGCCTTTGCTGTATCCCAAAGTTTTGCTATGTCGTATTTTAATTCTCTTTGCTTTCTAGAAACTTCCTGATTACATCTCTGATCTGGGCCAATACCCACTCCTTTCGCAATAGAGACTTATTCATCCTCCTCTTGTTTTCCCTCATTTTCTTTATCATCCTTTTGTTGATTGTCAGCCTTATGGCCCAGTGGTCAGAGAGAGACATCTGTATAATCTCTATGTGCTTGAATTTACTCAGGTTTGATTTATGTCCCAGCATATAGTCTATCTTAGAGTATGTGCCATATGGGATTGAAAAAAATGTTAATTTCTTTTGCCTATGGGTGGAAAGCTTTGAAAATATTTATCAGGTCCAGTCATCCAATTGTGCTCTCTTTATATCTGTAGCTTCCCTGTTAAAGTTCTTTCCCTGTGATCTGTCTTTTACAGATTAGTGTATTAAATTCACCTATCATGTTTCCCCAAAAGCAAGACATCCCCCGAAAATAAGACCTACGTTCAGTTTTGTCTCTCACTGAAATAAAAGGCATCTTCCGAAAATAAGACCTTCCTGAACATAAGGCCTCCCCAATAATAAGGCCCCCCGAAGCTACCATAACTCTGGATTCTGGACCGTAATGGCGGGCGCCACCACGCAGCTCACTGTTGGCCACAGCATATCCAGAGCAGACAGGAAGTATGAGTAAATGAACCATAGGTTATGAGTAAATGTACCATAGATTGTTGTAAATAATGGTAGTAATAAAAAATTCGTGATACTGTAGGATTCAGTTTGTCTGGTTATGCTGGTTTGTGATGACAACTACTAC
>NW_022111373.1:39512485-39524266 GCF_000313985.2 Echinops telfairi | reverse complement strand
ATAAGACAGTCTTATTTTCAGGGAAACAGGTAAGTATAATTTTAGAGCCTGTGGTTTCTCTTTTCATCTTTTGGAGTGTGTGATTTATGAATTTTGTGGGTCTCTCATTGGATGCGTATATATTTATTATGATCACTTGTTCTTGGTCTCCTGTTTCCTTGAGCATTATATAGTGCCCCTTTTTGTCTCTTGTTATGGATTGTAACTTGAGATCAAATTTGTCAGAGATTAAGATTGCTACCCCTAATTTTTTGCATTGCAATTTGCTTGTTATATGATTCTTCAGCCTTTAATCATCACCATGTTTTTATCTGTAAGCTTGAGATGTGTCTCCTGAAGGCAGCATATTGATGGGTCATGTTTTCTAAGCCAGTCTATTAGCCTCTGCCTTTTAATGCCCGAGTTCAGTCCATTGATATTCAGTGTTATTACATCCAAATGTGGACTCTGATGTCATCTTGTACCTTTTTGTGTGTGTGTTTTCCTACCTACCTATCTTATCAGTTAGTGATATGTGTGTGTGTGTGTGTGTGTGTGTGTTTCATTCTTGCCTTCAGTCCACTATTGAGTTAATGTTATTTTAATTTTTTTTTTTTACGGGTTCAAAACCATTTTATTGGGAGATAATACAGATATATCATTACATAGTTCAATCACATCAAACAGTATTGTACAATTGTTGCCATACTCAGTTTTTAAAGGTTCTCTTTCTCCTCGAGCTCCTTGGCATCAATTCTCCATTTGCCCCACCCCCTGTTAGACCCCCAGGGACCCTTATTTTACTTGCTGTCTAACAGGCACATCAATCCTGGATTTCTCATACCGAAAAACATAAAAACTTATAGAAATAATTCAAGAGGGCTACCCCCAATGACAAAATATATCAAAGATAAACTCCAATATGACAAAAAAAAGCACAGAAAATGTTGAAAACCAGATCAGACCCAAAGTGTATCAGAGCAGATATCAATCAACAAAATTTATGCCATTGAAGTCATGCTTATTTTTATCTCTGAGGAAGTTTTTTTTTTTATTTTTTTAATCAATTTATACATACAATTCATGCAATTCATCACAATACATAGATCAATTGTGTAAAGCACTTCTATACATTTGTTGCCCTCATTATTCCCAAAATTCGCTTGCCTCTTGGGTTCCCGGAATCTGCTCATTTCCCCCGCCCCCCTTCCCTTCCCTTCCTCCTCCCCTTTAATGTTATTTTAGGGCTGTTTTCTCTTTGTTGCACTCTGGGTGTTGTTTTATGTGTGATGGTCTCCTATTTGTTCTCAGTGAGTGTTGATCTTATTCCCATCTTTGGTCATCAAGGATCTTTTGTATGGCTGAGTTTCTTTTTATGTAGTCTTTGAGGACTTTTTTGTCTTGGAAAACTATAACTTCTCTATCTATCTTATCATATCATTTGGCCAGATATGGTATTCTTGGGTTTGCGTTATTTTCCTTCAATTTTTGGAATATGCTACTCCACTCCCTCCTCTTCTGTTAATTTGCTACTGGCTTTTGTTATCTCATCTCTTAGATCTTGTATTATCTCCTATATCATTTAATCCCTTTCAGCATTGTTTCCCTCATATGCTGCATGATTCCAAGCAGTATTTTGAAGATTTCTTTCTGTGGCAGGAAAATATCTGCTTCTTCTATGCATGTCATTAGGACCATGACTTCTGGCATTGTCATCTGTTTCTCCTGATTTTTGTTGAAGCTGTTGGGCTGATTTCTGTGTATGTGGTGCTCTAGAGGAGCCTGGCACCATCTTCCAGAGTTGAAGAGCATTGGCCTCTCATGGAACTTGTATGAGTGCTTCTTCAAACTACCTGAAGGTAGCTTCCCTGGCGGGGTAAGGCTACCTCTGTATTTTCCTGTGATTTCACTCTTACCCTAGCCAACAAGTATTCTGTTATTTGGAATCTGAGTTGGATAGAACTCTCATGAGCTGCTGTTCAGGTGGTTGTGGGCCCACAAGGATGGCATTTCTGTGGCTGATGTCACAGGAAGCCATAGTGGTGTATCTCACAGTGCTTTGAGCACCTCGGATGGCATGTTGTGTTTTTCTTACTGGAGTGCCACGAAGGGCATGTGGGTGTACTCTCCTTAGTGTAGTGTTCTATGTATGGCAGGTGGAATTACCCTAGATGGAGAGATGGCCGTGGAGTTTGGGAGGATGTTACCACAGTAACGTGGAGCACCACAAACAGTCGGCAGGAGTTCCCCCGTCACTTGTAGGGTCTTGGGGTGTAGGCAGGATTCCCCTATCCCTTTGAAGGGGAGATCCCCCAGCCACTCGGGGTGGAGTGGAGTGCGGGCATGGTTTCCCCAGCTGTGTTTAAAGATTACAAGTGCAAGCAGAAGCTCCCCAACTGGGCTGTCAGAGTTTCGCTAGGTGGAGGGGAATGGCCTGGAAGCCAGTACTGAAAGGAAAGTTAGGGAGAGAAGAAAAAGAGAGAATGGAGAAAACAAAGACAAGAGCAAAAAAAAAAACAACCCCAAAACTAACATACACACACAAACACAAAAAGCAAAGACAAAATAACAACAAAAACAAAGATTCAAAAGAAGAAAACAGCAAAAAAGAAAAACTGAATCTGCTGAGACTGTGGTGGGAAAGAGATGAGAGATAGAAGAAGAGGCAAAAAGAAGAAAAAGTGAAAGAAGAAGAAAAGGAAGGAAAAAAGATAGCTAAGAGTTAGCTGAGCCCTGCACCATGCCATGTGTAGCACTGTCTTGTGCCATGTGCAGCACCACTAGAGGAGGCAGGCTGGAGTTCTCTCTGCTGGGTGGGTAGAATTTCCCTATGAAGAGGGTAGTCAGCTGGAAGCCAGCAGTGGCATGTGAAAGGAAAGAGAGGGAGATAAGGGAAACAGGGGAAAAAAAGAAAATAGGAAGAAGAGGTAAAGAAGAGGTAAGAAAGAAAGAAAAAGAAGGGAAAAACACAACTGTGCTTGCTAAGACTGACTGTGGTGGAAAAGAGAAAAAGAAGAGAGAAGAAAAAATAAAGAGCAAAGAGATAGCTGATCCCTGATCATCTCAATGTGGAGCCAGAAAGGTTTAAACCATGCCCCAAGGTGGCAGGTTGGTGTGCCTTTTAGTGCAGGGTCCCAATGGTGCTGGGTGGAATTGCTCTAGTCAGCAAGATCACTGTAGAGGCCAGACTGAAGTTTCCTCAGCAGCATGGAGCACTGTAGAGGGCTGTCAAAGCTGCCTTGTGTGTGTGCAGTGCTCCCATAGAGGGCAGACTGGAGTTGCTGTAGGTGGAGGCAAGTGGCCTGGAAGCCAGCCATGGCGAATGAAAGAAAGGAGAGGGAGAGAATAGGAAAAAGAAACAGAACTTGGCCCGCTGAGACTGGCTGCAGTGGGAAAGATAGAAGGGAGAGAGAATAAATAGAAGATAAATAAGAGTAAGTAAGGATATAGCTGAGGCCTGATCCCCTGACTGTGAGCTGTAGGAATTCCAACCCTGCCTCCAGGTAGTGGTGTGGTGTGTCTGTTTGGTGTAGAGTTACCCCAACTTGTCAACATATCCGGCTGGACTGGAGGATGTACACTGGCACAGATAGGAAATGGAAATACAGTGAACCCAGGACAGATGAACCCCCCAAGACCAGTGGAGAGAGTGGTGATATGAGGAATGTGGAGAGAAGGTGAGGGAGAAAGGGGGATCAGATGACAAGGTCTATATATGGCCTCCTCCCTGGAGGACGGACAGAGGAGAAGTGGGTGAGGGAGACGTCAGATGGGGCAAGATATGATAAAATAATAATAATTTATAAATTATCAAGGGTTCAGGGAGAGTGGGGAACGGGGAGGGAGGGGGAAAATGAGGAGCTGACACCAATTGCTCAAGTGGAAGGCGGGTGTTGTGAGAATGATGAAGTCAACATATGTCCTAATGTGCTGGACACAAATGATGTATGTACGGATTGTGATGAGTTGTATGAGCCCCTAATAAAATGATTATTATATATATATATATATATATAGTTTCTTTTTGTACCCTTTTTTGTCTGAATCAACAGCTGGATGTATTGCAATTGGTTGATTCAGCTTTTTTCCCCCTATCATTTTATTGGCAGCTCATACCACTCTTATCACAATCCATACTTCCAACCATAGTGTCAAGCACATCTGTACATTTGTTGCCATTATTATTTTCTTTTTTTTGCCATTATTATTTTCATAACATTTTCTTTATATTTGAGCCCTTGGTATCAGCTCCTCATTTATCCCCTCCCCCCCCACCCTTCCTTCCCTATGATCCCTTGATAATTTAGAAATCATTGCTATTTTTTCATGTCTTAACCTGACTGATGTCTCTATTTATCCTCTTTTCTGTTTTTCATCCCCCTGGGAGAGGGTTATATGTAGATCATTGTGATCAGTTTCCCCTTTCTCCTCCCCACCTTCCCCTACCCCTCGTGGTGTGGCAAGTCTCAATATTGGTCCTCAGCAGTTATCTGTCCTGGATTCCCTGTTTCTGATTCCTATCTTTACCAGTGTTCATGCTCTGGTCTAGCTAGATTTGGAAGGTACAATTGGTGTCATACTAGTTGTACGGGTGGGGGGGGGGGAGGAAGCATTATAGAACTAGAGGAAAGATGAATGTTTCATTGGTGATATACTGCATCTTGACTGACTCATCTCCTCCCTGCAACCCTTTGGTAAGGGATGTCCAATTGCCTACAGATGGGCTTTGAGTCTCCACTCCACACTCCCCCTCATTCACAATGATATGATTTTTTTTCTGGGTCTTTGATGCTTGTATCTGATCCTATTGACACCTCATGATCGCAAAGGCTGGTGTGTTTCTTTTATGTGGGCTTTGTTGCTTCTCAGCTAGATGGCCTTTTGCTTATCTTTAAGCCTTTACAACCCTAGATGCTATCACTTTTGATAGCTGGGCACCATCAGCTTTCTTCACTACATTTGCTTACCCATCCATTTAGTCTACAGTGATCATGTCAGGAAGGTGAGCATCACAGAATGCCAGATTTTTAGAACAAAGTGTTCTTGAATTGATGGGGTACTTGAACAGAGATTCAATGTCCATCTGCTACCTTAACACTGAACCTATAAATATATGTACATAGATGTATTTCCCCATTGTCATATATAACTACATTTACATATGTACAAACATATGTAAATGTAGTTATATATGACATTGGTTAGATTTCCTGACTGCTGCTTCCACAAGCATTGATTGTGGTTCCAAGTAAAATGAAATCCTTGATTATTTCACTAGTTTCTCCATTTATCATAATGTATCTTATTAGTCCAATTGTGAGTTTTGTTTTCATTACATGAAGTCGTTACCCCTGTTGAAAGCTATAGTCTTTAATATTTATCAGCAAGTATATCAAGACCTCCTTGTCTTCAGCAAGCAAGGAAGCAACAAGGTAGTAAGCCAAAGAAATGTACTCAAATTCTGATGCCATTTTCTTCTTCATATAGGTAAAATTTTGTGAATCTGGCTTGGATTTCAAGTAGCTCTCTATTTATGTATCACTGTGATGATTTTTAAATTACTCTGACAATGTATTACTTGAATGTGATAGTTAATATTGTTTGATAAATTCTGCATTCTGTTTGAGTCACCTTTATTTTGAATATGCAAGTATGGATGTCTTATAGTCAGTTGATGAGACAGCTCTCTACTAAATCTCTTGCATAATGTAATGAGTGCTTCCAGAGTTTTTTTAGTTTGTTGAAACATTTCAAGTAGTGTTCTATAATTCTAGGAACCTTACTTTGGTGAAAGCCTACAGTACGATTGCACTTCTTCCTTAGGTATCATCAGTTCTTGAGTATATGCTATCATTTGAAATGGTTGACCGTTTTTCTTTTTATTTTTTGGGGTAGTGTGCTTTTGTATCTTTTTCCCCTCTTCTTTTGTTGCTTCCTGCATAATTAAATATTTTGCAAATAGAATCCTCTAATATTATTACTCGGGTCTTGGAATTCTTCTTCAGTTTATTTCAGTTTGAGCTATGCTGAGGACATACTTGTTTTTGAAAATACCTAACACAAGGTATTTTCACATTTCATTATAATGCTTTACTTTGCCTTTTTGTGCTACTTAAATCCCCCCCCCAATTCTATCCTTTGCTTCATTTGTACTATTTAGCATCTTTATATGGAAGAGTAAATTTCAGAGTCTCTTCCAGTATCGATTTTAATCTTGTTCTCTCTCTCTACTGAAATTTTGCTTTCTCTATGAAGTTCTTTATATCATTGCACAACTTGACTGTACTCTTGAATGAGTAGTGTTTTATAATGAGATTGTTTCTAAATTAGATGTGATACAATTCAGGTTATATTTTGGTTCTCATGGACTTGTTTATTTTATTTTCTCAGCCTCATCCTGAATTTGCACAGGAGCAATTGATGATCTGTTCCACAGTTGGCCCCTATCTTTATATATCCAAAAATATTGAGTTTCCTCATCTTTTCCACAGATGTAATCAATTTGGTTCTAATGCATTTCAGTGGCCAGACCTACATCTATAGAAGTCAGTATGTTGTTGAAAAATGATATTTTTGTGGGGGACAAAAGGGGAACCGATCACAATGATCTATATACAATCCCCTCCCAGGGGTATGGACAACAGAAAGTGGGTGAAGGGAGGCATCGGTCAGTTTAACACATGAAAAAATAATAATTTATAAATTATCAAGGGTTCATGATTTAGGAAGGGTGGGAGAAGGGGGATAAAAATGAGAAGCTTATACCAAGGTCTTAAGTAGAAAGAAAAGTTTTGAAAATGACGAAGGCAAAAAATGTACAAATGTGCTTGACACAATGGATGGATGTATCGATTGTGACAAGAGTTGTATGAGCCCCCAATAAAAATATTTAAAAATTAAGTGAATGTCTAGAAAATAAAGATGGCAACATATGTTAAAAAAAGAAAAATGATATTTTTAATGAAATAACCATTGATCTTGCAAAATTCTATCATGTTATCATTAGCTTTGTTTCTTCCCAGAATGCCATATTTTCTACTGCTGACCCTTCTACATGGTTTCCAACTTTCACATTCAGTAATTATCAATGTCTGTTGATTGCATGTTTGATGAATTTCAGACTGAAGAAGTTATTAACATTATTGGTTTGTGCATAAATTTGAATAATAGTTGTATTAACTAAACTTCCTCATAGATATAAAGATATTATCCATTAAAGCTCAGTATTGTGTTTCAAGCTAATCTTTTAAAATAGTTAATGAGCGAAAATCCCTCTTGAAAATGTTAATCCTAACTGGAACTGTATACGATATTATTGTCAGACTAAAAATGAACAATACTAACCCATTTTGTATCATAAATGCCTGGAATTTTGAACTTTATGAGTTTCATAAAGTTTTCTTTTTTGATAATTTCCAAATATTCTAGCTTTTTAGGAACATTCCATTGTATGATTACTAATGAATAATTATAGCTTTTTTTCTCATCAGGCAGTGGAGGTTCTGAAAAATTTTCTACACTAGGATTTTCCTGAAGAAGGCAGCTCTTTAGTCATATTTTGAGTGCTTTCTAGCCTGAGGGGTTCAACTTCTGTGAATATGCTAAACAATATTAAACGGCAAAGACTTCCAACGACTATTCTCTTCCTAAAGGAGTTGTCATTGAATCCCTGAGAAAGGGTTTAGACCAGCTCTTTCCTGGGAGCTGCCGACAGGACCAGGCTGGATTCAGAAGAGGACATGGAATAAGGGATATCATTGCTAACATCAGATGAATTTGGCCTAAAAATATAAAACTGATAGATATCTATGGGTGTCTTATTGACTATACAAAGGTATTTGGCCGCATGAACCATAACAATGTCTCAACATGAGAAAAAATGTGAATTTCAGAACATTTACTTGTGCCTCTGTGAAACCTGCACATGGATGAAGAGGCAGTTGTGTGAACGGAACATGGAAATAGTGCATAGATTAAAGCAAAGAAAAGTATGTTTTAGGTTTGGATCCTCTCACCAGACTTATTCAATCTGTATGCTGAGCGAATACTCAAAAATGTTGGATTATATGAAGAAGAACACAGCAGCATTATTCAGGATTTGGTCTTTGATATGCAGATCAACCTTGCTTACTGAAAATTAAGAGGATTTTGAAGAACTTGTTAATGCAGATCAAGGATCGCAGCTTGCAATATAGATCAGATTTCAATGTAAAGAAAAACAAAATCTTCACCACTGGAACAATAGGTAACATCATGATAAATGTAGGAAAGATTGCAATTGTCAATGACTTAATCTTGTTTGTGTCTACAATCAATGCTTATGGAGGCAACAGTCAAGATTAAACAATGCATTGCATTGGGTAAACCTGCTGCACAAGTGGTGTAAAGCAAAGATGCTATTATGAGGGGTAAGGTGCACACCATTCAAGCCAAACCTTGGTATTTTCAATAGCTCGTATGCATATGAAAGTTGTGTGTTGGCTAAAATATAATTAAATGTATGCATTTTCATTTGCTGCTGCTTAAGACTATTAAAAGTCCCATCAACTGATAAAAGGACAAACTAATTTGAACTGGATAAACTAATGGTGTTTGATGATGTTAACTGTCAATTTCAAAGCATACCACTGATTTTTAGTAGATTTTTATTAAGTATTGCAATGGTTAAACCCTATGAAATATTTTATTTATTATAAAATTATATCTCAGACATATATACAATAGCTTAGAAAAAAGTTCCAAGATTACTCTCCTCAATATTATTTCATTTATGAAATGTTCTTGATTGAATGAGATTTGAATGGAAATGTCTTTCTTAATTTCTGAAAAAATGATTGAAAAAGTTCCATTCAAATTAAATATCTCAAGTGATCTAATATACATAGATGTCTAGCTTTTTTCTTAGGATATAGGGTTTATTTCAAAACACTTTTAATTCTAGTGTTGGTGATATTTGAGCATGTATATGTGCATGTGAAAGAGATTTGTGTTACTATACTTCACAAATAGAAAATTTGATATGTACTAACCATATATTATGAGGAAAAATAGATTGAGTTTAGATAGTATATGAGCTTCAGATCCTAATTTATTTGATTGACAATCATCATTGTTAATTGTGCCCATTTTTCCATTTAACACCCCTATCACTACCAAATAGAACATCATTTACATTGGGAATCCAACCTTTATTTAAGCCTAATATATATGCAACATCATGATAAATGGAGAAAAGATTGAAGCTGCCAAGGATTTCATCTAGTTTGGATTCACAATCAATGCTCAGGGAAGTGTCAGTCAAGAGATCAAAAGACAAATTGCATTTTGTAAATCTGCTGCATAACACCTCTTTAGGGTGTTGAAGAACACAGAGGCTTCTTTGAGGATTAAATCCTTCTTTGAGGATTGTGCCTATCCCAAGTCCTGGTATTTCCAGTCACCTCAAATGCAAGTGATAGTTGGACACTGAATAAGTAAAACCAAAGGAGAATTCATGCATTGGTAGTGTGGGCTGGTGAAGGAAATTGAAAGTAACATGGGCTACCAAAATGGCAACTAAATCTGTCTTGGAAGAAGTATGGCCAGAGTGTTTCTCAGAGGCAAGGATGGCCAGACTTCTTTGGGCATGCTGTGAGGAGAGACCAGTCTCTGGATGAGAACATCATGCTTGGTAAAGTAGCAGGAGAGAGAAAAAGGGGAAGGTCCTTCATGAGATAGATTGACACAAGTGGCTCTAATAATGGACATAAGCATAGGAAAACTTGTGAGGATCACACAAAATTGGGCAGTGCTTCATTCTTTGTGCACAGGGTCACTCTGGGTCAGAAACAACTTAATGGCACCTAAAAAGAATAACTGGAGATGGGTATCAAGTTGTATATTAAATTTGCTGTATTTTACTCTATGAATAGTTGTATATGTTTCAACATACCATGAATTTTTAATCTTAAATACTTAAAATTGAGAATTTATGTGCTAAGAAAGAAATCAGATATATTTATATATCTTGATAGCATTCAGAAAAATAAATAAGGACAATTAAATATCATTCACATTGTGACTTAATATATGACAAACTTTAAGTAATCAAGTTTCATTTTATAAAACACACTAGGCTATCATTATGAAGCAGGTCGCCTAATGCATGGACTTTTTGAAGCCCATCACAGTCACAGACACCTTATGACTCACTTGAACCAGTTACCTGGAAGGATTAGCCTGTAACAGCAAGGGCTTTCGAAAATGTTTCATTTTAGAGCACACATTAAGTTACACATTTGACCTCTGTGTACCTCTTTGGTGTGTTCTTAGCATATATTAGTTTTGTGCAAGGATTTGAAGCTTTATAGGAAGCAGAATAATGTCAGCCATGTGAAATTTATTATCTTACATGATTTTTGGCTCTCTTTTATGTATAATGCGTTTGATGTAATTTACTTATCAGACTACAATAATTTCAGAGTCTGTATAATATATTTCCAAGGGTATGAATTATATTATGCAGCTAAAATGTCAATAGTGGGGAAATATATTTAAATAATTCATACTAATCTTTTTTTTCCACCTTTACTTTCTTTATCTGGAAAGATGTTCAAGTCATATTCTCTGAAGGATCCACTGTCCCATGGAGATAAAGTTGACAGGTGATGGCTAGATATTTTTAATTAGGTGAAACTCCAAAGTGAAGAGCTTCCAGTAGGAGTAGCAGTTAGCCCCAGTAAACAATATTTGACACCTGCTTTGTTAAATTAGAGTGAACACCTGCCATCCACCATTCAGAATATGCACTGATCACTAGTTTCAAGGAAAAGCACAAAATTAGGCTAAAGATTTATATTCTTTGAATATATAAAATTAAACAAACTATCATATTAGTTTCCCTGTGTTTAGATTAAAATGTAGAACACAAGTAAAATATAAATCTATCCTCTTTGCAAAGAAATGAATTTACACAGTAAGGTTAAGAGCTCATTTGACCACATCCAATCTTATATTAAATATAAACTTGAATTTCAAGATGCCAAGAATTTGTTATTTGGTTAAGATAATATTTAAATAGAATCAATAGTCACAGGGTAATTTTAATCAACTTTATGAAGGAAGAGGGACTAAAATCCTCATAGAATCAGTTTTCATAATTTTATACCTAAAATTATTCTATAAAAGAGGTCACAAATAATTTATCCTATATTTCCTTACACTTGTTTCTGGATAGTAGTTAATTCTTTCTTCAATAAATATTTATGGGGCTAACAGGCAAGTAAACTAATTAAGTAAAATAAACAATATATTTAAAATGGTAAGTACTATACATTTTCTGAGAAAGGAGAATTGAAAATAGTCTGAATGAAGAAGATTGTGCTTTTTTTTTTTTTTTGGTTTTTCATTATTCTTTAATGTTCATAGAAATTCATTGTGTGCATGAACCATGCATGCCCTGTTTCACCAAAAATAAGACAGTGTCTTATATTAATTTTTGCTCCAAAAGATGTGCTAGGTCTTATTTTCAGGGGATGTCTTATTTTTCCATGAAGAAGAATATGGTACACATTTATTGTTTATTGTTTATTTTTTTATTTTTTTGAGTTTTTTATTATTTTTTGTATATTTCTTCTCTTTTTATTTTTATTTATTTTTCTTTTTTAACATTTTATTAGGGGCTCATACAACTGTTATCCCAATCCTTACACACATCAATTGTGTAAAGCACATTTGTATATCGTTTCTCAAAACATTTTCTCTCCATTTAAACCCCCGACATTAGGTCCTCATTTTCCCCCTCCCTCACCGCTCCCCCCTCCC
>NW_022111373.1:39466695-39511540 GCF_000313985.2 Echinops telfairi | reverse complement strand
ACACAACCGCTGAAGACAAAGCGGGTGAATAAGCAAATGTGGTGAAGAAAGCTGATGGTGCCCGGCTATCAAAAGATTGTGCTTTTAACAGAATGCGTGAGGGGCTGTTCTATTGGAGAAATAACAAATGGGAAGTAAAGAAGCCTGCTATACAAATATTTGGAAAGTGAGTATGTCTGGTAGATACAAGAAAAATAGGACTTCATAAAAGAGACCTGCTGGCATATACATGGAAAAGGAGAGAATGGGTATCACTCAATACAATTGACGAAGCTGAAAAGTAATGAACAGGATTGGACATACAACTGTGGGTCTCAATGATACATGAAAATGCTGGGCCGCTCCTTCAAAATGCAGACAAATTAACTTGCTATGGTGTCTCATTTGTTCTATATGTAAAGTTTAAATTTTTAATTTTGGAGGAAATATGCGCATTCAAACAAACATTGTTTCACAATATCTACATAAGCAGCTTAATAACACTGGTTACATACAAAATTTTGTATCAGTATTTTCATTAACTCCCCCAAATTATTATATCACCATTAATTTAGACATTCTTTATTGTAAAGTACTCATGTGTGCCTTAGATGCACTCTGCTTAGCTTGAACACATATAGATAATTGGTTACAAGAGGGCAATGCTCAAAACAAATATTCTTGTTTAAGCTAAACTGTTATGCAGTTTAATTTCATAATTCCATAATTTCATGGAATATTTTTTGTTCAAGGTTTTAAAATAATTTGTAGATAATTGACAATAAATCTAATAAGTCTGGACTCAAAATGAATTTTTAATTTTATTAAATGACTTTCTCCTTTTGATCATGATCCAACTATAATCAAATGTTCAGTAGAGGGCTAGTCTGCAGAGGCAAGTAAGCCAGGAATTGCTTTACTACTCTGATTTCTGAGTTGTCTTCTTCCTCTGCTGTTTCAGACAAACAACACATTTTAATACCCCTTGTATTTCTCTCTCATGATATGTTTGTTTGTATTTGCTTTTTCAATAAAGTTCTAAGGAATAGTTAACTTTTAAATTATTAACCTATATTTAACTAATTATCTCTGTATTCTGCAATATGTTTAAAATGCAAATATATAAGAGCACTTTGACTCATATGAAGCCACTGATATCACTCAATTCAGTCTCAGGTTTTATAGTCATAATTGCTTTTACATTTTGTATTAGAAGATCAGTGGAAACGTTGTATCCTGTTTAATACTCATAATTGATTTTACATATTGTATTATGAGAATAGTGGAAATGTTACATAAAATATGTTTTATTAGTTTGCTTTGTGTGCACACATTATTATATTCTCTCAATTTTCAGCTAATGAGATAGGAAATAAACTTCAGTATATGAAGCCTAGGATTGATGAACTTCTGGGACAGCAAATACAATAAGGGTTTCGGGGGTGTGGGGTGTGGTAGTTACATAATCTGGTGTAGGTTTGAGGATTAAGAGTGCACAGGTAGACTCTAGGCTGTCACTCAGGATATAGCCAATGAGGGCTCTGTGTGGGCATGGCATTGTCCTGAGAATCCTGGGAAATCCGATATTTTTTCTCCTTGGAGGTGGGAGACACTCTAGGCTCTCTCCCTGTGAAAGATTTCTGACAAGAAGCTACGTGAACCTACCCTGATGCAGCCAGAACCCTGGACCTGGAGAAGCCATGTGGAGACCCTTGCCAGCCATAAGATGCCTCTTCCACAGCTAGAACCACAACATCTCCCTCCCACTGGCCTGTGATCTTCCTGTATTTGGCATTATTAAATGTATTTCGTGAGTCTGAAGAAGACTTTATAAATTGGTATCAGACATCTGGGTGAATATCGGACTTATGGACTTGACCTGAACTGGGATGGGATGTTTTCTCCATATTCAACTGCTCTTTTATATAAAACTCTTCCTTGTACACATATGAGTGCCCATGAATTTGTTTCCCTAATCTACCCAGACTAACATAAGGGTACATGGTGGTGCGGGAGTAAAAGGGAGGTGTTATCAAGGACAGCATGTAGGAAAAGAATGTCTGGAAACTGATTGTGGTAGCAATTGTACTATTCTACTTGATGTGACTGAACAATGGAACGATATTATGCATGTATTAAATTCCATTAATAATAATAATAAATGGACACTGTAAAAAAGAAAAAGAATCCTGCTATTTGCACTATCTTTTCCAATCACGTCATGTCATTATTTTCAACCTAGGCGATTTATTAATGAAACAATATCAATATAATAATTAACATGAATAAGAAAGAGTATGATTTAGTTCCTGGGTCATTTTTTAATCTTAGGATGCCACTGTTTTTGTTGGGTACAGGAGAGAAGTTCTTCAAATGAAAGTATAGCCCTTTGGGGTTATCAACACCTTTCTGTTTACTCAGTGGTAGATGCAAAACTTCTCTGTCTTACTGAAGTTCCACGAATTGTGTAACCATAGAGTTTTGTGCTTATGAATTACTTCAAATGGTGTATGTTAAAATGGCAGTAAGAACAATGTGCAGATTGTGTGAATTTCCTTGGTTCACATGCATGCTTCATTATCCCATGTGAGTGTAATTAAAAATCACAAGTTCAAGTAAAAAATTATTGATAAATTAAAGAAGGTGGCAGCAGAGGCCAAAATATGGTCACACCCCCTTCAATCTAGCTCTGGAAGGAGATACAAACAGAAAATTAATGAAGAAGTCAGTTTGACATAGGGCTGTTATATGTGGATTTATGTCAATTAGGATTGCAAGCTACTTTAGTGTTTTAATAGCCAGTGTAGACATATTGACATTTTATCCCTACCTGATTGTGTTAGTCTGGGTAGACTAGGGAAACAAATCCATGTATACACATATGTTTATAAGAAAGAGATTTATATACAAGATCAATTGAACATTGAGAAAACATCCCAGCCCAGTCCAGATCAAGTCCATAAGTCTGATATTAGCCCATATTCCCGATATCAATCTATAAAGTCCTCTTGACTCATGAAGCACATGCAATGATGCTGAATGCAGAATATCACATAGCAGTGGGTAGAAAAATCTTTGGATCCAGTGTCATTGGAAACATCTCAGTTCTGGCCAGGGTCTCTCTGCAGCTTCTCTGGCTTCCAAGGCCTGGTTGCATCCATGTGTCTTGTCTTCTGCAATGTCTCCCAGGGAGTAGGAGAGAGAGAGAGGGATATCTTCTGCCTCCAATAAGGAAGTACCAGATTTCCCAGGATTCTCAGGAGAAAGCCATGCCTACTCAGAAGTCCCATTGGCTACCTCCAGATTGATAACCTAGTCTCCACCCCTACACTCTTAATCCTTAAATTGACACCAGATAAGGTGACTACCACACTTACCAACTCCATTTACTGAAATTTAGCACTTTGATCTTTATAAAATCCCTCAGTTGTTTGGGGAGACTGCAGGGTATGTCTCCCATATTCTGTATTTGGGAAAATCTGAAATGCTCTGAAGTTCATATTGACATACTAATTTTTCTCTGGAATATCAATTTATGAATAACATTTAAGGAATTGTTAGCTGTGCAGAGGCCAATAACTAAGGGTTTCCAGTGCAATGCAAACTATGCTCCATCATACTTCAGATTTTAATAAAACAATGTTTGCATTGCTTTAAAATTTATGCTATGTATCTCCTTGGGAGAAATACTTATTACTAGAGGCAGAGGTAAGTTTGAATAACCAGTAATACATTTATTATGGATTACATTGTATTATTCAAAATTATTTTTATAAACCATAACCCATGCTCCTTGGGACTACCACTAATTTGTGATTGTGTTGTACTGTTGTGGTTTTCATCTTGCTGTTCTGCTGGAGCTGTGCCCCTGGCATTTCACTAACCATGGCAGGTGGATTACAGTAGACTTTCTAAAATACAGCAGACTAGGGAAAAGGACCTGGCAATTCTCTTCTGGAAAACAGAAATGGAAATCCTTTTGAATGGAATATTATGTGATAGACTACCAGGAGATAAATCAGTTCTTTTGAGGGGTTTCTGAGACTATAACAAGTCATGAGGGTGGAAAGCTTCATCGTTCTCCTGTAGAATGCTGGCAGTTTCAAATTGCTAACCTTGCGGTTAGTAGCCTGTGATAGTTAAAGTTTATCGTGCTAACCTGGCCGATGAAGACATGTGGGATTCATTGAAGGGCAGTTTAATTGAAGGGTGGAGAGATAAATGGCTCAGTGAGCTTCACATTCTGGTCTCTTGCTCTCAGATGGTTGGACCAGTATGCAGCTGCCTTAGCCAGTTCTCTGCTTCAGCTGGCAAGGCTCAGTTCCTCTGAGACATTCCTGAGGAGAAGCCACATGGACCTATCCGGATGCAGCCCTGGGTGTTGGAGCAGCTGTGTGGAGACCCCTGCCAGCACTGAGATACTTACACGCTCACTGATTCGGTTTTCCTCCTGCATTCGGCGTCATTGCATGTGCTTTTTGAATTTGAGAAGGACTTTGTAGATCAGTGTTGGACATATAAGCTAATGTTGGACTTAAGGGGTTAGATTAGATTGGGTAGGGATGCTTTCTTAAAGTACATTTACCCTTTATATAAACCTCTCTCATAAAATATGCGTGTCTATGAATTTTGTTTCTCTAATCTACCCAGATTAACATAGTAGCCCAGTGCATCAACCACAGTACCACCAGGGTTCCTTGATAGCAGAGAACTGACTTTAGTTATGTGGATGGAGTAAACTGGGATCTTTATTTGCTGATGTGTCATGACCCAGAAAAAGAAGAAGAGGAGGAGGAGGAGGAGAAGGCAACTAAAAGCATCCATTCGGAATTAGAACATTGAGTGTGTGAAATATGATTTTATAAAAATTTTAAGTTGTCTAAATGAAGTGGAGTCTGAAAGAATAAATATGTTCATGAGTTAAAAGGGACTGTCATTGGTCATTTTGAATTGGACAGTCAAGTAGTCTACTGTGCTAAGAAGGATAAATGGAAGAGGAATGATGACATATTCATTGTCAATACTAAATTTCAAGATATATCTTGACGTATAATGCTTTCAGTAACAAGATAATATCCATACACTTATAAGTCCTATGACTACTATTCAAATTTATGCACAAACCATCAAGGATAAAGGGGAAGAGACTGAAGACTTTTCATCAGTTTTGATACAATATCAAACAGTATCATGAATATCACATTCAAGTAAATTAATTATGAACACATTTTAAAAATAATTGCAATTGTCCATTTGCAGGGAATTGCCCAAAGTTTAAATCAGATTCAGAAGAGAACGTTGACCAAGGAAATCAATGCTGGTGTCAGATGGATCTTGGTGGAAAGCAGAGAATATAAGGTATATCAGTTCCCCTTTGTCCCCTCCCTCCCCCAGGCTACCTACCAGGAACCCTTATTATTATATTATATAATATAGTATTATTATTGTTGTTACCCTATCTTAGACCATCCAATGTATCCATTCACCTGCAATTCTGTTATTAATTTCCCTGAGTGAAGTAAAATTGTCATCATCGCTATCAGTTCACGCTTCCCCCTCTTCCCCACCCTCTCTTCTTATACCCTCAAGGAATCATTACTCCCTGTGGTAGTTACATAATCTGGTGTCAGTTTGAGGATTAAGAGTGTAGGGGTGGAGTCTAGGCTGTCAATCAGGATATAGCCAACGAGGTCTCTGTGTGGGCATGGCTTCCCTCAAGGATTCTGGGAATTCCTGGATTTTCTCCTTGGAGGTGGGATTTCCTTCTCTGAGGATTTCCTCCTTTGGGTTCATTCCCTTGGAGACTCACTACTGACAATGCTGACTCCCTGAGAGACTCTGCTGACAAGACACATGGCATTAAGCTGATAGACCCTGTGATCTGGGAACTAGAAAAGCTATGTGGAGACCCTGGCCAGCACTGAGATGCTTACAATGCCACTGGATCCAAAGGCTTTCTACTCACTGGCCTGTGATCATCCTGCGTTCAGTGTCATTGCATGTGTTTCATAAGTCTGAAGTGGACTTTATAGATTGGTGTTGGACATATGGACTAATATCAGACTTATGGGCTTAGACAGGACCGGGTTGTGATTCTTTCTTAATGTACAATTACCCTTTATATAAAACTCTCTCTTATATACATAGAACTTTTTCTATGAATCTGTGTCTCTAGTCCACCTGTACTAACATACTCCCATTACAATTTCTGAAGGATTATTTATCTTGGCTTTCACGCATCAAATGCTCTTAATTTTAACAAGACTAGTGAGGTAAAACAAATACCATAATAGTCAGGGGAGGAATTATTAACGAACTATAGAATAGTTATGTATTTCATAAGTGCTATATAGCTCCCTAGATTTGACTACACAATGCACTCAAATGTGTGAATCATAACAAATCACATATAACATTGGGAAGAATGTGTGTTCCAGGGCACATCGTCATCATCCAAATCCTGTACACAGACTAAGAGCCAGTCATTCCATCATTCTGAGTTGGAACCAACTCTGTGGCTTATAACAACAAACAACATACTCGTGGATATAATTCTAGTTGTTTATAGAATTGTTATGTTAATGAGGCCGTGGCAGTGCAGGGTGTATTTTAAGACACTCGCTTTTGAGATTTGGGAAAGGAAGCAGCTAAGGCACAGATAAAAGGAAGAGCGATGAAGCCACACACAGATCACCAAGGAACCGAATCTGAAAGAGACAAGAATTTCCTTTGCGCTCCAGACAGAGAATGTCTTTCTCTACAGCTGAATCCTTGAATTCAGACTTCTAACCTCCTACAATGTGAAATAATAAACCCTCTTTTTAAATATTCCCCAACTTCTATTATAACAGCATTAAGAAACTAAGTAATTTATTTAAAGTCAATCTTCATTGAGAAATGAATTCATCCATTTTTGCCTTGCAACTTTACTTACCACTATAATTTGTCACTAGAGTTCTTGCGGGGTAAAAATGGTTACACATGCTTGACTGCTAACTAAAAGCTTAGAGCTCTGTGTCCATCTAGAGCCACCTCAAGAGAAAGGTCTGTCAATCTACTTCTAGAAAAACATCCTTTGAAAGCCCTATATAGGACACTTCAGCTCTGACACATGAGTCACTGTAAGTCAGAATCAATTTTATTATAGCCAGTTATGAGTTATTACAGATAGATAGACAGTAAGCACTTCTCACATTTTCATGCATAAACTCACACAACTTCTTCCACATGGAGGAACTTACGTACTGATTCTGTTAACTGGCATTATCATCAACGACTTTGCTCAGATTAACATCATTGAAATATCCCTTATAAAATGTCCATTTTGTACTATGTACTTGGCATTGTTAAACTTTAACAATTAAATATTAAGCTAACCTCATGTTATAAGTACTATCGTGTTCTCATGTGATATATTAAATCCTGAGGCAGAGAAAGATTATATAACATGATGGAGATAAGGTAAATATTAATAAACAAGCAGATGAATTAATAAAGAAAGTTTCTGCTGAAATTCCATGTTCTTAATAAAAACCATTTTTTAGGTGCCATGAAGTTGGTTCCAACTCATAGCAACCCTGTATCAAATAGAACAAGGTGCTGCCTAGTCCTAACACATCCTTGTAATCGTTTAGTTGCAGCCTCTGTGTCAATCCATCTTGTTGAGGGCTTTCATCTTTTTAATTATTTTCTATTTACCAAGCCAGATGGCTGTCTGCTTAAAGGAATTGATCTCTGCTAGTAGCATATCCAAAGTACCTGAGATGAAATCTTGCCAAGTTCACTTCCAAGAGCACTCTGGATGGATTGTCTCCACAATAGATTTACTCATTCAAATAGCCTAATCTGAGCCTCAAGATGAAACTTTTCCTCCAAATTTCAGCATCGAGTACTACTTTCCTTACCCATGGTACATAAAATTCCCATATACATTTTTCACCTCTATGTTTTCCTGGGTGAATTTCTCCCCGTATATAGTATGTACTGATCTCAGGTTCAGGTACTTGCATAAATGCATGGAACAGAAGAAATTTCATAAGCATCGTATTGAGGTGTTGAAGGATTATTGCATAAATTTGCATCCGGTGTGTGTGTGTGCGATTGTTTAAAACTTTCCTCTTCTAAGGTTTTTGTACAGTGAAATAAGGCTAGCAGATATATTACCTATCCCCTGTGTGTTCTTGGAAAGAGTGCTGTTTTTTTTTATTATATGATATGTAAATCAATGTTCTTTTGAGTCACAACACAATACAAGCATGAATTCTTGACTTACATAATGACCACAGGTAAATATTAAGTACCACTTATATTGTTTGCCAATCCCTTCTCAGTAATCCCTTGCTCAAGAGCAGTTGCAGAATACAAGGCAATTATAGGAAGAGTGATCAGAGCTACACAAAAGGCACACAATTGGTAGGTGCTCAGATAATGGCAGCATGGATCTACAGCAGGGATGCATTGGTCAAATGGTAGCATGGGTTGTTGAATTTCCATAAGGAACCAAGCATTCCAAACAGTTTTACAATATGGAACTATCATAACAAAGACAGATGTGACCAATTTTCCTTCAGGATTTCTCTCCTTAGACAATTGAATGTGAGTCAGATAATCAAAAGAAGAGGAAGACACTCCTTCCAAGGGAAAAACAAACCAGAAATCAGTGATATGGAAAATAATGTCTGGCTCTGACAAATGAAACATCATTTACCTGTCAAGGGAACCAGAAGGTGAGACAGTGAATGCAGAAGCAGAGTAAAGCAACTGTATGTGAAACCCGTGTAGGGTGTTGTTTATATCATGACTTCAAAAGTTGAATTCAATAAAGTAAAATTGCTAAAATGTTATATTTTCACAGTTACTCTATGACAGGGATCTAATGATACATATGTGTTCCACATATTATTAATCCAAATATCTCATATCTAACGAAAATTGTGAAACACTTCATGACTAAACATGTAGGCCATTAATGAAAAAAAAAGAACAAAAATTTTATATCTAAAGGTCTTACAAATTATTGTTTGGTTGAAAGAAGTTGTTTTAATCCTTGAAAATACTTACTGAAATTCTCTTGAAATTAAAGGCAAGCCAAAAATTTCTATGCCACAAATATCCTAAGCACCTTTAAGTCAAAAAACATATTAATTTCAAACTTACACAGAATCACAGTTCCAAAGATAAGTGGTCAACTGTTAACCATTTCAAGAAATAGCATATGATCAAGAATCATTGGAAGAAGAAATCCAAGCAGGACAACAAGCCCTGGTGAAAAAGAAGGAATGGACAGAATGCCAACTGAAATGTTTCAGCAAAACAATACTGTCCTGGACACCTTTCATGGTCTCTAGCAGCTCCCGGGAAGAGATCCCTATTTATCCCCATTATAAAGAAAGGCGACCCAATAGAATGTGAAAATTGCTGAACAATATCATTAGTATCACATGCAAGTAAAATTTTGTAGAAGATAATTAAAAAGCTGTTATAGACATATATGCACACGGTGCTGCCAGAAATTTAAGCAAGAGTCATAAAACTTGCAACGATGAATACCATTGCTTATATCAGCTAGAACTTCACAAAAAGAAGAAATATATTTATTAGTGTTTTCTTGACTATCCAAAGCTATTTGATTGTGTATATTACTAATTTAGATAATATTGGAATTCCAAAACTATTATGTGCATGTGTAACCTATATATAGACCAAGAGGCAGTCATTCAAGCAGAATAAGGGGGACATTGAATGTTTTTAGATAAGAAAAGGTGTCTTTCCAGGTTGGCTCCTTCCCCTATTCTTATTCAATCTGTATACTGAGGAAATACTCTGAGAAATTAACCTATGGGAAGAAGAACACGCCATCAGGATTGGAGGAAGGTTCCTTAACAACCTGTAACATATAGATGGCATACTCTTGTTTGCTGAAAGGAGGAGGACTAGAAGCACTTACTGATGCAGACAAGAAACAGAGCCCTCAGAATGGTTTACACCTCAATATAAGGAAAAGCCTGAGTCTCACAGCTGGATCAATACAGAAGCATCATCATACATGGAGAAAAGATTGTAGTTGTAAAAAATTCACATTGCTTGGATGCACAAGGTTCATGGGAACAGCATTGAAGGAATCAAACTTCATTGCACTTGGCCAAGGTTGCACAGGACAGTTTTAAAGGGTTAAAGAGCAAAGATGCCACATTGAGGACCAAGCCACGGGGTTTCCAATTGCCACCTGTGGATGTGAACGCTGGCAAACAAATCGCACAGATCAGAGAAAAACTGATGAATCCGAATCAGTTTATGCAAGTCATGAAAACTGAATAAACAAATCTGTCTTGGGACAAATACAGCCAGGACAGGTGAGTAAGATTTCCTCTTATGTACTTTGGCCATGTTATCAGGATGGACCAGGGCTTAGCAACAGGCATCACGTTTGGTAAAGCATAGGTCACTGACAAAGAGGCAGGTTCTCCATTGTCTGCCACAAGTTTGAGTAAAGTGCCATTCCAGGCATTGCTTCATTCTTTTCCACTTTTCCAAGATTTCGATGAGTGAGAACTGATAGGAAGGCACCTAAGATTAATAATACAATATTCAAACTATACTCAACACAATATTTCTGAATGAAAACTAATAAAGCAATTAAATGTATGGTCTGACTCTCATATATTTATTATTTCTTCTGCACCACAGCTGAAGGGTTTGCGGTAGAACTCTGTTTTAGATCTGTTTCTGTTTATATATAGCATTAGGCTAATGCCTCATTTATCATCCCTAACAATATTATTATTTATTTATTCATAAACAGACTGAAATAAGAGAAGGTAAGTAAAAATAAACACACAAATATATTATTTACTGTACAATAATATGATATCTTTTGCACTTATTGATATCAATGTTCCTAGATAACAAAGTATTTTTCGGAGATGTTTAACTAATTCTATAAACATTAGAAAGAGATATAGAGCTGGGTGATGCAAGCATTTAAGTGTTCCATTACAAATGGAAAGCTTGGCAATTGGAATCCGCCTGGAAACACTTGAAATGAAATGCATGGTGGTATACTCCCTAAAGGTCCCAGCCATTAGAACTCTTTGGGGGAAACTTTTCTATTCAGAAACAGAGGTGGGCTTCATGAGTCTGAACCAAGTAAGTGGCGACTGGTTTGGCTTTCTGCTTTATAGAGTTTTGTATAAGGAGATAATTCACTTACTGTACTGCATGAAAATTTACACC
This sequence comes from Echinops telfairi, assembly GCF_000313985.2. NCBI lineage: Eukaryota > Metazoa > Chordata > Mammalia > Afrosoricida > Tenrecidae > Echinops > Echinops telfairi. Next base: position 39,500,329 of record NW_022111373.1, on the reverse strand, counting down.
CATAGAAAAAGATTTGCAATTTATAATCAATAATAATTTAGAATGATACATCTATCATGATTATTCTTAATGGAAAATTAACATACCATTTGAACCTCTATAGATTTTCATACTTTAGAAAACCTATGATTTTAGGGTCCATATTCGATTTATTTTTTAGGCATCTGCCTTGTAGTCAGAAAGGTACACTTAGTAGCTGACAGTTCTAACAATTAAAAAAAGAAGAAGAACGAATGAACAAAATGAAAAATCTTCACTGCCAGTCCCAAACCCTTTCCCAGTAATTCTCCATCCAGGAAAATAATTTATACAAATTTCTAGGGAAATAATTTATTTGCCTTTTATCCTGAAAAAAGCAACATTCATGCTGGGTGGTTGACAGCAGGTGTTAATTCTGCAAGTACTAATTTAACATAGCAGGTGTCAAATACACTGGGTATTAACTGCATGGTTGCTACAAAGTGATGACAATCGCTAAATGAGCTCTGATCAGGTGGTCACTGGCTCTCACAGGCCTTCTGCTGAGCTGCATCCACTCGGGGGGGACATCTCAGGTAAGCCTGCCACTCAGGAATTTCTAGAGTAATGAGCATCTACCTTATTGATCTAAACTCCACAGATATGGGCATTTTCTCCATCTCCACCATCATTTCTTCTCTTCAGTCACATATAATGTGACATACCAGGGTAATTATAATCATTTTAATTTTTAAAAAAGATTAATAACACTTCAGGAAAATTGCCAACAGCTGCTCCAAAATTAACTTTTCCCCCAAATATTGCCAACCACCTGCTCCCCCCACCACGTTTAAATAATCTAGGGAACGATACACATACAAAAGCACACCTAAAGTTAGTATGATTTATTAAAAATAATTTCAGAAGTAGAAGCTTAAATATTATACATATATATGAAATAGTAATTATTCCAAATGTCATTTCTGTTTTGTTTTTTAATATATAACTTCAAGATTTTCCCCAAAATTTGTAATATTTTTATACATCTATTATGTTGTCAAAACCATACAAAGTTTTCAGTTCTTGGTTGTTTTCATGAGTAACATTCATGCCTCCTTGTTTGAGCTGTTGGTTAATTTTTTCAATATCTCAGTTGTTACTAAGTTCACGCTAATTTTTATTTAAGTTGTACTCACAAGTCTTTTATTTTCATACATTCTTCTTGCCCAGAAATTTACTTTTCTTTAAAAATGGTGAGACTGAGGAGACGGACACTGCTGCTCTTTGAAAAGGTGTGTGTCTGTCTGATACAACTGAGTTCTGGAGAAGACAATGAAGGTCTGAGATAATGCCTCTGTGCTTTCTATTTGTACTGAGAAATACTGTTCCTCATATTCACTGTCTTAGCACTGTATCTCCCCACTCTTTGATCATTAGACCATGGCTGATAACCACTTATGACATAAATCATTACGTCTTAGTCAAGATCATCAGGATCACATTCTTTGAGGGTGGGTTTGGATAGCAGGTAAAATCGGTGCCAAGCCTGTTAGCTATCAGCTTTTTACTATCTTGTTTAGTTGGTTAATACTGTGCTCAGACACTGAGTGAAAGCAGGGCTTGTGAGGCTTTGTAAAACAAAGGATTCAAATTCACAAGTCTTGCCATGAGAATAAAGGCACATAACTCGTGTTTTATATCAGTTTGATCTAGAAGAAATGAAGTGGGGTGCTGAGAGAGGTGCCACAGACAGGTAAGGGTAAAAGTTTGTAGCAAGAAGACCAACTTCCAAGGGAGCAAATCCCAATGTTGCCTTTTATTTTGCTCTAATCAACCAATATGCAGTTTATGACCTGGTGTGTGACAGCCCATTTGTGATGCTCTTTAGAGAGGTCGTCCTTCACGGGAGCAAAGTAGGCATGATGTCTTTGAAATGGAGATCTAAAACTGTAATGAGGATGTACTCTCAGATCATAAATGTATTTTATGTAAGATCCTCTTTCATCATGGAGAGCTTATTGTGTGGACAAAAAGACTGCCATAGAACCCTGACTTTAAAGGGCTTCTAAACATAGTTACCTCCTCTCCCCAAACTGCAAAATGAGATGAATTAACTAGCTAAGGCACCGGGAACAGTGGTTATCACATTTATGGAACCATGACATTCTAACATGCTTTCTACAGCCCACAGAGAGATGGGATGCTGAGCCTTGATCACAGTGTTAGCAAATGGAAAATGTCTGTGACTATAGCCACTAACTCAGAAATAAGCAAATTTGCTTCCTATTTTCAATATGAAATATAATAATAAAAATAGCAGTCTGCGAGATGAGGCCATAATGCTGTAGGACGATTAAACCAGGCTCTGGCCATTAGTGACACTTTCATAAAATTCTAGGTGTTGTCTTCAGCCAAAAACGAGGGCGTCTTCTCCTATAAATGTTCCTCATCAGGAACATTTTCTTTCAATTTACTAAGACATTGAACAAATGATTCTTTTGTGAAAAACATTCCTGCAAATACTCAAATTGTAGAATCTTAGATGTGCAAAGACCCCAAAGAATGCTGCTTCATGAGAAACCGCATAACGACTTCTACCTTTCTCCAAAATATTTAATTATGACCCAGCCTCTTGTTTTCAAAAGCATGTTTTCAACATGTATTGTCTATTTCTGATTTTACTTATTTTACACTTACAGCTCAAATAAGGCTTAAATGTTAAGTAAACTTTATATAAAATAGCAGATTCCAGTCAAGTAAAACGTCACTCCTACAACAGACACACCGTCTTAAGCCTCTCGGAATACTCACAAACACACAGACACAGACATGCACTCCAACCTTGACCTTACCTAAATGTGCACACTGACTTAGGAGTAAGCAGTTGTTCACTAACTAAAATATAAAATAATTACCATAAACAGAAAAGAATAAAAATGTGGCTCTCTAATTTATAATTAATTTTTTTTCTGTATCTAGAGAACCAGTGATGAATTTAATTAACCAAGATAGAATCTCTTTATTGTCTGGTATTTCACAATTCTTAAATGGTGATTTTTTTTTTCTTGCTTGACCCTGTTTAGAATAAACCCTAAAACTACATAGGCTGTGTGATTTACAGTAAGCCCTGGGATTGCAATGGTTACTAATATTGATTTTTCACTTGCTTGTTCTGAGAAGCCTCTGATTGAGTTTTCTCATACAGAATAATATAATTAAAAGGAAATACCTTTAAAAGAAGATTGATAGCTATATCTTAGGACTAATTACAAGTATTCTCTCTTGAACCCCATTAAAATCATTCTCACTTTACTTCTTGTACGATTATTGTTTTTATATGTGTTGTTTAAACTTATGTTGAAGTGTTGTGAGAATAATAAATATTCAATGTACCTTTATATCTTTATATTTTGTATCATAGGCATTCTGTAAATGTTCAACATAGTTTTCAGCTCCATGGATGACTGAACTGGAAATGAAGAGGCTGGGCTTAGGATAGTCTAATTAACAAAGCAATAACACCCACAAAAACTCAGAGCTAATTTGGAAATCAACCATTTTCTTTGCACTGAATTTTCATTACACTAGAGAAATGTATACAATGGGTCTTCATATAAGTTGGAATTGAATAATTTAATGAACAGTGTATTTGTTGATAATTTTCTATTGTAAAATCCATTTCTCACATAGATTATGAAAGTGAGAGTTGAAGCCCAAATCTTAACTTCAAAATGCAGTTTTGCGGAATTAACTCTTGACAGGGTTAGAGTTTCAAGGATATAGAAAGTCAGTCTCTCTTAATTGTCAAGGAATCATCTGAAAAGTGGTCAAAGTCAGCATATATGGTTTGATTATTTAATGAATTTACTCAGCATGACATTCTTTTTTTGATAAGTATGCAAATTTCATGATCTTTGTTGAATTAATTTCTGATTTCTATGCACTATTCCTATGTAATTTATGTGTTTATCATTTCAACAAACATTTGTCAACCACAATGGTGGTTTTTATGGAAATCCAGTATTGTCTGTATTGATTTACTTCTCCAGGATTTCGTGCTAGAAAAAAATCAACACCCCCCAACTAACAATAATAACAAAGTAAAAGATAAAACCCGCAATCAAAAAGAAAGAAGAAAACATTAAAGTAGCACAAATTTAGAATAGATCAAATATAGGGGATCAAATGTTAAATTGCTACATTTAAACCCAACTGCATCTGTAATAATCCACTTTGCAGTACATTTTTTTTTATGATTGCCAGGTTATTCACAACTCTGGTCCATTGTCAGAAGGGATTCACCAGAGGTTTAATCCATATGTATTTACCCTTCACTTTTCTACTTTTTAACTTAACTGAATCAACTTTGGAATGGGTCAAAAGGAAGGTCAAAGGTTAAGAAGTTACATTTCAACCTAAGTATGTCTGTGATAATCAATTTTACAATGCTCTCTGTCTAATAGCAAGGCTATTAACATCCTTCAGCTGTGATCAGAGGGGATTCTCTGGAGACTTAACCCATGTGTTGACCCTGAAAATGGATTTTGGCTTCCACTTTCATCCATAGTCTTTTCCAAACCAGGTGTACATAATTTAAGCTCTGATAACATTTCCTCCTTTGGATTTAGACTATATCATTTCTATTCCTTGGATCACACAGGCTGATGTGCTTCTTCACTGTGGCTTTAGTTGACACCTCACTTAGGCGGGTGCTTGTTTGAAGACAAGAATTTAAGATCACAGATGCTACTCCTGATAGCTGGGCACCATTTAGTTTCTTCATCACACTTTGCTCTAGCATCCATATCATCAGTGATATCTTTAGACAGATTACCATCAAGCAGGGACATGTCATAAGAATTAATCATTTTTAGATTGAGGCTAGAATTAAATGGAAGCCCTAAATCAATTCATATATCTAGAATTTACATATGTCGCTTGTTCACTTTAGAAAAATCATGGTCATCTTATGTTAGAGAACATTATCAATCATTCCCCTGGGGCATCACTTCCACGGCCATTGAGAGGGGACCTCAACTTAGCTGGAGTCAGTTTTCACATATTGTTTTTAATATGTACTCTACCTTCTTCCACTCAAAACTTCAATTCATACAATAAGGACTTTTATAAAAATCCCTGTGCTCTGTATCTGAAGTACTATAGCTCCTGGTACATAACAGATACACTTAAATATTTGTTGAATTAATTTAATTCAAAGACACAGTAACATACAGTGCTAAAGAACACATATGTTGGAATCAAATAAATCTGAATGAGTGTTAGGAAAGTAGTTTATACATTTGAGCTTTCATTTCATATAAGTTTTAATCCATGTAAGCTATATATCCTTAAAGATAATAATCAAATCTATGGTCACTTAAGATTCAGAAACTTTTCCCTTCTCATTCAGCTTTCCTATTCTTTTGCAATTTGTTTAGGAAATGGATATCCACCAGTAAAATCCTTTTGTGTGTACAGTATATACTGAGGATAGAAAAATATCATGGTCATAAAAACTCAAAGAAAAATAAAATTACTTAGATAAAGAGAAAAAATAAGAGAAGAGGGTAGTTTTGACAGAATACAGTAAGATTATGAATTTGTGAATGAAATGTCTGGAAGTTTACACTGAAACAATTAAGGTACTGAAAAATATTGCTGGAACTAGCCATTCTTTTCAATGTGTTTGAAGGAAGATAATATAAGGACAGAAGTGGTTGTCTTATGTTTTGTATTTATTTGAGTGGAGTGGTCTGAATGCTGCACAAGCTGATAATGGCTGATTAGTGATCCCAGACTTGCTGCAAGTTGCACATATAATACCAATAGGCAAGTGCATTGCACAGCCCATGGCAAGTGTTCAATAATCTTGGTTACTCATATATTATAAAAATATTCGTCATGTTCGATGGAAACTGAGAATTGATTTATTGATTCAATGCATAGCTTTCAAATGCCTACTACCTTCCAAACATTATGCTTATTGTTAAAGGTATAAAGTCTTAAGAGAGTTGTGGTCCCTGGATTCATGGAGTTTAATTTCAACATGTTACGTTGAAGGTTAATTATAATCAACATAGAACCTAGATGGGTTAGTGCCAACTTTTCTTCATGTGTATATACATTTTTTTCTCTTCCTAAGTCAGCATTATATTCTAAAGTGTCTTATACAATTTTTTTTACCTTTGAGATTTTAGAGAAGTTTCGGGGAATAGTTGGAGTCAAAACAAAATTGCAGTCAACTGAGAAATGAAATTAAAGAAAGAAGAGATGTAGAAACCCAGTAAGCAAAGTAGAAAGACAAAATCTTGGAAAGAAAGATATGTTTATTTGTCCATTAGCTCATAGCAGACTTCGGACATGTTTAGAAGCTGAGGGTCAAGATTTTCTACAGAGGGACATGATAGATATGATAAAAAGTATGTGACAGTGTAATCATGAGCTTAAATGTCTTAACTGAAAGTATACACAGATTTGACATGTACTAAAAATTTAGAATAATTATTATCCACTTAGGACTTTCAAGAAATATTAAAACCTGTGAATGAAAACACTTTGGTACATTAAAAACAGATGGAAGAACACTTTGACTTAGTTTGTATTCAACACTTACTATAGACTACCAGGACTTTTGACTCTGTCCCTTAGAGCTATATAACATCCCTCATAGACCATACCAGAAGAATTCTATTTGGAACTCCCACTAAGTGAACTGGACTTTATCTAAAACAGACTGGTAGCAGATTACAAATGAAAGCTCCCGTGTGCCTAACGCTGAAATGACAATCTTTGCCTTTTGAAAGCATTAATGAAATTTAGCCTATCTCCACACCTCAATGTAAATATAAATAATGTTTAGAAACCTAAATTGTTAGTCTGTACAAATCAACAATGCTTTTTTTTAATCTGAAAAAATACTGTTCTATACCTCAATGTAAATATAAATAATGTTTAGAACCCTAAATTGTTAGTCTGTACAAATGCTATTTTTTATCTGAAAAAATACTATTCTATACATGTATATATTTTTTCTGGACATTGTTTTAAATTCTCTATCAGTGGCTAAATTAATAGCAATATTAATAGAACTACAATATGGCCCATGGGATAATTTATAATGTCTTTCAATAAAATAATAATGATGTCTTTAAAGTGAACCAGGGACATATCTAAACCATAGATATATGAATGGATTTTCAAACTTAATAGTAGCCCCAATCTAAGGACCATTAGTTCTTAAGAAATGGCCCTGCTCAATATGAACCCCCATGAAGTGATAACTGAAGATATGGTTGCTATAGAAAGTGTTGTGACAAAATCAGATGGTGCTTGGCTATCAGAAAGAATAGTATCTGAGGTCTTAAAGGCTTATCTTAAAACAAGAAGCCAACTAAATGAGGCAATGACTAAGTTCACACAAAAGAAGCACACCGATGTGGGTGATCCAATAACTGTGAACAATAAAACCCAATGTGGAGGAAGGAATGGTATTAGAGCTTAAATTCTGAACACTCAAATTGCAGAAGGTGGAAGATGACAGTGAAAGCCCAAAAGCAATTTGCAGGGTCCCAGATGCAGAGAACCACTGGGGAATCCCATCGGACTCTGGACTGTAGAAGGGAAAGGTCCTGTTCCAGACAGTCTATTGCAGGATGGATTGCTGCATTTGTAGCCAGGTTAAAACAAAACATCTTGTCATTGATCTCCCTCTTGTCCCAGTGTACAATGCTCCAGTTCTTAATGTTTTCTGCTTTGTTATCAACTAAGGGTTTTCTTTGTTTCATTGTGTCATTGTTGTTGGATTGTTTGTGTTTTATCTTGATTTTGTTTGATTTTCTTTATATGAAATCTAGGTAAGTTAAACCTATAGGTACAGATACTGAATCAACAGATTCAAAAGGACCTGACAGGAGAAACTACCCATATATGGAGAGCTAACTACAATGTATACCAACACAAAGAAAGAAACAAACACAAATAAAACCCAAACTCATTGCCATCCAGTTAATGCTGACTTATGGCAAACCCCTTGTGTTTTTCCAAGACTGTAACCCCTTAGAAAGTAGAAAGCCCATTTCTCCCACGTTCCTGCCGGTGGATTTGAAATGTCAGCTCTGCAGATCGCAGCCCATTGTGTAATCACTACAGCACCAGGGCTCCACAACAATGAGCACAGGGAAGAAAAACAAATGTACTGCAGTCGATTGTGGTGATGATTGTGCAACTCTTAAGAATGCAATTGAACTATTGAAATGCATATGATATGGGAACTGTATGCCAGTGAAATTGTTAAAAATAAAGAAACGAATTATGTTTTAAAAATGGATGAACCAGTGAACATTTGAACAGACTAAAACAAATAAAACATGCAAACAATGAAAAAATAATCAATTGAAGTTGATCTCTAGCCTTCAGAATGGCACTGACCCGGTATAAGAGCCATCTAATGTCTCACTTACACGTGCTCCCTGCCAGCAAGTCAATGCTGACTTGTAGCTTCCCGATACGATGGAGTAGAACAGCCTCTTTGGGTTCTGAGTCTTTCAATCCTTACAGCTGCAGACAGTCTCATCGTTTCCCCGGATACTGCTGGGGGTTCCAACTGTCGACTGGGCAGTTTGCTCAATACTATGCCATTATGCCATCAGGGCTCCTTCATTTAAGATTAGATAGCCTCATATTCTTATGAGCTCAGAATTATTAATGGGCATAAAAAAATACTGATTTTAAATAAAAACATACTGAAAAACACCAGAACAAGTTTCTGCAAGGAACAAAAATCATTAGATCAAAATCTTCTTGACCAGCTCCCCCAGCCCTACTCCCCTCTTTACTCCTAAGAGGAAGCCGATAAATTGTATGAATTCAGTTTGCACTTTTTCTGATAGTTTACATTATGTATACCTATGATTTGGCCCTTAATCTAAAGTTGAATTTTAGGAGAGAAGTTTTCACTAAAGTCTCTAAATGTACAAGTATCTTTCTGTTTGTGACCACCTATTTGGTCATTGTGATGCTGAGGTAGTTAGTTTATTGTGCCAACCTGGCTGATCAACATATGAGGAGTTAATTGAAAGGTGGAGGGAAAAATGGTTCAGTGAGCCTCACCTTTACAATTCTCGGGTCTTTTGCTTAATGATGGTCGGACCACGGTGCAGCTGCCTTAGCAGTTCCCTGCTTCAGCTTGCGAGGCTCACTTGCTGCAAGACATCCCCAAGGAGAAGACGCATGGACCTACCCGGATGCAGCCCTGGGTGCTGGAGTAGCCATGTGGAGACTCATTCACTGACTCGGCTTTCCTTCTGCAGTTGGCATCATTGCATCTGTTTTGTGAGATGGAGGAGGATTTTGTGGATTGGTGTCGGACATATGGGTTAAGGGGTTAATGTTGGACTTGTGGGCTTGGACAGCACTGGGTTGGGATGTTTTCTTGGTGCGCACTTACCCTTTATATAAAACTCTCTTATACATGAGTTTCTGTGGATTTGTTTCTCTCAAGTTCCCAGGCTCACACAGATGCCTTGGAGGTTTTTCCTTAGATCTACTTAATAATGTGACAGCTGTGGTTAAGTGTGGCTTTTATTTGCCATTGAGCCGACTCCATTCGGAGTGGCCTCATCTGTAGTTTTGAACTTGCACACCAGATTTTCAAGGCTGTCACCTTTCAGAAGTAGATTTCAAGGCCTGTTTACTTCTTAGCAGGTTGGAATGACCAACCTTTCTGCTAGAAGTTCATCATTTAATCATTTGTAGGAGTAGAGAATGCATTGACTTGTTGTAGATGTAAATAACTATGGTTTATCTATAAAACTTTGATGGATGTTAAAGTTTTAATGTAATTTTAAAAATTAAAACATTTATTTTGGAGTAGAAATAATCATGAATTTATAGAAAATATTTGAGATATGTTGGTAGATATTCTATTAGTGTTTTTGTAAAACAATAATAATAGATCGCCTGCCTTCAGAACTAGACTCTATGGCATATCTGAAGACTGTCACGTTCTACATTTCTCATCCTGGGCATTGTCAGTAAGGAGAGTAGTGGAGACAGTGAATATGGACATCTGTGCATGGCTCTGTCACTCCCACCAAATGATTGGATGGAATTATGCAAATAGAGCATGTGCCACACTAAGAGAAGCGATTGGTCAGTTTTCATTAATGCTCTTCTGGCTATAAAGATGAGCAATCTTTGAAATGGTGGTAGAGAGGGAGACATCCTGAGAACCTTGGAAGAGCATGTTCAAGAGCTCCGTCCAAAGTGGCAGAGGGTGATGACACAGGATACATGCGAGACTTTGGCCCATTGACTCAGAAGAGCAACCCAGAGACTATGGGGTGGGTAACTTCTCCTCAGCTAATTCTAGTGGCAGAATCGTGATACATTAGGCTGCAGTCTGCAAGGTCTGCAGTTCAAAACTACTAGCCTCTCCTTGGGAGAAAGACTGGGGTTTTCACTCCTGTAAAACATTACAGCCTTGGAAACTCACAGGGGCAGTCGTACAGGGTCACTGTGAGTTGGAATCAACCCGATGGCAGTGAGTTTGCTTTTCAGTCTCCTGATCTAGGTGGAGTTTATACAAGAGACAGTTTGTCTTCCTGGCTCATGGAGGCAAGGAACCCAAGGCTACATAGTTGAGAACCAGGGAGACTGGGCTGCTAGCTGAGACCAGGGACTATATCTTTACTGGTTGCTGATCTTGACTATTAACTACTTAATAAACTTCCTTGATAGTGAGTGTTATTCGTGAGTTCTGTGTTGCCATTGCAACAGATTATCAAACCCAACATAGATGTAGAGTGGCATGGGAAGACTGGTTGGTGTCAGAACAGATAACAAAGCATAGTCCATAGAAACTTTTCTGACTCCTGCCTCGTAGCAATAGGGAAGTCAAAGACAAATGGATATGTCCCACCATTGCTGTTCAATGCAAGGAGTATTCAGAAAATCTGTGATTTTCAATGTCAGAGTAGTATATATAAAGGACACATGCCCAAAGGTGATCTCACCTGAAAAACTGACTTGTGGCAATAGATAAAAACCTTCCTTACTCTTACAAACTAAGGAGATGAAGGCAGCAAACCTGTAAAGGTGATGGGAACTTTGTTCATTATAAAACCCACTGCAAGCAAGCCTATCCTGACTCACAGTGACCCCTTTAGGATTTCCAAAGCTGTAATCTTTATAGGAATAGTCACACTGATCTTTCTACCTCGGAGCAGCTGATCCGTTTGAACCAACCACCATGTGCTTAGCAGGTCATATCCTTTAAAGGTATAATAAAAGTAAAAGAAAAATAAGCTGTAAAATCTTGGGAAGCATGTGATATATTCTAATAGAATTAACTTGATATTGAGAAAATGGTTTTGGGGTAAAAATATTAAACTAAGAAGAGAAAGAAATTTCAACAAGTTACGTATGCTCCTCCCGGCTATCGAGAGATATAGCGTCTGGGGTCTTAAAGGCTTGAAAGTAAACAAGCGGCCATCTAGTCGAGAAGCAAGAAAGCCCACATGGAAGAAGCACACCAGCATATATGATCACGAAGGGTCCAGGGGACCAGGTATCAAGCACCAAATGGGGGGGGAGGGCGGGGATCATATCATTGTGAATGAGGGGAGTGCATGATAGGGACCCAATGCCCATCTGTAGACAACTGGACATCCCTTACAGAGGGGTAGTGGGGAGGAGATGAGTCACTCAGGATGCAGTGTAGCATTGATGAAACATACAACCTTCCCCTAGTTCTTAAATGCTTCCTCCCCCCCACTATCATGATCCCAATTCTACCTTACAAACCTGGTTAGACCAGAGGATGCACAGCAGTGCAGATGAGAACAGGAAACACAGGGAATCCAGACAGATGAACCCCTCAGCACCAGTGGTGAGAATGGCGATACCGGGAGGGAAGGGGGAGTAGAAAGGGGGAACCGATTACTAGGATCTACATATAACCTTCTCCCTGGGGGGTGGGCAACAGAAAAGTGGGTGAAAGGAGACACCGGGCAGTGTAAGATATGACAAAATAATAATTTATTAATCAGTAAGCGTTCCTGAGGGAGGGGGAACGGGGAGGGAGGTTGGGAAAAAGAAAAATGAGGAGCTGATTCCAGGAGTCCAAGCGCAAAGTGAGAGTTTTGAGAATGATGGGAGCAACGAATGTAGAAGTGTGCTTTACACAATTGTGTGGGCTGTGATAAGAGTTGTAGGGGGCCCAATAAAATGATTTTTTTTTAAAAAGGGAAAATGAAGGATTTGATCAAAATTATACTGTAGCCTTCTAATGCTGTCCTTTGAAATAAATTATAGCACACCCATATTTGTTTTATGCAGAGAGTAAGCCTCAAATTTGAATTTGATATTCAATAGCCCTGTAGAAGTCCACAGAGACAGGACAATCATAGAAGAGACTTCGGTGGTTCTCAGCATGACCAACTTCAAGCTGAGCATTTGCCTTTCAGTTTGTGTGGACAGATGATCCACATAACCTGCCTGAGAATCCCAAAGTCTGTACGTTTCAGGAAAATACATTTCTATACATTGTCCACAAAAATGGCATACAGATTCACTTTCATTTTTAACTGAGGTCCAAAATAGTATATTCTGAGACCAATGTAGCTCAAGTCCTTGGCCCATAAATAAATGATTGCACTTAAGCAGGCTGGAGAGACATTGGTGAGATGCAGTCCCTCTTAGTAGTATGTCTGGATTTTCTAATTATGAAGTATTCCTCTCCCCATTTTGCCACCAACTGACCCTTGCACCTGTAAAATGGCCTGTGTCTGTGTTCACAATAATATATTGAAGTCCCTTGTATAAATGTCTACTAACTCTAGACACCTGTTAGGTATCCATTCATAGCAATATTAATCACTTTCCAGTTTATTAGACATTCTAAATTCTGTTTGCATAGGAAAGCTAAAATATCATAACATGTATGATATCATTATTGTAACCTCTTATATTTTCAGAGTTAACACTCATCGGCCCCTATATAAATGCATCTATATAGTAAAAAGACTAATAAAAAAATGAGAAAAAACACTAACTCAAGAAAGCGAAGACATTGCTACACAATTTAGGGGTGGAGGAGACATGACTAATGTGGTGGTCTTTTTGCACATGGGAGAGCTGTGGTTTGCAATAAGGAACAGTTTATTCTCTACACATTGTTCAGACTCTCGTGTATATTACAGCTCTTTGATAATTGCTACATGATGAGAAAGTGTGTCTTCTTGAAGAAGAACAGCCTTGGAGGCAGTTTGCAAATTGCATGCATTCTAGCCAACACCAATGACAAAGAAACAGACTACCCTGTCTCTCTCCTCTGTGCTGCTTTTACTTAAACAGTCATTCAGGTGGAAAATCGCCAGCCTTCCTGGCCTGGGGCTTGTGTAGGTCACTCACAGATGTCTGGCTCAGATTACAAACAGATACAATGGCACTGATGCCAGGCTGTGCCTGGGAATTTCATTGACATCATTGTGAAGCAGAAAAGTTTGAATGATCAACTGAAACAGGTCTGGGATGAACTTTGCTAGCTTTAAATAGATCTTACAATTGCTTCACTTAAAGGAACCTTTCCTAAAAGATCTATTCATCACTACAACATATTTTGCTATGAGAAAAATGTCAAGGGGTGACAGAATAACGATTGATAACAAAAATAGGCAGAACACTCTATTAATCTGACATTGAGGGGGAATGAGCTGTACACATATGTTAATTTTACAGATAACTGAAGCTCAACTTTTGAGCGGAATATGCTTAATATAACTCTACCTTTCCATTAGACTCAAATCTATTCTGGAATATGGTGATACCTGATGGGATCCCCATGACCTGAAAAGTTACCCAACTATTCTCAACCTATCAGTTATCATGCTTCCTATTATCTATTTTCCTAATCAGAAGCGTCACGTCCTCTTCTAATTTACTTCAACTTTGATGAGTCCTGGGAAATGAGATAGCTGGCTCTATTAGGAATTTTAATTAAAATCTAAGATGTCATAACTGAAGACCCAAATTTCTTTAAAGAAGTACAATGGATCACTTGTCAATTCCTGGGTCCACAGAACATATGTTTATAGAGTTCTTCTCACCCCATATTTGCTGAGGAGTAAACTAGCATATGTTCTCTTAGAGAACTCCAATTTATAAAACCAAAATTGAGAGAAGAATGATTTCTATTACTGAGCACCCCAGTGGTGCTGTCTGTTATTCTTTTGTTTGCTAACTACAAGGTCTGGGGTTCAAGTCCACTAGTCACTCTGAGAGAGAAAGTAGAGTCGTTTGATCCCATAAGGAGATACAGAACCTCGAAAACCCTATATATGGTTTTTGTGGGGATAATGGGTTTTGGTGTTTTATTTTGTGTCAAGTTCCCTGGTTTGCATCAATTGTATTCAATATACACCTAAAGTTGGAAATTTGAACATTCCCAACACTGCCAGAGAAGAAACTGCTGGCCATATGTTCCCATAAAGATTACATCCTAGAAACCTAATGGAGTAGTGACACATGCGGTCCCCATGTACTACTCGATGTACTCAATGCAATGAATTTCCCTTTTAGTGTATCATATGCAGGAATGTCAGAGGAAATCACAATAATCTTGAAACAAATCTATAAAGCAAGTATTTTCCAGTTTAAAGGATGAGGCAAAAATACATCGAATAACATGTCTAATCCCCAAAGGCAGGGTTGTGTGAGTGTTGGATTATGAACCACAATATGAGATCAAACCCACTGGCCACTCTAGAGAAGTAAGTTGGAGCTATCTGCTTTGATCAAAAAAAAATCTGTAGTATCAGGGACCCTATAGAAGGTCACCATGAGTCAGAATCAAATCAATGGCAGTGGTGGATCATGCTAAAAGTATATGCCTGGTAAAGATTTGAACCTTTATTACTAAAACCTATGAGCTTCCCATTTTGCATTGCTTTCTTCTCAGGTGCCATTTTTCTTCGTATCAATCCCTGTCTCCTATCTTATGAATAGGTAAGTGTGTTGAGAGGAGTGCCAGAGAAGTGGCATTCTTCATAATAACTTTTGTGCAATTAAGATGGGGAGAACAGTGATGTCAAGGTAAGTGTGATGTCATTGCCTTCGGTGGATCAGTCTGGTGGTTTATTAGCTTTAGAAGACTGAAGTTGAACAAGCATACTAGTATAGCGCAGTGGTCAATAAGGCCAAGGACACTGCACATGCAATAAGACTTTTATGAGAGATGATGAGATATGCTAATGTTGCATCACGCTGACTTGACTCATGGTGATTCTATGCACAACACACAAAATCATCCTGTTCTATGGGGCATCTGATGACAAGCCACTTAGCCCAGGGCATGTGGGACCTGGCAGTGAATAAGGTTGCAAGAACCCGGTGCTCAGATAATTTTTTAAATAGATACTGACTCCATGTAATACAGAGGGAAATAAATAAGCTCAGGCACCAAGAATGAATAAATCATGCTTCTTTGTGCACACTGTTTCTGTTTTAGTTTAGGCTTAATTGGTATATTGCCTTTTATAGTAATTATGCTTTTTTTTCTTTAGAATATTCTAACCAATAAAAACTTTCAATTAAAAGCACACCAGCCTGTTGTGATCATGAGGTGTCTGTGGGATCAGGCATCAGGTATCAAAGACCCAGAACAAAAAATTATATCAACGTGAATGAGGGAGAAGGTGGAGTGGAGATGTAAGCCCATCTGTGGACAATTGCACATCCCTCACAGAAGGGCCACAAGGAATGGACGAGCCAGTCAGGGTGCAGTAAACACCAATGAAACATGCTACTTTCCTCTAGTTCTTTAATGCTTCCTCCTCCACCATCCTCTACTATCATGACCCCAATTCTACCTTACAAATCAGGCTACACTAGAGCATGTACACTGGTACAGATAGGAACTGAAAACACAGGGAATCCAGGACAGATAACCCCCTCAGGACCAATTATGAGAGTAGTGATAGCAGGAAGGTAGGGGGAAGATGGTGGAAGGAAGGAGGAACAAATCATAAGGATTGACATATTAATGCCCCCAACCGACACCCACCCCCCGTAAGAAGAACAACAGAAAAGTGGATAAAGGGAGACAGTGGTCAGTGAAAAAATAATAATGAAAAAAATAATAAGTTATAAACTATCAAGGTTTCATGAGGGTAGGGTAGGGGGGAATGAGCTGATACCAAGGGCTCAAGTAGAAAGAAAATGTTTTGAAAATGATGATGGCAACATATGCACAAATGTGCCTGACACAATGGAAGGATGTATGGATTGGGATAAGAGCCCTAAGAGCCCCCAATAAAATGAGTTTTTTTTTTAAGCTGTTTTTTTTTTGTTGTTGAAAGTTTTTATTGGTTAAACTGTACTATCTTAGTTCTTCTAAATCAAGCCAAAACATGCTCCTTTTTATTTCTAAAAGCAAAACATATTACCTGGAGTAAACCTTTGAGATTTGCTTAATGGATTTACCTTTAGGATTAGAGCAAGGGACATAAGCAATACTAAGCTTAATTTTTCCCCCTCTCTTGTCTCTTTATGCTTAGCAGAACTGATAAGTGAAATAATTCCCCTTGATCTAACATTCAGGTAAAATCAATAGGATCCCAATATAAAAACCTCAAAATAAGGTAACAATGAGGGAGCCAGGGATCTTACTGAGGTTGCTGAGGTGTGGCTTGTGGCAAGTCATTTCTAACACTCGTCCTCTCATTCAGGTTAAGATAAGACACCACATATCGACATCATTCATCCTAGCTACTGGCTGAACACATGTAACAGCTATCGTTATTAAGAGACACTGTAAAATCACAGTAAACAGCACTAAGATTTAATAATTACCTATTGTTCTGTTCAGATTTATTTGAAAGGAAACAGAGTTCTCCAGAGCAGAGCCAATGAGCATTGCTCACAAGAACAATAGAAGTAAGATATTAATCAAACTTGTTCTAATGCCTGGAGTGAAAGAATGATATGAATAATAAGGTGATTAATAGGAGACAACAAACCTTTGAATCCCTTTCAGCATTTGTATGCAACATGCTTGAATAATTTAATGAATTAATATATCCTCTATCAAAGCTTGGAAGTCAGAATTCTTTTCACCAGGGTCACACCTTATTTTCCAGTTTCCAAGCTCTGTGCTAATTCTCTGAATTGGTATGTGAGCCAGAGTGGTTGATTTAATGTTCGTTGCAGAATTGAAGTCTAAGCATTAAAACACATCACAACCTAGTGGGCTTTTAGTGGAACACTAGACAGACGATGTCAGTTTGGATTGAGTTATTCTTCTGTCAGAGGCAATTTAGCACATGCCAACTTACTTAAAAACAACAACAAAATCCTTGTCACCTGGCTCTCTTGAAATCTTGGAAGAAAAGCTCTACAAAGGAAACAGGAGATAATACAAAGCAAGTTTATCAGAGAAACGTCAAGGAGGCAACCATGATTGTGAAAGGACATTCTTCTTCTATATAATCTCTGCGCCAGGCAGAATATACTGCCAAAAAAGATAACTTAATAATAATGAATCAGGTGGCTTCCTTACAAGAGATAAGCCTGTATTAAAATAGTGTCTGGTGGCCAAGTACCAAAACAGGGCAGCACATTAAAACTGGCCATAAAAACAGTAAATAGTCTTAGAGAGACATTTAAGGAGACAAGTAACTGTATCTAAATTGTCATGTGTTAAAACAAGTATTTGAGTGGGTAAGGGAAGGGAGTCTAATTGTCTCCTGTGTTAGCAACGGATTTTTAATAGGACCTATGGGAAGGGACTAGACATGAAGGAAAGCAGGGATTTGAGAATCAGATTGTCTTTGCTTCTTCAGCAGTTCCTATTTAAAACTTTCCATTACTCTCTGCTGTTCTGCCCTTAAGTTTCGGAAACCCTGGTTGGAAAATATAGGAGAAATGGATTCACCCCTCCTCTTACCCATTTTTATTGTGCATGCTCCTTCCTAGGAAAATCTGGTTGTAGAGTAATACAGAAGGATGTCCCTCTGTACATGAATGTTGAGAATGTAAAATGAGAAAAGCAAGCAAGCAAACGAACTAGTCACATGTGTGCACAAAGATCTAAGTTCCCCCCATGGATTCCCCATGTCGACTCTGCTGAGGTTCTCCAATGGATTTCTAGTGAGTGCATTCAAAGTTGAAAACAAAGTTGGCCAGCCTCCGAGAATCTCATCCACTGTTGTAAGTTTGATTTTTTTGTTTCAGTATTGTGTTGCCTTTAAGTAAAAGTTTACACAGTTAAGTGGGCTCCTTTATAAAATTTGGACATAAGTTTTACTGTGACATAGGATTTAATTCTCATGTTGTGTTAACATTCTTTTAATTTCTGCTATCTGTTCTGTTTCCAATTTTCCAGCTTGTCTCTCTCCTTGACTTCTCATCTTAGCTTTTGGGTAAATGTTGACTGTTTGGTCGCTTATGCTTTATTGTTTCAGGGGTACATTATCGCTGAGTTATATTGTTTTTTTCATAATACAATCTGTTAATAGGCTAAAAGGTAACCTCTGTGAGTGGTTTCAATTTTACACTGAAAGGATAGAAACATTTTTGCGGTGCCAATATTATGACATTTGCATTAGGTAAATGTGCTGCACCAGACTTTTTTAAAGCGTTGAAAATTAAGAATGTTATTTTGAGTACTAAAGTGTGCCTGACCCACGCCATGGTATTTGCAGTCATCTCATATGCAAATTAAGGTTGGGCATTGAATAAGGAAGACCTAAGAAAAATCAGTGCATTTGAACTATGGTGTTGTTAAAGAATATTGAAATTACTACGAACTGCAAAAAAAAAACAAAAAACCAAACAAATCTGTCTCAGAGGAAGTAGAGCCAGAACATACCTTCGAGAACAGACTTCATCTCAGGAAAGACCAGTTCCTACAGAAGGACATCATGCTTGACAAAGTGGAGAGACCTCGACAAGGCAGATTCACACAGCGGCTGCAACAAGGGGCTCAAACATCAGAACAATTGTGTGGATAGCAGAGGATCTGCAGGATTTTGTTCTGTGATCCCATGTGTCCCTGTGAGTCAGAGGTCACTCAGCGGCACCTAACAAGATCGCAGCAGTCATGTTTATTGCTCACGCCTTGTTTGTGCTGACAGAGGCTCGGCTTGTCCCAGAAATACTCCTTCATACAACTTTCCGCAGGAGAGCCTGTTCTTTCTCTTATTTACCTCATCTCTGCGGACTACACATTTATAATCATGTTCATTCTAGATGATTAGACTTTTACTCTCGTTCACCAAAAAAACAGGAAGAATGGCCAACAGGAGGAAGACCATTGAATTTTATATAACTTGCTAGTAATACCTGAAACTATTATTGTTATTTTAATCTCAGGTGACACACTCCTATTTATCGAGGCTATTAACATGTGGCTTACAATTTTACTCCTACAACCTTTGTCATACTGTCCATATTATTACATCATTTCTATATATTTGATTATTTATTTTACACTGATAGTACACAAAACTGATTTACTTCAGCCATTCTCTTTCATTTCATGCAGAACCTTTTTTTCCCCATGTATAAGAGAGAGTTTTATATAAAAGTTAAGTTCGCATCAAGAAAACATCCCAACCCAGTGCTGCCCAAGCCCACAAGTCCAACATTAATCCATTAGCCCATATGTCCAACACCAATCCACAACGTCCTCCTCCATCTCACAAAACAGACATAATGATGCTGACTGCAGGAGGAAAGCCAAGGCAGTGAATGCGTAAGCATCTCAGCACTGGCAGGGGTCTCCACAGGGCTGCTCCAGCACCCAGGGCTGCATCAGGGTAGGTCCATGCGGCTTCTCCTTGGAGATGTCTTGCAGGATGTGAACATTGCCAGCTGAAGCAGGGAACTGCTAAGGCAGCTGCACCCTGGTGGGACCATCACAAAGCAAGAGACCTGAGAACTAAAAAGGCGAGGTTCACTGAGCCACATCCAGAACCTTTTAAGAGTCGAGTTGCTTTTACCTGTGGTCTCCAAACATAATTACCTGTCTTTTCAAGTCCTTCGGCACCCTATTCTTCCTCTATCAATTTTCCATCTCTTTAAAATGTTCTCTGTCTGATCCCTTACCTTTTAAACCATTCTACT
This sequence comes from Echinops telfairi, assembly GCF_000313985.2. Classification (NCBI taxonomy): domain Eukaryota; kingdom Metazoa; phylum Chordata; class Mammalia; order Afrosoricida; family Tenrecidae; genus Echinops; species Echinops telfairi. The sequence continues at coordinate 39,480,250 of NW_022111373.1, read as the reverse complement.
CTCTCTTTTATATTAAAGCACTGTCACTGTCCTTCATTTCAAAATTCACATTATCATATTAGGTCTACACTAAAAATAATTTATTTTCAGTTTTATTTTATTTTTATAACTATACTTCTATTTCCACATTAGATAATTACAATTTTCCCTTCACTAAATAAAAACGAGAGGTTCTGGCAATAACCTCTTCAATTCATTTTCTTTAAATGACTTGCATTTACCTTTTATTTAACTATTTCCCAGTAATAATAAATATACCTCTACAATTTTCCAGGAATCTTTCAATTCAAGTTTTAAAAATTCATTTTTATATTTTCAACTTCCTTTTCTATATTGAGATCTCTATCTTAAGCCATAAAGTAATTTAAGTTTTCTTATCATAACCAGTAAATTTAAAAACCATTCATTTCTATTTATAGCAAAATACATCAAAAGGTAATTCTTTATCTTAGCCTGTGTCTTCTTTTCCTCTAGAATGTGCATGACTTCCAATCCAAGATCCCAGCACAGTACAGGTATCTGATAAATATATCCTTAACTTTAAACTAATTTTAACCCTACTTTATATATTGAATACGCTTGCAGGTATTTTAGTTAAACATTTTTTTAATGTTTCCTATTTATGCAGGAGGAAGTCAGAATCGACTTGATGGAAGTGAGTTTGGTTTGGGTTGAAAGTCATGTACATTACAGAGGATAAGTCGCTGTTTTTATTGTTTCCCCAAGCCCACAGCAATACCTCTGTAGAGACCCGTTTGCTGGTTTTCATGTATAAAAATGTAGAACAGCACACAAAATAAGTGCAAAAAACAAGAAGTCATCTCAAATGTAAACCATCTGTGTAGTCGCATCCAGGACAAGACAGAATGCATTGCCAGAAAACCTACTTCTTTCCAGTCATCAGAACCCCCGTTCTCTTGCCCAAGTGTCACCACTAACTTGACTTCAAACACTGTGAATTAGTTACACTCATTTAAACTTTTATAGAAATTGAATCCAGCAGTTGATATTCTTTAATATGTAACTTTTCACTTGTAAATGTATGTGTGGGATTTGTCCAAATTACTCCATTTTGCTGTACTTAATTACTCCCCTGGCCCCTCTAGTATTCCATTAGGATGCCCTGTTGATATTATTAAGAATGCATTAGACTGCTAAGCACAGGTTTGAAAAAAGCAAAAACAAATAAGGAAACTGGACAAATGAGTCCTATAAACTTGACCCAAACAAGAGATGCCCATTAGATTAAATTCTGGCCATCATTTTTATATAGGTAAATGATGAAACATTATATAACCATGGGAGGAAGAAGTAATAAAGTAAATAAGGTCAAATGTGAAAGATTGATGACTCTAAATAAGGAATTAATATGAGTTTATTACTATTTGTGTAGTTTTTAGTGGTCTACATTAAGCATTATATAGGAATTCAACAGGGGTGTGAGGGTGATCTGACTGTGACATCTGTCACCCCATTGATGGCCAGGGTTGATTTGGCTAGGCTGGTGTCCCCTTCCGCCGTGAGTGTTCCTTATGAAGCTGCACACTCAGTTGAAGAGGACAATGTTCCCTGATACCAAGGTCTCAAGTAGAAGGAAATTTTTTTGAAAATAATGGTGTCAACACATATACAGGTATCTTTGAAATAGTGGATGTATATTTGGATTGTGATAAGAGCCATAAGAGCTCTCAATAAAATGATTTAAAATATTTTTAGAAGTTTATTGGGGCTCATACAACTCTTGTCACAATCCACACATACATCAATTGTGTAAAGCAAACTTATACATTAATTGCCCTCATCATTCTCAAAACTTGGTTTCTGCTTGGGTTTCTGGAATCAGCTCCTCATTTTCCTTTTCCCCTCCCCCTCCCTCCCTGCCCTCCCCTCCCCCATGAACGCTTGATAATTTATAAATTATTATTTTATCTTATCTTACACTGCCAGGCGTCTCCCTTCACCCACTTTTCTGTTGCCCATCCCCCAGGGAGAATGTTATATGTAGAACCTTGTGATCAGTTCCCCCTTTTTACCCCCCATGATTTTAAAAAATAACTAACTCAAAGAATTCTAGTACCAACAATATACAGAAAATTTTAATTGGTTCTCACTTTTTAAAATTGGCACTAACTATTCAGATATGTAGTCATGATGGTGTAGTGGTTATACATTGGGCTGCAGTCTGCCTGGTTGACAGTTTGAAATCAGCAGTAGCTCCATGGGAGAAAGGCTGGGCTTTCTGCTCCAGAGAACAGCGACAGTCTCAGAATCCCATGAGTGGTAGCAATGAATAAGTGCTGACTCAATGAAAGTGGGGTGTTTTTTTTTTGTATTCAGATATGTAAAATATGACTTCCCCTTTTACATAATTCAATTTATCTATGGAGCACCTAATCCTTCTGAAGTCTGTAAACTCATAAACCTTCTAGAATTAAGTTCCATAAGAACAGGGACATGCATTATCTATGTAAAATATTTTGCTATTTTTATAATGATGTTCACTACTTAAACTGGGACTCATTTCTGTTTTAAGTCCTAAAACATTTTTAGAAATTTGAACAAATGCCAGATTTAAACTATGAATGCTTCATTTTGAAGCTAGATCATCTTCTCCTTTACCTCCAAATAGGAAACAGAGAAAGAGCTCCCTCTCAAATTTGAATATCTCCTCATTATCTACAGTGTTTATATTGTAATTGGGACCTTTCTGGAACCTTGATGGTGCTGAGGAATAGCTGTTGAACTGTTCACTACAAGTTCATCAGTTCAAATTCACCATCTGCTAGTAGGAGAAGATGAGGCTACCTGCTGCTCTTTCAAAGGTTTACAATGTCAGAAACCCTCTATGGTTTTACTGTGAGTCAGAATCAGCGGAATAGCAGTTGGTTTGAGTCTCACCTGATCTTCCATTTCATATTCCACAGTTATTAATTATCTGATGCTGTACAATTTAGAATCAGATTTAGTATTCTGAGGGTTTGGGGAATTCAGCAGAATGATACCTCAGGTGCTCTGGTCAAATAGTGAGTTATGAATATGACTCTAGGTCAGTAGTTCAAACAGAAAACCATTCCTCAGGAGAAAAATGAGGTTTTCTGCTTCAATAAAGATTTATTGGCTTGGCAACCCTAATGAGATGCTTTACTCGGTTCTATAGGGTGGTTATGAGTTGGAAATTGACTAAATGGAAGTGAGTTATATCTATCTGAAGTGTTCAGCTACAAGTTCTTTGATTTCCAATCAAATAACTTACTATGAGCTAAACATCTTGTGGTAGTTACATAATCTAGTGTCAATTGGGGACTTGAGAGGATTACGAGTATAGGGGTGGAGTCTAGCTGTCAATCGCGCTATAGCCAATGAGGCCTATTTGTGGGTATGGCCTTCTCCTGGGAATTCTGGGAATTCCTGGATTTTCCTCCTTGGAGACGGGACTTTCTCTCTACTCACTCCCTTAGATGACGCTCTGCTGACAAAACACATGGCACTACATCCTGGGAGCTGAAGAAGCTACATGGACCTACCCTGATACAACCAGACCTCTGGAGCCAGAAAAACCACATAGAGATCCCTGCCAGAGTGGAGACGCTTACAACCTCAGTGGATCCAAAGACTTTTTACCCACCGGCCTGTGATCATCTTGCATTTGGTGTCATTGCAAGTGTTTCAGGAGTGTGAAGAGGCTGTTACAGATTGGTACCAGACATATGGGCTAATATTGGATTTATGGACTTGGACTGGCCTGGCTGAGATGCATTCTTAATGTACAATTACCCTTTTATGAAACTGTTATACACATATGGGTTTCTATGGATTTGTTTCTCTAGTCTACCCATACTAAAACACATCTATTCATCATTTTAAGTGACTTTTATTTTTAAGCCCCAAACACAACCTTTTTGCCGTTGAGCCAATTTTATCTCACAGTTAGTGACGATTCAGGAATGAGTGGAACTGCCTCTGAGTATTACTGAGGCTGTAAATCTTTACCTGAGCAGAAAACCTCATCTTTTACCCATCAAGCAGTTGGTGGGTTGACAGACTAACCTTACACACACACACACACACACACACACACACACACACACACCTTGTTAAATGGAAAGAATCATCTAGTGAAATAAAAGCATCTCAATTTTAATAAAACATTGATGAATTTTAATAAAACATTGCTGCTGTGATGAGGGAATACATATAGCATATATCTAACATATATATGTGTGTTGCAATAAATTAGAAGAAATGCAACAGAATAAGATTCACCGTGGTTAGTACTTATACATACTTAAATGGTAACTTTCAAATCCATGTCTAATTAATATTTCTCTTTCCTTCAAATGAACAATTTCTTTGAACTATAGCATATCCAATAATCATCTAAAATCAATGAGAATCTGATTTTGTCTCATGAATATATTGATTACCCCGTGGTCAATAACATAAAAAATCTAAATAAAAAATTCCCTTAAGAGTAGATATTTCATTGAAAATACCATAACCTGGGCCAGGCATACCTTACTCATCCAGGTGACATCTTCAATTTTTAAATAGATCTTCTGCAAAAGATTTTCCCAATTTGATTTTTGCTCCTTTTTTTTAAACAGCTGCTTCTGTGGATAAAGATTGTGGGTCCTAATAAAATGAATTTTTGACAACACTAATGTTTTCCCTGTTTAACATGGTGTGGATCATTAGTCCAGATATGAGGATATTTGTTTTCTCTCTGTTGAGGTATAATCCATACTGAAGACAGTAGTCTTTGATCTTAAGCAGCAAGTGCTTCAAGTCCTCTTCTCTTTGAGCAAGATTGTGTCTTCTGTATATTGCAAGACACGTATGCGTTTCTCTCCAATCCTGATGCTGTAGCTTTCTTCAGATAGTGCAGCTTATTTTCTCATCATATGGATTGAATAAATATGGTTCAAGACTAGCTCCCTGGAATGTATCTTTTCTAATTGTAAATCAGACTGTAACGCCCTGGTGTCCTGGTCTTTGTACAGTCTCCACAACAGTCCAATTAAGTGTTCTAGAATTCCCATTACTTACAATATTAAAATATTAACCACAAATATTTAATGATTCATAGAGTTGAATGCCTTTGCTCAGTTGATGAAACATAGGTCAATATCTTTCTGGTATCTTCTGCTTTTAGTGTAGATCCACTTGATATCAGCAATGATATTCCTTGTACAGCATGCTCTTGTTCTATTCCGAATGCTACTGAGAGTTCCTTGCTGATGTACCACACAATATTTATTAACCCACTCTAATAATGATTTATTTAATTACTATTTGTTGACAATATAGATGGATAATATAACATATTTGCATTTTTTTCCAACTTACCACTAGCCATAAATTCCTTTCTAACTGGTTAATTAAAATGAAAATCCTTTTCAACTGAAGTAGATTTAGTTATAAATGACCAACTAACAATTCCTTGTAATGATGAAACATGGATGAGAAATAGAGTGATATAAAATTATTACTTTGACTCTTGAAATTAGTAAGGACCTTCTGAATATCTAATAGAAGCAACTTATTGGTAGAAAAGTCACTCCTGAAAACCAATTTGAAACTACTAGTCGTCAATAAGTTAGAGAAGTGACTATGTAGACTGAAATGCCATTTTATCCATGTCAAACATTTTCTGACTGATGGATGTGACCAGGAATGTTGGAAATGTTTGGTTATTGTCAATGAGAAAGGAAAACAATAAAAAATCTAAACCAAATAGTATATGAAAATGTGCCACTTCCTCCGTGTAACTAATTCACTAATTACAGAAGCTGCCAAAGATTTTCAGGAACAAAAGATTCTATTTGCTGATTTTTCAGGACTTATTTAATAACACTGATTTGTTCTCCATTATAGGATGAACTTTATTATGTTTTGAATTTGCATAATCACAGAATTCTTGATTAAGGAATGGAAGCCTTGAGTGTAATGGATACGTATGCATGATTAGTTGTAGGAGGAGATCTGTAATTATGTGGTATATAAATATACATCTATATACACTTTCACAGTAAACACAACAAAAGTCTTGACATTTTCTTGAAATTTTCCTAGACATGCTTTAAAATATAAAAATAGGCACTTGTTTAAAAAACCTCAAAGATCTTGAGCACATTCTTTAAGAAATAATTTCAGACTATTATATGAAATGAACAAAATATTAGCAATATTTGGAAAGACAAATGGTATCTTTTCTTTCCAAGGTAAGTTTTCTACAATGAAGTCTTAGTCTAGGGTTCTTGAGCATTCCAATTCATTAGGAAATATAGGGGACTGAAACTACCTGCCTCTTAATTTTCTGTAACTCATAATCATTTGACTGTTCTTTTAAGGTGTCACCATACTTTTATCACACTCCTAACCTTTTTGTAAAATGCCTATGATCCAATTTACTGCTAACAAATATTATTGTTTACCTCAAATTCCTTAGTTGGAAAATAATAAATTGGGACCTGATTTACACACACACACACACACACACACACACATATAGCAGTTTAAAATATATGTACATATCCATATCTACAAAACAAGAATAATAGCTATTTATTTTACTGATTTCAAAATTAATCACTTTATATACTGGAGTATATAAGCTGACTCGAATATCCACCAAGGCACCTAATTTTGCCACAAAAACTTCATAAAAAATGTGCTGAAAACTCACCTTATACTCAAGTGTATACGGTAAGTTCAAAATGGACCTTAGCTGTATTAAAACAAACATTTTATTCTTAGGAGGTGAACTTTATTTCATATCCTTGGCAAAGGAAACCACTTCCGTATAGCTCTTCTTCCCATGCCAAGGGCCATTGTGGCATAGTGGCTATAAGTTGGGCTACAATCTTCAATGTCAGCAGTTCAAAACTACCAGGCACTCTGTGGGAGAAAACAGGGCTTTCTACTCCCATAAATAGTTTCAGTCTTGGGAACTCACAGGGACAGTTCTATCTTGTCCTAAAGGGTCACTATGAATGGGCATTGACTCATGGCAGTGAGTTTGGGATTTTAGAATTCATGTCTTTTTAACTACCTCCCAATGATTGTATGGACCATGCAAATAGCATATGTGAAACACTCATAGAGGAGATTGGTCAGTTTTGCCATTCTTTTGCTTTTTAGGGTGAGCCATCATTGAAACAGAGTGAGGAAATCCTGCAACTATCAATAAAGGAGAACCATAAGCAAAGCATATGCAAGAGCCCCCCTGAAGTAGTGGAGGCAGCAGAGGTAGCAGAGGCCAAGGGACTGAGGTCATGTGGCAAAGCAGAAGAACCATGCTGAGATCACGAGGCAAAGCGAAGGAGAAGCACCAAGACTGTGAGGTAGAGCAGCAAACTTCCTGGCCCACAGAACTAGGAAGGGGTTATATGCTTGAGAGTCTCAGGACCAGAAAAAGAGAGAACTGCTGCCTGAGAAGAGGTACAGCTTTAAACAAAAGACAGTATCTTGAAGAGTTTGGGGTTCTAACTTCCCGTAACTTGTCATAACTTCCTGAATAAGCTCCCAAACTCATGAGTATTGACTGAGTTCTGTGTGGCCGTTACAATGAATTATTGAACCTAGCAGAATAGGGTAAAGAAACTTGGATGGTAAAAGCATATCTAACTTTGGCTTTCTTCGGTTGACTGTGGGATAGTGTGAAGTTGGATACTTTTTTTCCTGTTGTGAGGTAAGATGTGCCTCCCCCCCCACTCCATTTCTTCAGTGTTCTACAAAACAGGTTGAGGTAGTTAGTTTATTGTGCCAACCTGGCCAATAAACACAGGAGGGATAAATGGCTTGGTGAGCCTCGCCTTTACAGTTCTTCAGTCTCTTGCTTTCTGATGGTCAGACCAGGATGCAGCTGCCTTAGCAGTTCCCTGCTTCAGCTGGCAAGGCTCACTTCCTGCAAGACATCCCCAAAGAGAAGCCGCCTGGACCTACCCCGATGCAGCCCTGGGTGCTGGAGCAGCCGTGTGGAGACCCCTGCCAGCACTGAGATGCTTACACATTCACTGACTCGGCTTTCCTCCTACAGTCGGCAACATTGCGTGTGTTTTGTGAGATGGAGGAAGGCTTTGTGGATTGGTGTTGAACCTATGGGTTAATGTTGGACTTGTGGGTTTGGGCAGCACTGCGTTGGGATATTTTCTTGATGTGTACTTAACCTTTATATAAAACTGTCTCTTACACATATGAGTTTCTGTGGATTTGTTTCTGTAAAGTACCCAGACTAATACACAGGCTCCCTAACTGATTTGACCTACTGCCTCCTTTGCAAAAAAACCCCAAACAAGTGTATGTATCTGCTTTGCCTCCTCCTGGACTGGATTGTCCAGCACCACAGGGCCAGTATCATTCACTTTGGGAAACAATACCCTTGGTGTTTAGATTCAACCTACTTTGGCTACTATTGTTGATCTCCTCCATGGGATCTCATTGTCTCTCTCCACAGATACTTGATTTTTGTATTTTCCATTTGTCAAGGTTCATGTGCATAGACCTGCTGTTGAATAAAATTATTTGTGGTGATGAAGTCGTTTGTCTTGTAAAATTCTATAATGCAATCTCCAGCTTCAATACTATCACTTAGGCCATATTTTCCAAGTACTATTCCTTCTTCTTTCTTTACCACTTTCAAATTCCAATGTCAAATAATTATCAATGCATCTTGATTGCATGTTTGATCAATTACAGACTGAAACGAAATTCCTCAATAATGATTATATTAACTTTATTACCTTATAGGCATATAGATATTAGCATTTCACAGATAGCATTGTACTTCAAGAAAGCTCTTGCCATGTATTTTTATGATGAACATGAAGCTATTCCTCTTGACTTATAGTGAACCCTATGAGTGTCTAACTCAAAGTGGCCAATACAGTTCATTTGAGCTCACTGATGCCTGTTATGACTTCCAGTTTTCCAACATTCATGCTTCTTATATTCTGTGTTCTGTTCTTTTCATCTTGATGCATGCCCCATAAGCAAATACAAGCTCCCAAAGCTTTCCTCCATTTCTCTTGGCTGACTCTACATAAGGAGGCAGCTCTTCCTCAGTCATATTCTGAGTTCTTTCCAATCTGGAGGGCTCATCTTCCAGCACTATCTAACAATGTTCCATTGCCATTCACATGGGTTTCAGCAGCTGATCACTTCGAAGCTAATAGCATCTTCCTTTTTTTTGTAGTCTATTCTTATATGGGAACTTTATTGAAAGCTGTTCACCTTGAGAGACTGCTAGTATTTGAAATAGTAGTGACATAGCTTCTAGATTCACAGTAATATACAAGCCATCACAGTACAACTAATTGACAGAAGTGGTATGGTATATACACTTTTTGAAGTCTGCTCATAATGGATTTCTCTATGAACTTTTGAAGCTCATCTGTGGGTGTGCACATATATACACACACACATATATATCTTTGGATTGGATTATTTATGGATATATATGTATATCTATTTTATTCTTAGATTCTATTAGCCCAATAAAATTTAGTAACTACATTTCATTATTCTTTTCATTTTATTATTATATTGCACAGTTAACAATAATAAAATTTAGATCATTTTATGAAACCAGATAATTATTCCTCACATATAAAGCATGACTAAGTATACATCAGATAAATTTAAATATTAATAACTGAACTCAAAATAAATTTTTATTGCTATAATTAATATGATTTTACAAAACTTAAGTTTCCAGATATTCTTAAACTTTAAAACCTATATCACTGGTAGAAAGCTGTCCTTTTCCCAAGTAAGTTAAGTCTTTAAATATATGGAAATCTTTTGCTAATAAATGTTCAGACCCCTGAAAACAGTGATCACTGTAAGAAAAAGGCAAATTTACAACTAAAACTACCTGAGAGTAAAAATAGAATTATGATTCAAAATTTAAATGCTCACCTATTAAGACCATATGCTGCACAATATATTCCTGTTGATGTCAACAGCAGTTCCAATGAGGATGTGAGCAACATATGGGCCTGGCATTTTGTTAATGAAAAACAAGGTTTTTCTACATTGCTGTGTATTCGGAACTGAGATTCCTAAAGCAAAACACCAAGTTGCTGAGCTCACTGTTTTGGGAGGTCCGCTGTTTCAGTTCAGTACTGTTGTTTTGAAACATGGAGTTGTAACATTCATGTTATCACCCGGTGGCATTTAATGCATAAATGTTTGATTTTTAAGAATGGCAATATAAGTCTTTAGTTTAAAATTTTCCTTAAGTGAGTGGTAATTATTTAATGTAATTCTCTAATCTACTGTAAGTTAAAGCTTTAAAGATTAATATTAAGGACTAAAAGATTATATAAATACATGTTTAGTCTATGAAAATTGGTCAAATTCTCAAAGTTTCATATAATTCAATATGACTTTGTAGCTCCTCACACAAATTGTTTTTGTTGTGAGGTGCAAATAAGTCAGTTCTGACTCATAGAAATGCGATGAATGAAAGAACTAACCACTACCCTATACTGCTCCATACACACAAGTTTTGCTTTATTTGAGTGCATTGCAATGAATCTCACAAAGCATCTTCCTCTATTCACTGCTCTTGTACTTAACCAAGCATGATGTCCTTTTCAATGGACTATTCTTCCCTGACAGCCTATCCAAAGTATATGAGATGAAATCTCACCATCTTCCTTTCTCAGAAACATTCTAACTGTACTTGTACAAGATATATGTTTACTCTGCTAGTCCTCCTTGGCACGTTCAATATTCTTCACCTGTCCCATAATTCAAATTCATGGATAGTTCTTTGGTCTTCCTTCCTTATTGAACTTTCACATGCATGAGAGGTAGTAGAAAATACCATGGCTTGAATCAGGCACACCTTGACTGATATTTTCATGAGCAATGATCAAGCTCAAAGCAAGATTACCCTTGACAATTTCAATCTTCTCTCTGTTTATGATGTTAACTATTGGTCTGTTGTGCTGATTCTTGTTTTCTTTACACTGATTTAGAATCCATACTAAAGGCTGCAATCCTTGATTTTTACCAGCAATATGTCAAAGCCTCCTCCACTATCAGAAAGCAAGGTTGTTTCCTCTGCATATCAAGGTTGTTAATTGGAATCCAAACAATCCTGATCCTGTTTTTTTCATATAATACAATTTCTCAGATTATTTACTCAGCATTCAGGTTGAATAAGTATAGTGACAGAATGTAACCCCCACACAAATTTTCACTGGCCTCAAAACATGCATCATTCCCTTCTTCTGTTACAATGACTGCTTCTTGGGCAATAGATTCCTCTTAAGCACATTAAACTGCTCTGGAACTCACAGTTTTTCAATGTTATCCAGAGTTTGTTATGATTCACATAGTCTATAATGCTTTTGCATAGTCAATAAAACACAAGCACACATCTTGTTAGTATTCTCTACTTTGAGCCAAGATCCAACCGACCTTGACAATGATGTCCATATATCCGAATGCACTTCTAAACCTAGCTTGAAATTCTGGCACTCCTGTCAATGGACTGTGTAATCATTGTTGAGTGATCTTCAACAAAAGTTGACTTGAATGTGATATTAATTATATTGCTTTATAATTTCCACATTTTCTTGAGGCACCTATCTTTGAGAAAGGTATAATTATGGATCTCTTCCAGTCTGATGATCACATAGCAGTCTTACAAGTTTCTTGGAATAGGTTAATGAGTGCTTCTAATGCTTCATCAGCTTGTTGAAACATTTCCATTGTTATTCTGTCAGATCCTGGAGAATTGTTGTTCACGGATGTCTTCAGTGCAGTTTTTTCACTTATGCCTTCCGCGCAGTTTGTTTGTTTTTTGTATGTTGACTGTGTGGTCCTTCTATCTCCTTTTGATGCTTCCTGAATCCTTAAATAGTTTGCACATGCAATTTTTCAATATTGCAACTGAAAGCATGAATTTTTCCTTAGTTAGTTCAGCTGATATATACTGAGCATATTCTTCCTTTTGGACTTTCTAACACTAAGTATTGGAACATTCCACTACAATTCTTTGCATTGTCTTTTCAAGTTGCCTTTTCCATTTTCTGTTCAACTCTTTTTCTTTATATTTTCTTCCCTTTGCTTTAGTTGCTCTATGGTCAAGAATGAGTTTAAAACCCCTTCTGACATCTACTTTGATCTTTCTTTTCTTTTTAATTACCTTTTGATATTCTTGGTATCATCCCACATCTGACCATGCCTTCTGTCATCAGTGTTCAATGATGTAAATATGTTCTTGAGGTTTTCTCAATATTCAGATGGAAGGGATATACTCAAGATTGTTAGGTTCTCAGACTTGTGTTGATTTTCTTCAACTTCAACCTGAACTAATACATGAGCAAGTGAGGTGTTGTCCACAGACAACTCCTGGGCTCACTTTGGCTGCCGATATTGAGCTTCTTTATTGTCTCATCGACTAATCTGTTCAATTTCATTTTTGTGTATTCCAACCAGGGAAGTCTATGTATCCAGTTGCTGTTCCTGATTTATTTTTTTTCAAAGTATTTTCTATGAAGAAGTAATTGGTCTTGTAAAATTCTACCATGTGATTGACAGCTTTGTTAATATCACAAAAGCCAAAATTCTGAACTTTATTTCCTCCATCTTTTTCAACTTTTGCAACCTAATTGCCCATAATTCTCAATGCATTTAGATTACACGTTTGATAAATGTCAAACTGAAGAGATTGATAGAATTCTTCGATTTCTTCAGTGGTTGGTGTATAAATTTGAATAATAATTGTGCTGACTGGAGTTCCTTGTATGTGTGTACATATAATCCTATCACAGAAGGTGTTGCACTTCAAAATAAATGTTGAAGTGTCTTTTTTTCATGAGGACTGCAATTCCATTCCTCTTTAGTGATTTCTTTCATAATAAATCATACGATGTCTGATTTACCGTGGCCAGTACTTCGCAATTGCAGCTCTGTAATGACTAGGATCTGAATCTTTCTGTGTTTCATTTTATTTCCAACAACTTCCAATTTTCTGAGATTCATGCTTTATACATTCCAGTTCCAATTATTAGTGGATGTTTACAGTTGTTGCTTCTAATTTTGAGTCATGTGCCACCAACAAATTAAGGTTCTCTGTGTTTTACTTCATCCCATCATTATGGTCAACTCTACTTTGAGACTGTAACTCTTCTACAGTAGGATTTTGAGTTCCTTCAAACCCGAGTGGCTCATCTTCTGACACTATTACTGACAATATTCCATTGCTATTCACCAGGTTTTCAGTATATCTGATAATGATCTGCTGCTGTTCATAAAGCTAATCTCTCTAAAGTGAGTGATATATTTCTTCCTAGTAATCTGTTTTTATATTCTGAGAGGTCCACTGAAGCGTGTGCAACTCAGGTGGCCCAGATTGTGTTTGGAATACTTGTGACAAAGCTTACAGGCTCATAGCAACAATCTTGACAGTACAGTTTGACAAATGACAGATTATCTATTTCTCTAGGTCATGAACCTGGGATAGGCTTGATGTGTTCGACATATCACAGTGCAGAAAATGTGACAATGATGATATCCTGATATAAAATCTTGAACTACA
>NW_022111373.1:39464392-39466410 GCF_000313985.2 Echinops telfairi | reverse complement strand
TACAAATACAGGTGTATATGACAGGATTGGCGCCATAATGTACTTACACGGACCAGTCACACATGTGTAGAAAGCAGTTACTTTGTAGAAAGAAACTACTGTGTTGAAAGCAGCAGTATTGGAAGTAAAACGACACTTCATTAATTAATTACATAGTTTTTGTGATTAATCACTATGCTTTATTTATGTTCAATTTGTAGCAATGAAAATACATCCTGCAGATCAGATATTTACATCATGATTCATAACAGTATCAAAATTACACTTATGAAGTAGCAACCAAAATAATGCTATGGTTGGAGGGTCACCACAACATCAGGAACTGTATTAAAGGGTCCCAGGATTAGGAAGGTTGAGAACCACTGGGCTAGTTATTCCAGTTACTGCCCCCAACAGGAGTTAGCCTACCAAAATTGCCTGATTAAACTAATCACAATCATGCCTAGCAATAACCAACTGTTCAACACAATATAACTGTAAGCTTGTGAGTATTATAAGTTTTTAATTGAAAAAAGACACATTGTGCTCTAGATGATTCCAACCCAGAGCAACCCTATATGTAGGGTTAAGTAGTTTTGTAAATCTCCTTTATGGGAGCAGACAGCCTCATCTTTCTCCTGTGGAGCAACTGATGGGTTTGAACTGCCAACCTTGTAGTTAGCAGTCCAAGGAATGAGAATGACAATGTCGCCAGGCCTTCTTATAAATGCAAAAGGAGGCTCCAAAAAGATGGTGGAAAAATTCTGCAATCTTTTGATACATTTGCCCATAAACATGTTCTTTTTCAAATGTAAGGTTAGATTATTTTTCTTTCATATATTAACATCATTATTATTCACATTGTAACTAAGAAATTTAAAGTTTTTATTTTCCCCCTTCTTTTACACATGGCTGTTGGTTCCCCCATTTCCACTGCCTTTCCCTCTCCAAGTCTCCAGCTTATTATGAATCACAATACTGCTCTCATAATTCATCCATCCTTGTTTACCAATACAGATAAAGGCAGATAATGCTAAGGTAGAACACCAAAGAAAGGATGCATTAAAAAAGATGATACAAAACTGAAAGAGACCCCAATCTTAGAAAAAGTAAAGAATATTACAAGTTTAGACTAAATTCACATTGGCTCCATAGAGAGATCAGATTATAATATGTTACATTCAGCCAAAGTGATTGTTGTTTTGTTCAATGCCATCCAGTCAATCCCCACCCATAGTGACCCTAAGTACAATATACCTAAACAATGCACGGTCTTGTGCCACCACCACAATTATTCCGATGCATGAGCCCATTTATGCAGCCACTGTGTCAATCCTTCTTGTTGAGGGCCTTTTTTGTTTCCCTTCCATTTTACCAAACATGATGTCCTTCTCCAGGGACTGCTCTCACCTGACAGTATGTACAAAGTATGTAAAAGGAAGTCTTGCCGCCCCTGACTCTAAGGGACACTCTGGCCTTATATCTTTCAATACAGATCCCTTTGTCCTTTTATCAGCCCATAGTACTTTCAATATTCTTCTCCAGCAACACAATTCAAGTGCATGTATCCTACAGACTTCCTATTTAATGTCCAACATCCACATGCATATGATCCAATGGAGAATACCAAGGCTTGGGTCAGGCACACCTTAGGCCTCAAAGTAACAACCTTACTCTTCAATACTCTAAATAGGTTTTGTGCAAGAGATTTACCCAGTGCAATACATCTTTTGATCTCTTAATTCCATGAAAATTGATTGTGGATATCCAAGTAAGGCAAAATCCTTGACAACTTCAACCTTTTCTCCATCTTATCATGATGTTATCTATTGGTTCAGTTTTGGGGATTTTGGTTTTCCTTACATTGAGTTGTAATCCATACTGAAGCCTATAATCCATGATCTTCATAACAAGTGCTTCAAATCCTCCTCACTTCCAGCAAGCAAGGTTGTGTCATCTGCATGACAGCTGTTGTGAACATGACTTTCCCCACTCTTGATGCCTCACTCTTCTTTAATGATTTTCTCAGCATATAGGTT
>NW_022111373.1:39459441-39463536 GCF_000313985.2 Echinops telfairi | reverse complement strand
TTTTAATGATCTTTTGCTTTCTTCATGAGTGATGATCTTGATGTCTTCCCACAGTTCATCATGTCTTCTGATATTAGTGTTCAATGTATCAAATCTGTTCTTGGGTTGTTCTTGAGATTCAGGTGGGATAGACTCAAGATCATATTTTATCTCCTGTAGACTTGTTTTAACTCTCTTCAGTTTTATCCAGCCTAAGTACACTTGTTAAAATTCAGTTTACTATTCTCACTGTCTGGTTTGGGGGCTATTGACTTTTCCCAGTCTGTGCATTGAGAATTCACTGAAGGCTCATCCCGTGTTCTGACCATGCTAATGGATTTGGGGCTACCTTTACTTCACTATAAACACAGTCAATTTCCATATTAGGGGAAGAAGGAGAAATCCAATCAATTCCTGACATACTACAGTGTTCTATGGTCACCCCAAATTAACAGATATTGCCATAAGCGCTATTAGTAAACCTTATTGAGAGATTATATCAAGAGGGATTGAGTATAGCATATATATTTCACTTCAAGTAGTGAGTAAGCTGAATAAGAAAGCCGGATAATGGGAAAAACACCTAACTCTGCTTGTAGAGAACCCAAAGGGGAAAACACATGGTATTTTATTTTTAACTGACAATTAGGACTCACTTCGTAACCACTTTCTAATGACATAGGCAATGCACCATAGACAACTTGGGCCTTAGTCTCTCTACTACTGAGATACACAAGACCCTGCATAAGCCACAACAGAAGGATCCAAATTGGATGCTCAATTGAGCTAACTGGACTTTACCTAAACTCATTTATATCAGAACCAAGGAACAGAAATATTTCCTTGAACTTCAAGCTGAAAGCCCCATTAACATTTTTAGGCACCTCTATGGAGAAATAAAATTGCTTAATATGGATCTTCCGTCCATAATCTTTGTAACCCACACATACTTGAAAAGATGTTCTGAGGGGAAAAGAGATATATCATTAACATTTTGTGATATGTTAGCTCTCCTACTAAGCCCTATAAATGTGAGTATTGTCTGTGAGTTCTGTCTGGTCATTGCAAAGGATTAATGAATGAACCAAGAAGCAGAGTGTTGTAGGAGGAATGGTTGATGTCAAAATAGGGAAAGAAGTTGGAGGGTAGAGACATGTCTAACCTCAGCCTCATAAGAATTATCCTTGAGCAAATGTGGAATTGGATTCTCCTCATTTTCTGTAGCAGAAAGAGGTTTGATGCTGTCTTCATGCCCTTTCCTCACCCCTTCTATTGCCACTGAATTTTGAAGTGGTTTGTTATATAGCACAGCTGTGGCAATTTCTCTCTCTCTCTCAAATAAATGGTACATTGTTTGATATGTTGATGTGTGCTGTAAAGTTGATTCTCAGGCAGAGCAAGCTTATTTAACCAAACGATCACAATATGGTTTACAGTAACAGATAATCAGTCTTTACTCCATAGAGTGGCTGATCTATTTTGATCCACCCACCTGTAAGTTAGCAGCCAAACATTTAACCATTGCACCACCAGAATCATTTCCATCAATACCTATGTGTTCCTATAGTGTGCTTTCTCTCTCTATAGTAAATCACTTTGTGAGTTAGCATCTATTTTTAGGAACTGGAAAATATCAATACATGTAAATTTTAAAGATAGGAAATGTGTTCCAGGTATTTTCATAATATTATGGGAGAGGAGAGGGGCTATGAGACAGTGGAATATATATTTTTATATTATTCAAATTATGGAAACTGATTGTTGCCATTTTCAAATCTTAAGAACTCCCAGTTGTTTGGGGCAAGATTCTCAATTTAACAAAAATAAGAATATTAGCAAAATTTTATTAAGTTTTATTTTGTATATGCTTATACTCTGAAAGTCATCTAGGAACAAGAATGAAAGTGAAATAGAAGCAAAATGAATATAATTAAAGAAAATTAACTGAAAAATAAAATGTGAAACATTTGTTTGGTGCTAGAATCGAAAGCCAGAAATAGTTGATAGGATAAACATTTTCCATTCATTATTTTTAAAAGCTTTTTCAAGAGTAGATGATAATATAGTAACAGCTCATGTTTTTGTTGTCTGGAGTTGAACTAAAAAGATATTACATTAATCCACAGTAAATGTTTTTTCCCCCAAAATGTTCATAACAGAAAAGTCAAAGAACTAGCAAAATACCCTTTACAACATTTGCCAAGATTTATCCATCTCTAATTAACCTGTGTACTGTAGCAGTTTCCCTGCATGAGCAGTTTTGCTACTGTGTGCCCTTGTAGCAATTCAATATTCAGGAAGGAAATTCACATGAATGTTTACATCTGGAAAGCATCCAACACACAAACGTGCGTGCACACACACACACATACTCCATCTGGGAGCCCTCAAATAGAGTCTCAGAAGCAATCTACTGTCTTGCCGTAGGACATTTTCAACTCAACATAGCCTTGTTTGCATATTTTTTGTTTTGACTTTATTGAGAAACTAGATGTCATGAAGCTCTGGATATGGTTACCTTGTTCTAGGTAACAGTGTGTTTGTTTAATATGTGGAAAAATGGAATTAAAATAGAGTGAATTTGTTCAATGATATTTTGAAACACTCTCATATACCTTACTATGTGTTATTATGGAAAACACATACGCTAACATTTTGTAACTACACATCTAGCCAATTCTAATATTCTCATTAGCGTGATGTTTTAATGTTTTTTCCCTCCCAGATAGCTTAATTAAGAATAAAAATTTGAAAACCTAATAGTATTAAAGTACATTTCTTCTAGGTGTGGTTGGCTGCTGTGTTCGTTACACAGGAGAGTAAAAGCCTTCTGAAAGCAAAAGAATTGAGTGAAGACGGAGATTTCATGCTGCCATACCCATTCCTCGAGTCATGGTAAGTGTTAGACTGCTAATTAAAAGTTCCGTGTTCCAAACCCACCAAGCACTCGGAGGGATATTTGCTCCCCTTAAGATTGACAGCCTCCGAGCCCCACAGGAATCCCAGTCAGTTGTAGCTGACTTGATCACAGAGGGCTTTGTTTATTGTCCCTGTTCCTGGACTTCACAAGGAAAAAGCACCTTAAGGGGCTTCTGTGACAATTTTCCAAGAAATCAAAACCTTTATAATTTATGTAAGAGCAATCATAATGCAGAATATCCTCTTTTTTCACACTTCTCCATTTTATTTTAAAACATGCACAAACTTCCCTGACCCCAAATCAGAGTTTAAGACTGTAAGAGCCTGTTTTACACTATGAAGTAATTTTTTTGTGT
The DNA here is from genome assembly GCF_000313985.2 of Echinops telfairi. NCBI lineage: Eukaryota > Metazoa > Chordata > Mammalia > Afrosoricida > Tenrecidae > Echinops > Echinops telfairi. The sequence continues at coordinate 39,460,282 of NW_022111373.1, read as the reverse complement.
CAACCATTCACTAATTGATATGAAAGTTTCAGAATAAATTTAGTATATTGACATTTACATGTACTAAATGACAAGTGTATTAGAAAAATCACAAAATTGATATTTCAGATTCTGGTTTCAATTCTCAAAGGTCAAAGATCTTAAGTATCTCCTTCAGTTAACAAAAAAACCCTCAATCTCAAAATGTAATACTGTGGAGTGAAAAATAGAATGATATCTCCAAGTGAACTGGGGCCCAATGAGTGATCAACAGGTCATAGTTCTCATTTATTTGCATTTTATGTAAATATATTAACAAATCTATCTAAAGCAATACCTAAGTTTAATGGTAATCTACTAACATCCATGATGCAGGTAAATATCACTATTTACACATCCCATTTGGTAAAGAAAGCAACTGTAATTTGGAAGCAAGTATATTTTTAAGTGCTTTCATAAATAGGAGATAGTAATTATGTAAATATCTTGAAATCAACACCTAATAAATTATTTGATCTTATATTGCTAAGAATTTACTTTATTATATTTTTATTGGTTTGTACTATGGAATTTTCAATCAATTAATATGCAAGTGAAATTTAAGTGTATATTCATACATAATTTCAGATCCATAGTTGTCTTCAGAATATCAGAATAAAACAATCTTAAGAATAAAATAATATTCAATTTCTTTAGCAATATATATACTTGTATATGTATTCTTGAAGGCGACAGACTTTCTTTCTTGTTTTATTAATCATTTTATTAGGGGCTAATACAATTCTTATCACAATCCATACATACATCCATTGTGTCAAGCACATATGTACTTTGTTGCCATCATCATTCTCAAAACATTTGC
>NW_022111373.1:39445580-39455713 GCF_000313985.2 Echinops telfairi | reverse complement strand
TAGAGTAGAACTGGCCTTATAAGCTTTGGTGATTCTACATCTTTAAGGGAATAGAGATCCTCTTCTTTCTTCCTAGGACCCACTGGTCCTTGAAGTAAGCAGCCCACTGTGCCCTGGTGGCTCCTGGAAATGAGTTAGAACAGGTCTTAGCTGGAAGAAACTATGGGAATGTGATTATTATTTAGACCCTCAGAACCAGGGGAAAACACCTAAACATTTTGCTCCATTTCTTTGCCTATGGCTTTAGGACAGTCTACCGTGCTCTCCTTCAGCTTCAGGGGAAATAGTGTACTACACAGAATAAGAGTCCTTAAGATTTGTGAACATTGTAATGCAAAGACCACCTTAGCAGAAAAAGCAACCCATTTATAGGTACATCAACTACTAAGAAAAGGACAAAGCAGAAAAGCCACGATTATGCTCCAGGTTCTGTAAAGGAGCACAACTAGTGAGGTTTCTTCTGGATCGCCTGGTTACAAAGGAGGACAAACCCCAAATCAGCATGCCAGTCAGTTGTTGACTCAGAGGAGGCATAAGCTGACAAATCCCCCCAAATTCTATTAAAATAGCTATGAAAAATAAAGAAATTTAAAATATTTTAGTGTTTTCCACAGTTCTGGTTTTATAATTTAAAAGATATTTCACCATAAAAAATGTTTGGAAAGGAGAATCTTTTGTAATATATCAAATTTCAGCAGAAAGTAATTCCAAATTTTCATCCACTTAATATCTGTTGACCCTTAGAATATGAATTGGTCTGCACTTAACCTCACCCAGAAATAAACTTCCTAATTCTTATTTCAGCAGCTCAGAGTTAAATTTCATTCATTTTCACTGAAATGCCTTAGTGTTTCAAAGTATTTCTAATATATTCATTTGTATTTCTAATACCTTTTCTAATAATCAAGACTCCTGCCCTTGCTGGGGAAATGAGGTGGATCAAAAAGAGTTTTTTAATAGATTATTAAACTCTTGGTCTCTGTAAGCTTTCTCCAAAACATGACCAGGAAAAAAGCTCATAAAAAAGAAAACAAAAGCAACATTTTTCTCTTTCAACCCACAGTTATACATTATGAACATTATTTAACTGAATTTCCTAACAGTTTCATAAAAGGTCAAAAACTAACTAAATAACTAAATAAATTGGTTCCTGTCCAGTAGATTCAGACTCATATTGACCCTGTGAGACACATCACATCACCCTTAGAGCTGTCATGTGGAATTTCTAAGGCTGTAAACCTTTGCACTTATAGACTGCCACACCCCAGTCATCCCTCACCTTCTCTTGCCAGTGGAGTTTCTCATGGCTGACCTAGCAGCAGAAAACTTAATCATGAGCCACCAGGATCCTTCACAGAAGTTCTTTACGAATTTGTCTACATGACCTAGTTTTAATGCTGCTGACTTGCAATAGAATATTAAACACTTCTTTCAGGGATGTTCAGCAATCTCCCTCTTCTTGAATTTCTATTTCCAATATATATTTTGTATGCCAAAAAGTCATAGGTGAAAACCAGGAATCATATTCACCACATGGAAAAACACAATCATATGCAGTCTCCAAGCATAGCCGTAACTTGCTCAAACTATGTGGATTTTGTGTCTTGCCAATCCAAAAGGAGACATTCCTATGCCTTAATCAGTTTTGTTTTCATAGGGTTGAGATCTCCTTTTAAAATTAGCATAATGAACAAACAATTTCTTTCATCTCTTCCTTGTCTTCTGGAAGAGTTCATTAAACTGATTGCACTTATCTTTTTATAAAACCCCTTTCATAAGGCCACATTCCTGTTTTATTTTCATTAAATCTAGCACTTAAAGGTGGTGCAAACACTTAAACAATTTCCAATTTTTGTACTTTTCAATCTAAACCCTTTGGTGAGCTAAAATAATTTTCCTTCCAAAGCAATGTAATGATTCTAGGTAAAAATCTCTGTGGAATAAAATTTTGTTTTGTAAATCATCTGAGTCTTTCTGAGTCTATCTAGCAGTTAAAATGCTTCCTTTTGAGGTAAATTGAATGGAATAAATTGCTATGTAATGTTTCCTAAAATTAAACCTTGTTTTGTTGCTATCCTCACCAAGTACAGGTTAATTAAAGTGTTTCACCCTGTTCTTTATTAATGTTCCTTGGAAAACTCTTGATTTTATTGCCTATATGGAATACTTATGAGACCTAATCAATGTACACTTGGTTTATGTTATATATTATATTGCATAATATAGTCATACGATTCCAGGCCTTTGGGACTGATGTTACTATTCACTGTTATTTCTTATTTAAGAAAGTCCTGAAAATTATCCTTGTAACAATTTGTATTTCAACTTTAATTAGACTAAATTGCATTTCCAACTACTCTGGTAGTGTAGTCTAATTTTAGCTCTTAATATGATCTAATACACAAAACTATTGTAGCAATATAATTATCATAATATATTGACTCCTTCCTTTCTCTTCTAGCAAGAGTGAAAGATTAATAATTAATCAAATATCCCAAATTTTAAAATATCAGAATTTTAAGTAGTTTTAATTATTCAAAATGTTATCTTCTATAAGTTCTTCATTATTAATATGTGGTACTATATGATGTCTATTGACAAAAATTTTATCAACTAAGGAGAAGCTTTGGGAAATTGTTTAATGTTGACATAAATTTGGTTTTCTTAGTGTGAGAGCTAATTCATTCTTATATTTTTACTCATAATGTTTCAAATATGCTTTCAAGATTCTAGCGACTTTTCTGAATCCATTGTAAGAATAGATTTTTATCTGTTTAGTTAAATACATATTATTTTTGAGGCCTTCAAAATCACATTACTCCTAACTGTAGAACTTCATTTATGCACACAATTCAATTTTTCAAAAACCTCTTAGTTTTAAATCATGTTGTTTAATGATGTAGAGAATTTCATGATATAAAAAGCACAATTCCTAATTTCAAGGAGTTTATAATCTAGGAAATAATTAAATTGGACATTCCCTTGCAGAAGGGCTGTGGGGAGGTGAGGAGCAAATCGGAGTGCAGTATAGTAATGACGAAATATGCAATTTTCCTCTAGTTCTTAAATGCTTTCTCCACCCCACTACCATGATCCCAAATCTACCTTACATATCTGGCTAGACCGGAGGATATGCACTGGGACAGATAGGAACTGGAAATACAGTGAACCCAGGATAGATGAACCCCCCAGCACCAGTGGAGAGAGTGGCGATCGCGGGAGGGTGGATGGAAAGAGAGGGAGAAAGGGGGAACAGAGGACAAGGTCTACATGTGGCCTCCTCCCTGGGGGACGGACAGCGGAGAAGTGGGTGAGGGAGACATTGGATGAGGTAAGATATGATAAAATAATAATAATAATTTATAAATTATCAGGGGCTTGGGGGAGGGGAGCGGGGAGGGAGGGGGAAAAATGAGCTGACATCAGGGGCTCAAATGGAAAGTGAGTGTTGTAAGAATGATGAAGTCAACATATGGACTGATGTGGTGGACACAAATGACGTATGTATAGATTGTGATGAGTTGTATGAGCCCCTAATAAAATGATTATTTAATTAAAAAAAAGATAGCAGGAATTAGTAATAACTAGAGATTGTTACTTCAAAATTCTATAAAATAATATGTTAGCATAATCATTTATTTATGCCACAGCTCATATTTAGAAAGTAATTTGGAAAAGAGCAGTCACTGAATTACAGATGGATAATACAGGTTTACACATTTTATTTGCTTTAAGATAAAGATTAAGGGAATTTCTATTTGAGTTGGTGGCATTTTTATCTACCTTGATTTACCTACCTATGCAACACCCCCTACAATATTTTAGGGACATCTTCTGCACAAGACCACTATAGAGCATTGAAAAACAAGGATGTTACTTTGAGCAATGGGCTGTGCCTGATTCTAGCCATGGTATTTTTAATCACCTCCTATGCATGTGAATGCTGGACCTTGAATAAGGCAGACAGAAGAAGAATCTATGCATTTGAATGGTGGTGGTGCTGGAGAAGAATATTGAACGTACTATGGAGTGCTAAACGGGTAAACTTGTGGTAAACTGAGGGGCTGGTTCAGAATTGACTGCATCTAAATCCTCTATGCTTGCAATTACGGGTCTGTAAAGCTGACATGAGTGTGAGAAGACCCTCATGGTTATAGAAATACATCTTAATACACATTCTCATGACTGAACACAGTCCCTCCAATAACCCTCCATAAAGGAACTGTCATAAAGGAGCTACTGTAAAAGATGAATCATTCCTGTCTCTGGTTGTTCACTATGGCTGAAGGTTATCTGTAGATAAAAGCAAACAGGTTCTATAGCAAACTCTTTTCTGATTCCTCTTGCTGAAACAGATTGCTCCCATGGGGAGGGCTCAAGGGTGTTTGAAGTCAACTAGTACTAGGCAAAGACACTGAGTCTTTTCCATGGCCTGTTTATTATGGTACCCGCTTATGGTATTACCCATTGATTTTGCTATGTGTTCACTGTATGACATACACATTTTGAAAGATCTGTAAGCCCCATGATATATATTCATTGAAAAATACATTCACTCTCTTGGTCCTGCCATAGGGACAAGAAGTCCCTTCAATTGTTGGGGACCTGTACCCCAACACAAACTGATCTGTCTTGGAAGAAGTATGGCTAGAGTGCTCTGTAGAGGCAATGATGGCAAGAATCCATCTCACATACTTTGGACATGTTGTCAGGAGAGCCCAGTCCCTGGGGAAGGACACATATTTGATAAAGTAGAGGGGCAGTGAAAAAGAGGAAAGCTCTCAATGAGATGGATTGACACGGTGGTACTTTCAACAATAGACTCAGACAGAGGAACAGTTGTGAAGATGGAACAGGACAGGCAATGTGTCATTTTGTTAGAATAGTCACCAGGGGTTGGAACAGACTTGATGGCACCTAACCACACCAATAACAATACTTCTTTTTAAAGTGTGTCTTTTTAGTGTCTGATATAATTCCTCATATTAAGTCACTATTTTTTTAAAAAGAAAACACAATTTTGAATGAAAACATGCTTTATATTTTGGGAAAGGTGGTTTGAATTATGACTACTAAAGTTGTTTTTAAGTAGCTTTTAAAACCTTTTATCTTGTAGCCTCAGTTGTTAAAATGTGATTCACAGAGAGTGACTTCCAGGAGCTCCACAAAGTTATAACTGCTTCTATAGTACTACTAAAATTATATTTGTCCTTTCTTATTGGGTAGGCATTTATAATGGTGTTATCAAAGCACTGGTAGCTAAAGAGGACTGCTGGCTTAATAGGGAGGGGGTTAGGATGAAGCAAGTGAAAAACTCACCCTAGGTGCAAAACTTAAAGGGAGCTCAAAAGAGCTCAGTCATCAAGAAAAGTTAAGTTTGGCTAGGTTTTTAAATCAAAATGAATGTAAATTTCCATGATGAAAACATATCAATAAATATTCTTGACATGGTGATAAGCTAGGTCACTTTGAATCCATTAGCCATTCTATGGGAGAAAGAAGAGGCTTTCTTCTCCCATATAAGTTTACAAACTCAGAAAGCCATAGGCGCTATGCTATCTAACAATGGTCACTATGCATCAGGATCCACTCAGTGGCAGTGAATTTGTTTTTGTTTTTGAGTGACTATACATTCATTTATATGTATATTTATTTTAACTTGTTAGCTATCATAAATATAATTTTAAATGTATATAGGGGCATAGTTTCTAATAAGGCTTAGCAAGACAAATCGTGCTAGTCACGATTGCTAATGTTATTGGTCATTTTGAATCAGGAAATCACAAAGTCTACTATGCCAGGAGAGACAAATTGAATGGGAACAACACTACATTCATCCTCAATATAACAGTTCAATATAGAAATACAAAATCATAAATAGTGGAGTTATACACACACACACACACAGAGAACAATGATAATTTATGCTATTACTATCCAAATTTACTCACCAACCACTAATGCCTCAAATAAAAATATTGCTTATTTTCAATATCTTTAATACTATGAAATTGACCAAACATGCAATCAAGAGTCAGTAGTATTTATTGGTGATTAAATTGTGACATTTGTAAACAAAAGCATATTAGTAATTGGCCTTACTGAAAGATAAAATACCATATATTACAAAATAGAATTTTGTGAGACCAATGGTCTATTTATTGCAAATGCCTTTTTTCACAAATCATTTTGTTGGGGGCTCTTACAACTCTTATAATAATCCACAAAGCAGTTGTATGAATCACATTTGTACATATGTTGCCATCATCATTTTTTAAATACTTTTACTGGGGGCTCTTACATTTCTTATCACAACCCATACTTTCATCCATCATTTCAAGTGCATGTGTACATATGTTGCCATTATCATTTTCAAAGCATTTTCTTTCTACTTGAGCCCTTGATGTCACCAAATGCCTGTCTCAACAACATAAATGATGACTATGCAGTGAGCCTTGCCAAATGGATTGCACAGAAATAAAATTGAATACACCTTTGGAAAAAGACAGCAGAAAAGCTCAATAGCATCATTCTGAACAAAACCAGGGCCAACTGCAGAACAGACCCTCAATTGCTCACAATGCAATTGGAGCTGAAGAAAATTAAAAGAAGTCCATGGACTATAGCAAATGTATAACCTTGAGTATATCCTACCTGAATTTAGTGACAGTTTCATGAAGCACTGAAGATGTAGGACAACATCAAAGTCATCCTACAGGAAGAAAGCACAAGGCCATTAAAAATACAAGAAACCAAAGAAAACATCAAATTAATTTAGGAACATACTCTGAATTTTACTCTTGAAGGTAGAGTAGCTAAAATCAATAGAAGAATGATAAAATGTGGTAAACAAAAGGTTTCAAAAGACAACTCCAGGGAACATATATCCCTTAAGGTGTTAAAAAGAAGAGATATCACTTTTAGGGTTTATGTGTGATTGACCCAAATCATTATATTTTTAGTTGTCTCATATGAATATGAAAGTTGGTGAGTAAGTAAGATCTTATAAGCATTGATGCATTTGAATTTTATTGAATTCTGCCTTTAATGTTTCTAGGAAATTACAACACTCTATCTTTAATGATTACCTGATAAAGATAAATTTTGAGCAGTTCTGCTTGGAAAAACTAGAAATTCTTAAGTAGGGCTATACCTTCAGGTTCAAGTCCAAAGAGTTTTTATATAATACATCTTGCTTGTGTATTTATGGTTCACTTCATAGGCACTATATTAGCTTCCTGAGAAATTACATTGTATGTCAAATCCATTGTGTCCCTGGTCATCATGGTTAAGCATTGGGCTGTCAACTCTAAGGTCAGAAGTTTGAAACTACTAGCTGCTCCTTGGCAGAAAGCTGAGGCTTTCTTGTCCCACAAGAGTTTACAATTTCAGAAAGCCACAAGGGCAGTTTTATTCTGAGGTTATGAATCAGAATTGATTTAGACTCTGAGTTTGGTTTGGTTTGGTAAACTGCACACATTTGATAATTCTAAAATAGCATCACTATTCTAGCCAACAGTACAGATTGAAAATATCAATGAGAAAAACATATAAAGAAAAACTTATCAGCTAAAACATGTAGGAAGTATCACTTACAGAAAGTTATACAATGTAAGTGATAGAACAAAATGACTACAACACAATGAGAGTTAGGCACAAAGAGCAGTATTCTTAAAAATAATCATTTATTAAGAACTGTATGTCTTTAGAACTTCAGGCATGCAATAACAATATGTAAATACTGGTAATAAGAAAATAGATAGTTGGCTAGTGTGGCCTTCTGATCTCCAGCTGCACGCAAGAGCAATTTGGAGAGACTTTGACAGCTCAGGTCAGCAAAGGATCTGCAGCTGCCACTCGCCTTTCCTATAAAATTCTCCCGGATCTGGACAAGGAAGTGCAGTTTTTCATCAGCTTCCATGTAGATCTGGGGAGTAAAACAGCCTTGACATGTGATGAAGCACAAAAGATCTGGAGTTTGGAGCATTAAAGCACTATGAGAAGAAGGAACTTCAAGCAAGCCGTTTTATATGCAGAAAAAAATTTAAATGTACCTGGCTTGATAAATAAAAAAGACTTGTGAGAGTGAAAAAAAAAAAAAGAAAAGAAATAGCAAGTATATAATACACCCAAGTTGCCAATGTTAGGTAAAAGTAATAGAGAATGGAACACCACCCAAAGACCTCAACGTCCTTGGGATAGCTCTCCTTTGCTTCCTTAATCTGTAACAATTGTGTTTAAATATGAAAACTTGTGGTTATTCTTATAGGGTTTCAATCACATTATTTAAATGTCTCTTCCAATATGTAATATTTGGGGGTGAAATTTGACAGGATTGAAGAACAAGCCTCTATGATTTATGAAAAATGCTAGATCTTTTGCAAAGATAAATCTAAATTCCAGGTCACTCAAGGCATGAGGTCTAGTTCGACAAAGGAAAAAGAAAGAAGAGAGAAATTCAGTTAAAATTCATGATTTGCAAGATAGAGCTGGGCAGACCCTGCCTTAGGGTGTCTATTTAAAATATGTTAAGTGTTTCAAGAGCAAATTGCCCTTTCCTAGTTCATCTGCCCAAAGTTGAATTATCTTGTTTGAGACATACCAATGGAACTGTGTCCTCATATATCTTTATCCTTGGAAATTATTTGGTCACAATTACATAAATTCTTCGACACTACTTGTTTAATGTAAAAATAAGATAAAGGCAAGTACTGCACTGTGTTATTTAATGTGGCACTTCTTACATTTATTACTTCCTTTGTTACTCTCATACAACAACCTTCGTTTTCTTGTTGGGCCTGGGTAAGAAGATGGGAGAGTATTGATTGGATTATCTGATTCATCTGAGTGATTGTTAACAGAATTCATTGTGATTGCTACCTTTCTGTGTATAAAATGAACCACTTTTGAAGTGGGAAATAGGAATCTCACTATCTACAAAAGAGAAGAGCCAGAAGTTGAGTACAACTTTTGCACTCAGAGATCCCTGTGCATTGATCTCCTTGATCCCAGAGAAGGCTTTGGGGCAAGAGCAATGGTAGAGGAGCTGTATAAGAGCAGAACCAGGAACCAGAACATAAGAGAGAGAACGTTGAACGTCCCATCCCATAGAGCATGTGAACCCAAGAGGCGGGCTTGTGCAGTGGGCTCTATCTGGGCACATAATTGAGGAAGCTGAATTTGCTGGTCCATGTAGCTGGAGCTGAGAGCCTTCTGGTTGAGGTGTATCATTTGAGGCTTATAGTAGAGTGAATGTCCTTGGCTATTTATTAGCAGCCTGACGGAGCTTTGTAGCATTGCCAGATCAGGGCAGTGGCTATCACAGTGCCTGAGGGTCAGAGAGACCTGCCTGTGGGCATGACAGCGAATAAACTATCCTGTAAGCAACTGTATCCTGAGCATTTCTCACATGAATTGTAACTTCCTTAATAAACCCCACAATTATGAACATTGTGAGTTCTGTGGCCATTGCAATGAATTACTGTACTTAGTGCTCGAGAAGTATATAGTGCATGAGCTGGACAATTAGTTTCAGAATATACTAAAAAGGGATTGAGGATCCTCTGTATTCTGTCTTGTGACAATTATTCTTAGGCATTTGAGGAGGCTAGGTTTGTTCTCCACATTGATCCTTTCTACTGGACAGAGCCATATTGGAAAAACTATTTGGCTTCTATTCCCCTTCCACGTAACAAAGTGAACTCAAGCTGAGAAACGACTTCCCTCTGTAGAGCTAACTTTAAAATGTATAACCAGGATGTGGCCATTTGATTGTAATAGAATTCTCAAAACATTATCATGGCGACAAAATAATATGATTGATTTCATCTAATCCCTAAAACGCCGAATCTGATTTTCTTCCTTTCTTTATTTCCTGTTTTTTTCCTAAACAGAGAGGAGCTCTTCAAAATAACATAATTCACAGTGCAAAATGGTCTCACTAATTTCTCTGGACTAATATTCACTTCAAAATAGCTTTTCTGCACCACTTTTTTTACAGTTTTGTTGATTTTAGACTCAAGGTATAAAGGACATCTGGGACAATGGTCTGATTGGCTTACCCCATCTTCCATGAAAGCTAGAGTTGGAACAGATATATTATCATACAACTTTCCTCTAGTTCTTTAATGCTT
>NW_022111373.1:39444032-39445236 GCF_000313985.2 Echinops telfairi | reverse complement strand
CAAGGGCTTAAGTGGAGAGTAAATGTTTTGAGAATGATGATGGCAACAAATGTACAAATGTGCTTGACACAATAGATGGATGGATGGATTGTGATAAGAGTTGTACAAGCTCCCAATAAAATGATTTTTAAAAAAGAAAAAGAACAATATTAGGCCAATTTTTTTGAAATAACCCATAGAACTAACTCCTGAAAATCATTGTACAAAGAATAACAAGTAGCATGAGGCATCTATTGATTTCTGAGCAGTAACACTAGCAGTTACTCTCTGTACAACCTCAAATTATATATGAACATATATGCAGAAACATTCATCTAATAATACACAAGCTGTTCCTATGGTGAGTTGCTTAAAACAAAACAAAACCAACTTACTGCCATTCTTCTCTGTAAACCATAGTTCCAAATCTGGTCATTTGCTTAGTCATGTTTTGTTAAATTTACTGATCTGAGAGTCATAATATCTAAAACCATTAATAAGATAATTTGAGAAAAGAAAAATTGATTTCTTATATGAAGAATTAATTCACTGTCATAAAAGGGAATGCTAAGTCATAGCGACTCTGTTGGATATGGTAAAGCTGACCTTTGAGTTTCTGAGACTGTAACTTTAACTGGAGTAGAAAACCCACTCTTTCTCCCAAGGAGTGGCTGGTGGTATCAGAACTGTCGACCTTATAGTTAGCAGCTCAATACATAACCTCTATACCACCAGCGCTCTTTATTCAGTCTAGGTCCTTAAAATACCCATAATAGTCCAACATAAAAAATCCATAATAACATTTTGGTCTATTGCATGGCTAATTTCTGTCCTGGATAACTTGGATTTGTTTTACTTAGTGATCCCTGTCACTTTCCAGCATTCTGGAATTCTTCATTAAGTATGGCAGGCTCCAATCTCAAAATATCAGTCGTTTTTATAAATTCAAAGTAATTCCAACATTCTTTTGGAAGCATAACAGCAAAGCAAGAGTTTACTTATAGATGACAATATGGTAATGGTTAGCAATGTGTTAGTTCGGGTAGACTAGAGAAACAAATTCGTAAGCACACATATGTGTATAAGAAAGTTTTAAATAAAGGTAATTATATATTAAGAAAGCATCCCAATCCAGTCCAGTCCAAGCCTATAAGTCCATTATTAACCCATATATCTGATACCAATCTATAAAGTCCTCTTCAGACTCACGAAATACATGCAATGA
>NW_022111373.1:39437373-39442637 GCF_000313985.2 Echinops telfairi | reverse complement strand
CTTCAGTTCCCAGCTCAGCCCTCGGTCCACTATGGCACTCAGCCCCATCCTACACCAAATTGTGAGAGATCTTTTTTCTTTTCCTAAAGTTTTCCTGGGATATATGAAACTCAGATCAGGGCCTTCCCTAATTTTCGGCATACAATCAAGCACTAGAACTAATTAGGTGCATGTGTTTAAGCTGGTCCAGGTGATTTGAAAACACTGTGCAACTAAATTTTCAGGCCAACTCTCTAACAGGACAATAGGGAAAACAAAACAACAACAACAAAAGCACCCAAGGTTCAAAGCATATCCTAGGCTTCTGGGAACAAACCAAAACCAAAAACTGATATTGTATTGAAAATATTTTTATTCCTTAAATAAAGCATATTCTGTAATATGTCGATCAAGATAATTATAAAGATTTTGATTTTGAGATTGTTATAAACACGAAATTCTGTCAAAATGATTACATTTCATTTTTATTCATATTGGAAAAATTTAATTCCCAATGCATACAGATATTTTAAAATGAAATTGAGCTCCTAAGATTTAAAATCTAAAAAAAACTTAAATAATAATGCAATCAGGAAATGACAATTACATTTTAATTTGATTTACAAGACCTTGTCCTACCAATAAAAATAATTTTTCTACAGTGGACTCTTCAAATGAGCTGTTCAATTAAGAATCACAAGAAACAGTTTGTCAATAGAGGGAAAAACTGAGACCTGAAATGAATGTTTCAATATTAAAAGTTCTAACGTGGAATCGCATCCCACTTTTCAGCTAAACCAGCCCCAAATTTAGAGTTAGTTCACACACCTACTCGTCCGTGAAGTCAACTAAGGTTTATGTAGAAGGTCACTGCCCACATTCCTTACTGTATTTCTATGTCACAATTATTCAATAACAGCATAATAGTCTCAAGACAGTGCCACACAAAACTAAGCACCTCACACATACAACACTAGCTACTTAATCACAGACAATTTCAGTTAGGTAACCTATGTTAAAATTCCCTGATTCCCTTCAATTGTGGCCACAGATTTTCTAAAAACTTTTGGCAATTGAATGCCAGCACGTACTGCATGAAGAGAGCTCTAGTCTGAACTTTAGAGAAGACATGCCATGCCACAACATGTTTTCACACAGGCTGTTCCCCTGCAGACTTCTTACGAGATACAGTGTTTCCACCCCAAAAGTACAACAGAGAGCAACACTGAAAAACTGTAAAGCAGTATATTCATTTCTCAAAATGGGTTACAAGTGATGATTCCCTGATGACCCAGACTTCCTTGAATATAGAATTATCCCAATTAGACACTGAAACAGAACAGTATTTTCCAGATTTTCTCTGAATCATAACAACCTAGGCAAACACAACCAGAAACTTGGTCTTCAAAAGAACAGAAAGGAGTGTTTGTCAGTGAAATAAACAGAAATGAATGAAGTTCTAACAGTTTACTTGCAAACAAACACACAAGACTAAATGTTATTGTTGTTAAGTGCTGTCAAGTTGGTTCAAATCACAGCAGCCCCCTGCACAAGTGAAGAAAACACTGCCCAGCAGCCACTATGCCTTTGAAGGCCCTGCTCTTTTTCCATGTACCTCTACTTTACCAGATATGGTGTCTTAATAAGACTATGCAATCCTGGAACTCCATAAAACACCGGTTCATCCATCTAAGAGTGCTTACCTCACAGGTTCCTCAAGGTTCATGAAACAGTGTCACTTAAACTTTTTCTGGTATTAGTCTTCAAATTTTCAGAGAACCCCCTTCCCCAGAAAAAGACAGCTTTGGATCTTGCCAACTATACCATTTTGTTCCATGGGAAAGGAAACCTCAAATTCAAGTATAATTATGTGGCCCAATTTTTTAAGTCTTAAGTAGGACAAAGGCAAGATAAAAGTGAATCACCCAGATGTGGGATAATAAGAGGGGAGGCCACATGGTGCCCCCAAATTCACAACCCTATGAATATTTAAATAGGACATTGGACACAAAGGAAACATAAATTCATGATTTGTGGGAGATACATTCACTTTAGTTGTTGCTGGATACAGAAGGAAAGGAACCATGACTGGGTTATGTACACTTCAGACGAGAAAAGTTTAAAAGACTGCTTCATGGTCCTCCAACTACGTTAGTTGAGGAGGTATGCCAGACTCATGACTATTTGGCCCCAGTCCCTCAATTTCCTTTAACAGCATGTCCAGCCAAATTTCTGAGCAACATACTTCTTCAGTGAGTTGGTTTGTGGACTTGCAAAAAACACTTTTGAGGGCAAAGATTTTACATATTTTCTGTCAAGAGTCAGGAAGAACTCAATGGAGACTAACTACATCTATGTGGAAACTTAAAATGGATTAGGAGCTCTCATTGTAAGTAGACATCAACAAACCAAGTGCACAGATTTTATAATACATTTGTCAAAAAGATATTTCTAGATTTGAAGCAAAAAATCAAGTTTTGGAAAACTTAAATCACCCACCATCAGTTTGACAAGCTTCTATCACATAAAAGTTTCTGATGAGCTTAGTAATCATAACAACAAATACTATTTTTGATATTGAATATTGAATTACTACAGTAAGATTTTGAGAATTGTTTATTCACCAAATAAATATTTTCTGAAGCATCAAGGCATAATTTTATATGAAATTTATACTTACTGTGTCAAATAAACCAATGGACTCTAATAAAACATATTGTCCCCAAAACTTATTGATATGGTTTCCAATTCTACAGTGAAAGAAAATAACACATCAAAAACTTTGGTATATCAAAGTTTTGATCATAATTTTGATGATTACTTAAAAAAATCTATTAAACATTCTTATTCTTTTTAAATTACATATCTACATGAGGCCAGATTTTCTTTATATTTTCAAAAAAGAAAACTATCTCCAAAGACTGAGAGTAGAATAGAAGTATCCAGCTGTACTTCATTTATCTAGACATGGAAGCAATTTCAAAAAATGTATTTCACCTTTGAAATTCAATTATCTTTTTGAAACAGTGATTACTTTATACAAAATGTTACATTTTTACTTGAAATGGATTCTTAATATACTTAATAAAGAAAAATATACTTTTAAAAGGTAAACATCTCTTTGTACAAAAACAATAGCTCTTGAGATCTTCTATGGTTTTGCAGAGCATATAGGCCCCTTACATTAAACCATTTGAAGTCTGCTTGTCTTCAGAATTGATGCTTGAATATTTTCATCATGAATACACTGAATATTTACATGTCAGTCATGTATTATTAAAATACAATGGAATACTATCTGAAAGCCATTGTTTTCATGTGATTTTCAGTTCTAGAAATCTAGCTATGCTTACTTTTTCTTCTTCAACTGATCCTCCAAAATCTAGTGTTCTTTAAAATAGGGGATAACAATACTGATGTACACGATATTCTTCGACACACATTTGCACACAAATGCATTAATTTCATTTTTAATGCATGTGTCCTTAGAATCCTCATGTCATTTTTAATTATGTGAATGACTTCTAAGTAAGTAAGTAATATAATCCAAGTGGTTAAGATCATTTGCACTTATTCAAAAACTTCCAAAAATTATTCTGGCAAGGTTTTCACAGTGAGAATTTCCTTCCATGGCATTCAGTTTACTTTAAGTCCTAGTTAATTTAATGTACTATACTTTGCTCTATTGATAATCTTAAGAAGAATTAGAATACCAGAACACTACATTGTGCTCATGCAGAACATGTACAGTACATGAATCAAGTGGCGTTGTGTAAAGAGAACAAGGGCATACTGCATGGCTTAAAATCAGGAAGGTTGTCTGCAGGATTGCATCCTCCCACCGTACTTATTCCATTGGTATGCTCAGCAAATAATCAAAGAAACTGTTATATGAAGAAGGATGCAGCACCAGGATTGAAGGAAAGCTTTAAACAATCTGTGATATGCAAATGGTACACCCTTGCTTCCTGAAAGTGAGATCTTGAAGCACTTGCTGATGAAGATCAAGGATTGCAGCCTTCAGTATGGATTACAGCTCCATGTAAAGAAGCCCAACATCCTCACAACTAGACCAGCAGGTGACTTTGTAATAAACAGAAAAAATTAAAGTTGTCAAGTATTTTGTGTTGCTGGACACCACCATCAGTGCTCATGGAAGCAGCAGTTAAGATATCAAAGGACACATTGATTTGGGCAAATCCTTGTATAAGACCTCGTTAAGGTGTTCAATATCAAGAATGTTCCCTTGAGGACTAAGGTGTTCCTGACTCAAACCATGGTATTTTCAATCACCTCATATGCCTGTGCAATAGGCCTGGCTGAATGTAAGATTACATCTGGCCAATTCAAGCAGCTCCTTCGTATGCTTCCTGCTCATCCTCTCCACCTCCACACCTTGCTGTGAGTGCCAACGCACGTCACTCCCATCTCATTCAAACTTGCCAATCAGGAGGCTTCATAGTGCTGTCCCACCCATAGCCACCAGTCTCCACCCCTGAGAGTACATCTGTCTATCTCCTTTGTATTAGCTCTTCTTGCCATTTTTGAGTAACCTGGCAGTCTTCACTTCCTAATAAAGCTTGTTACTACCCATTTGTCTATCATTCAGTGCTGAACCATGTAGGGTGCACTGCTGGCACAGCAACGATCCTCTGTTGGGTCAATTGACCCCTTTGCCTCTCCCTTTGGACCTGCCGAAGCAGTTTATCTCCCAGTAACCCTTTCTGCTTTCTGTACAGACTCTGCATCCACACAGACCGATTCTGGGTGTTTATTTGGCTTCCCTTTTTCAAGGCTTCCACTGTCCTCCACAGCCTTTTAGAAAGGGGCCCTTTCCGTAATCCTGGTACCAGATGGTGGACTCTTCTCCTTCATTGCATTCAGTGTGGGGATGCCCTCCTGACCTGCTTCCCTCTCTCTATTCTCTTTCTGAGATCCAGAGTTTGATGGACTCAATCAGGACATTCCTTAGACAATCTTTCTCCTCGGTGCTCAAATTTTACTCATCCTGCTTCCATGGGAAGTATTCAATACAGGCTTCCCCGAACTTTGCCTCTGAGGTGCCTACTTGCTCATCTTAAACCTCTGGTTTTATGCCCATACATTAAGCCTAAACACTGAATCTCCATTTTCTTGCAATCAGGTTTGATCTCAATACAAACTAGATAATAATTCAAAATGGCCAGAACACAGCACTTTCAATTTTAAGGTACTCCAGGACCTTGATACTTTTTGTCAACATAATGGCAAGTACCTAGAAGTTCCTTATGTGCAGGCAATTTTAC
>NW_022111373.1:39435843-39437112 GCF_000313985.2 Echinops telfairi | reverse complement strand
GCTTGTTCCTTCTCCTCCTCTTCCTCCTCTGTCTGCACAACTTTCTTGCCTTCTCTCCCTTATAATCCTTTCCTCCAGTCTCATTCCTGGACCCTCTGGCTCCTTCCACTTCCTCGAACCTCCCATTTTCTGATCTGCCATCTTCTCCTCCATTGTCCCTTCCCCTTTTCTTCATCATTGTCCCTTCTGTAACCAGCATTTTCTATGCTAACTTCCCCTCCCCTCTGCCACCATTTTCTCCACCACACACCATTTGGCCCACAGCCCTTCCCTGCTCAAAAGGCTCTTCTATATATATCTGGATATTCTATCTTCAGACCCTGCCCCTCTTCTCACTCTCCATGAGGTGGCAGTTGTGAGTGACTCATTAAAGTACCTGGACACTTATATTAAAGAGTTCAGATATCTCACTCAATTTTATGATCTTACCTGACACGGCATTTGCATCATTCTTACAACTACCCCATCTCCTGAAGACTGGCGGAGAATATGGGTAGCGACCCAGCAGAGAGGTGATGAAGTTCTTGTCCAGGACCAGAATAAACTGGTGAACTCAGATGCAGTTCTCCAGTGAGACCCTAATTGGAATTATCCACTTGGTCATGAGGTATCACATTCTCTGAGATAACATGGTTATGCACTTCCTTGAGGACTTACAAAAGACAGCAAATAAAGCAGTTAATTATGACAAGATTAGATAAATCCTTCAAGCCCCAAAAGAAAATCCTGCCTAATATTTATCCTGCCTCTTGGAGGCTCTCCATATGTTCACCAGGTTGATCCCTGAATACCAGCTAGCACCACTTTACTTTACTCACACTTTATCTTGCAATCATCTGCTGGCATCAAGAAAAAACTTAAGCAAGGTCCTTAAACTCCACAAGAAGACTTCTTAATGCAGCCTTTAATGTTTTCAATAATAGGGAGCAACAAGAAAAATGAGACAAACTAGAAAGGGACAAAAGTAAATGTCAGATGCTGGCTAACACTTTAGGGCAATATGAGTATATCTAAACCAATAAACAATGAGCTACAAATGGGAAAGACACCTGGATTCTGCTTCAAATGTTCCTAGGTTGGGCATTGGGCACACAAATGATCCAATACTTTTTTTTTTAATCGTTTTATTAGGGGCTCATACAACTCTTATCACAATCCATCCATACATCAATTGTGTAAAGCACATTCATACATTCATTGCCCTCATCATTCTCAAAACATTTGCTCTCCACTTGTCTCTGGCATCAGCTCCGCATTTTTCCCCTCCCT
>NW_022111373.1:39422576-39433890 GCF_000313985.2 Echinops telfairi | reverse complement strand
TTATGAGCCCAGGGTAAAGATCCTTGGCAGAGATATTCTTTTTAAATTCAAAACAGTACCAATGTTTTATTTACCAGGGGCCTCCCAGGCTCTAAATGTGTTGCTTCTCTTAAATGCCGCACCAGACACCATCCTTCCCTCCATCTCCCCGCAAAATAACTCTAGTGTCCTGACACCCCCTGGATGCCTGGCACAATATCATACTTTAAATACCACAATCTCTTTTCTGATAACTGTGTAAAACCCTCTGTAGCAGTTGCATAGTCTGGTGTCAATTTGTGAAGGGTTGGAGGCTAGCCTATCAATCAGGTCACAGCTTGATCGCCTCATTTGGATGTGCCACGGAGATAAATAGCTCACTGGAGGCAGGACACAAAGAGACTCCCTGCAAGATATCCCTGTTGACAAGCCACATGGAGCTATTCTGATGGAGCCAGAGCCCTGAGGCTAGAGAGTCACGTGGAGACCCATGCCAGCCCAGGGATGCATCCTCTGCCACTGAATACACAAGGTTTTCCATCCACTGGCCTGTGACCTTTCTTCCTACATGTGCTGCATGAGTCTGAAGAAGAATTTATAGACTGGGAACAGACATATGGGCTAATATTGGATTTATTGACTGAACCTGGACTGGGCTGGGATGTTTTCTTAATGTACAATTGCTCTTTTGTATAAAACTCTTTGTCAAACACATATGAGTGTCTATTTCTCTAGTCTACCAGGACTAACACACCCTCACAATTCCAAAAGTGCCTCAAAGGCAGTAGCAAATTTTGGACAGGCAAAATAACCGGATTTTGGATACACACAAAACCAACAGGTGTCCCACAATGCTTTGCCATCATATCTGTTGGTTCTATGATCCCCCAAATGGGACCAAATGTCCATACAGGACCAAATATGGAACATAAAAGCTAAGGAGAAGGTTGGCTATGTGAACAAGCCATAAAACAAATGGCACAAACAGCATCAAAAGCATCATGGAACTAATCAACACCCTGCCTCCCTATAAACCACGAGACCCAGCCAAACTCAGACAAACAGCCCAACAAGCGGAACACCAGGTATCAATTTCATCTCTCCTTAACACTACCCACCACCTTCTTAACCAAACAGTGCTTCCCACACAGTGTTGGTTACGCCTCTCCTTCCAACAAAGAAAGTATCTAGCATCTCCCAGTCCAGCTTCATGGGTACCACTCAACATAAGCAACACAATGAAAAAAAAAACAAACCTACCAATGGACCAGTGGCACCAAAGTCTTCTCTTTTCCAATCAAGACAGGCTCTGCCTCCTGACCAAAGGGTTACAACCCAAAAGCCATGTCTCCACCACCTCTTGAAATCAGACTCTCTTTTGGCCAAATACTGAGGCTCAATGTGCCTCACCTGGAATATTTTTCCTATGTGACACATGTGTCTACTCATGTCTACGAGCTAACTAGACAGGACTATGCATCCCAATCTTTCTCACGCCAGTCATATTTTTCCTGGGTGAACAAGACATGAAAAACACCATACGAAAATATACATCTGAATTGTCTCCCAAAAATTATTACAGCTGCACAAGAGCAGTTGTAGCCCCCTATCCTACTGGACCTGGCACAGCTCTGGGAACTGGAGTGGAAGGGATTGGAACTGCTAATAATTTCCCTATAAACAATCAAGAGACCTTAGCATTGATGTGGAAAAAATAGGTGACACTTTTCTAATGCTACAAACCCAAATTAATCCCCTCATTCCAAAAGAGGTGAGCCCTAGATTTGCTCACTGCAGAAAAAAGGGGGAACCTGTCTTTTTCTAGGAGAGGAATGTTGTTACTTTCCTAATTAATCAGGGATTATTACACAAAAGGTAAAAGAACTAAAGGAATGAATCCGACATCAACTGAAGGAGTTAGGAGAGGTGGGACTCACACAGGAAATCATCTTTGGCTCTTAGAAATCTTGGGCCCCATGGCTTCTGCCACTCCCGGACCTCTCAGTATCATATGCATAACTCGATGCTTCAGGCCCAGTCTGTTCTGCTGTTTTCAATTTATTGCTGTTGTTGTTGCAGGAATGCATGCGTGCCTTTGCCAGTCAAACGCACACTGTGTATGGCTGGAGCTGTATATGGTTGGGTTCTATCACCCCTTAAAGCACTCACTTGATACTGCCGAGACGGAGAAAGACTGCTTGTAGTCCTTCACCATCCAGTCCAGCAAGCAGCAGTTGCTAAGATGAGAACCTTCGACCCTGTTCCCTATTACCAAAACACGGAACTAACAGGTCTGGCTGAAAGTAAGCCGGTGCCTAGCAAATTCAAGCAGCTTCTTCCCATGCTTCCCACTCACTCTCCATCCCTCTACCTTCCTGTGTGCACCAAAAACCACATCCTTGCCACCTCATTCAAAATTGCCCATCAGGAGGCTACACGTCTCCATCCGGGAGAGTATGTCTGTCGGTGCCTCTTTCGTATTCGCGCTACCTGCCATTTTGGAGTGACCTAACAGACTTCACTTCCCAATAAAGCCTGTTACTTGATACCCATGTTTCAGCCCATTTGTCTATCGCTGTGAAAGTTTGAATTTGAATAAGGAAGACCGAGTTAGAATTGTGCATTAAGATTGTAGTTCTGGTGAAGAATATTAGAAGTTTCATGAACTGCCAAAAGAGTAAACCATTTTCTCTCGGAATAAATATAGTCCGAGTACTCCTTAGAGGCACGGATGTTGAGACTTCATCTAGCAAACTTTGGAGAGGTTGTCAGGGGAGACCGGTCTCTGGGGAAGAAACCATACTTAGTAGAGTAGCAGGGCAGTGAACGATGGAGGACCTTTGACAAGATGAACTGACACAGCGGCTGCATTGATGGGTTCACAAATAAGAACAAATCTGAGGCTCACACAGGACAGAAAGGCGTTTCATTTTGTTGCATACATGATCGCTATGAGTTGGAACCAACTTTATGACACCTGAAAATAACAACATATTTTGATCTTGTCCATTAAGGATTGCTAATTCAGGTGAAGAGCTTTGTATTATGTATATAACGTTGACAAGCATAAAATGCTGACATGAACCTTCTATGTTGGTCTCTTTATTAAGGTATGCCTTCCTCCATTTGTAGGTACAAGCAAATCTTACCCAATCAGAAAGACACAGCTCTATTACTTTTTAAAAATATACTTCACCATCAAGTCAGAATCTTTATTTTTTTTCATTCTGATCATGTCTTGTATTTTTTTCTATATCTTTATGTATCTTTCTTAAAATTGCTACTTATTAAAGTGCTTGTTACATTTGTTTATTGACATCAGATGAACGCTGATTCACGAGTACACAGCAGACCTATGCCACACGGTTTCTCAAGGCGGCGGCATTTAGGAAGTACTTGCTGTGCCTATTTCAGAGGAGCACTTGGATGAGTTCAAATTGCCAACCTTTCTGATACTTGTTGATCATTTAATCATTTATGATACCCAGGACCCTCAGTCATGTACTAAATTTTAATTTGTATAACAGTCATCTTATTATAGGACTGTGTTTGGTTATGTTTTCCAGAAGGGGATAAATACAGTGACATTTATAAATGTATAAGCTGAAATCAGGAAGCCTATGGAGGCTCAGTGAAGTGGACTTGAGGGAGGGAACATGGCCGGCAACTGATGTCTCCCAAGGTTTGGCAGATTGCCTCGCTTAGCCTCCCCAGGGTGCTCATTGGCCACATTGTCTCTTGACCACAGGCCTCTTCACAAATTCTCAACAACCCCAGCACCCTTGGCCTAGATCATGCCATGGACTCACATGACTTTCGCCAGCCTGCTCCCATCTCTTCTCTGGTCCCTATAAACCAGGTTCATGGGTTCTAGTGACCAGTGACTCCTCTCACCATTGCTGCTTTTCACCCATTTTCACCCATTTCCACTCAACAAGTGGATCAAGGTGGTTGCCTAGTGAGCACTTCAGGCTGCCCAGGGGCTCCCATTACCTCTCAGTCCTAGAGAGGCATGGTTCCTTCATTGTTCTAGATTTTCTCAGTTAAGACACAAATGGCTTGCTCAAAATTCAAAAAACCAAATGAGATAGTTTATTGTGCCAGCCTGGCTGATAAACGCAGGTGGGATTGACTGAGGGGCGGAGAGATGGATGGCTTTGTGAGCCTTGCCTTTCTTGTCTCTCGCTCTGTGATCATCGGACCAGTGTGCAGCTGCCTTGCTTGTTCTGTGCTTCAATTTAACGGCTACACAGCCTGTGGGACGCCTAGCCTGTGGACTGTGTTGCTGTAAGTTGAGGTCCCTTTAAGACTTTTCTGGAGCTGGGGACTGGCGATTGGTGACCTGCCTTGTGATTGGCTGCTGTGCTGACATAGCCTAGCTCTCTCTACAAATAGAGGAAGATCTGGCATCAGATAGAGACTTGAAGGACTGCTAGTCTCTCAACTTTCTCTCACAGACGTGAGTTGCACTAGGCCATTTATAGTGCTTCTAATTTATCTGTTTATTTCTTGTATTGCATATTTATCTGTATATGATTTAACATTTCATTTCTCGTTATATATCTAATTATCTTTATGATTTAACACTTCATTTCTCGTTATATATCTAATTATCTTTATAAATAAATATATTATATTATCAGGAATTTGGTTTTATTTCTCTAGAGAACCCTGTCTAACACACCAAAGTTGCCTTTTTTCCCCTTCAGTCTGCCAACAGCTCTAGTGGCAAGTCTTTTCAAGGCACTTGATGGAGCTTACCTTTTTTTAAGCCTTCTTTGCAGGAATTTTATACTATCCATTGAATAGATCCAATTTATTCCCTAAGGGTAGTGAGCTTACTAACGCTCTCTAATCATACTTCCCAATAAATATTTATATCAATCACAGTAGGTAGATGAAATCAATATAAGCCTAGTACAACTAGATCCAAAACACAATTCTTCAGTCATTTTATTATTTTTTAAAATCATTTTATTAGGGGTTCATACAACTCTTATCACAAGCCATACATACATCAATTATGTAAAGCACATTTGTACATTTTCAACCCTTTCTTATCTAAGCTATCACATTCACATGCAATGTGGCCTTCAGTCTCTGGAAGGATTAAGCCAAGGCCAGGCATTCTCTCAGCCATTTTGACTAGTATGCATGACTTAGGCCTCAGAGCAGTTTAAGAGGTGTTTATGCCCCCTGAGTTGAAATTTAAGATCCATTACATTCATTTACTCTATTTTAGGTAGGAATAATCAGACAGCTTCTGAAAATGAAAACATTCACCCCTTTTACCCTTTGCAGAAGAGAACTTAATTAACAGTGTGCTCATATCTGATCTTCCAAAACAGATAGCCTAGTTGAGTGGGCCAATTTGAAATAAAACCTAAATATCACACACAACTATGATTTTGCTCCATGAAAATCCAAAAGCTGAAGTTTAAGCCCTTCAGGAATCGAAAGATCCACTTCCCATGCCCTTCTGTTCTTTTTCTCACAGAGTCCAATGCTTCCTTGGGTTTGGAGCTATTGCAATGGACCCCACTCCAGGTACCCACTGAGTAAACTGTGCAACTGCACCCCACTTCTTCTGGCTGCACAACTCTACAAAATTGCCATAAAGCGTAATTTGTAAGTGCCACAACCCTTCATCTTTGTGATTTTTTATTTTTCTAGAACCTCATTCCTGGTACCAAATGTGTAAGAGAGTTTTCTAAAAAAAGAAAGAGAGAAAGCGTTTTCTAGATAAGCAAAACCAGTGGGGGGGCGGATATCTATATCAAGGAATTTACATCAAGAAAGTGGACCATACAGCTATAGAGTGAGCATGTCCAGTTAGAGGTTTTCTTGATTTATGCACCTGTCAGAGTAATGAAGAGGGAGCAGGAAGTTGATAGAGGCAGAGTCATCTGGAGCCAAAGCAAGGAACATGGGTAACAAGGTTTCCAACAATTCTCAGCGATCAGTAGACCTCCAAAACCTGAATATCACAGGCACCAAACTCAAACTATCTGCCATATGCTGACTCCAGAGGGCAGCATAGAACTGGCCCTTTGGGATTCTGAGATTTTAAATCTTTACAGACACACACAACCTACCTGTCTGGTTTTGAAGCATAGAGAGTAAGTAGCCTACTATCCCACCAGGTCCCCTTTCACTAATTATTGTTCCAAAAGTGTTCAAAAGATATCTTCCCAGAGTTATGGGCAAATTAAAATATGTTTCGAGAATTGTTAGTAAGTTTAATATGGTTGCTGTTGGGTAAGTATTGGATCGCTAACTTCAAAGGCAATGGTTCAAACCTACTAGCTGCTCAGTAGGAGAAAGATGAGGCTGACTGCCCCAACAAAGATTCATAGTCATAATTTTGCTCTTAAATAGGCTTCTAGATTTGGGCAACTACAAACTGGGTTGGGTTCCAAGTTTCCATGAATAGTTTAATTAATTTATTTAAAATTATTTGATGGATGAAAAGTATGTACAATTCTAAGCTCCACTTTAGAATGCAAAGTATTCTTTGTGTTTAAGGCTTCCTAACCTTTATTGATTAATTGATTGATTGACTTTGGTGTGTGTGAAATTCACAGAGCCACTTCTATAGCAACCCATTTGACCATCTTTTGCAACACGGAACAAACAATTTCTAATATTATGTCCATTATCCACAGTAGCAATAAAATATATTCCTAGATTATTAAAGAGCATATAAATTAAATAAAATCAACATTTTATTTTACGAGTTTTATTCCATTTTCGATGGTCTGTGTTCCAAATATGACATAATTTTTCCTGCCAAAGCTATTGGAAATAAAATGGATAAAATATAAATAAATAAATTAGTTTCTGTACTTATAATCATGTTTTAGGAAAATAACATTTAATTACAAAGGATAATTATATATATATATATATATATATATACATCACAGCCATCTTTTCCTAAACAATGGTAGTCTCATCTCATGAACATTCTTAGAACATTTTTAAAAGGCAACTCTTTCTTGCTGATTCGTTCATTCAATTCTCTCATGATTTATTGAATATCTACAATGAAAAAAGAATTACGACCGTGCAACCACTGATTGCTCTGGACTTGGGGGGGAGCCTCTAAATAGATACATTTTTTCACACTTTCTCAAAAATGTTTACAAAAGTAAATATATATAATGCTTGTATAAGCACAATTTGAATCTAATTTAGGTAGACACATTGATTCATTCATTCTATGGAAAATTAATCTCATTTAAGAAAAATATTATTACAGGCTGTTATCTGTATATATTTATTTCCTAAGTTATATGTCAAACATTATCAATGTATTAAAGCCATATTTTTTGTGTGGGTGTATGTGAATAAAAAAGAAAGGTTTAAAAATGATACTGTGACTATCTGTTTGGCATATATGTACCCTAAATCTTTTTTCACAATTCATCTAAAACCACTAGAAATGCTTTTGGAATATTCAACAGTTCTATAAATCATTAATATCACTTTTCCATTGAAGAAACATTTTAACATCTCTTTTATGAACTCTAATTCAAAACAAGGGCTGAGACAACCCAATGTATTAAACATATCAATTCTGTAATATGACATGATACTTAAATAAAGAGATTTTGGAGTGAGCAAGAAAATACATTCAATATTTTAATATGGAACACTTATGACAGTTTTGCTATTTTTCATATAATGATTAGAACAGTTACAATCCCATCTAACAATAATGATAATAAAGCAAGAGAACTGCCTGAGTTTTTATGATATGCCATATGCCTTGTAAACCTACAAAGTATTATCTTATTTAGTATTCATAATAATCGTAGGAGATAGATATTCCTATCCTTCCAAAAATATAAATAAATAGAAGGTTAAGATATAAAGTTTCAGTAGGCAATTTAAAGGACATGACATTTGAACCTGAGCAATCCAGATCATTTACCCAATTTTCCTCTGAAATACATTAATATATATTCATTAAGAACGTATCATGTGGGATCTTGTAATGTTCATACTCCGCCAATGGAAATTACAAATCAGTATCATCTCTAAACCAAAGTTGTCTATATAATTACATATGTTTCCAGGAAGAGAAATGTTGAATCACTAATATCAATAAATAAGGATTTAACTGGAAGTGTCAAAATACTCAGCTGGCAGAACTGAAGAATTTTGTTTTGTCACTTGGTTTGTTATTTTTCTTTGTCCTTTAGTAGTGATTTTCATGGATTGATACTCAGTATTAAAATACTGAGTGATCTTCCATAGGGAAATGGGAAAATAGTACTGTATTTAACATGTAAGGTTATTTTTTTTCACTTAGTGTAAAATTATTTATAAAATTTTGCATAATTTTATTGTTATATAAAATGACTAGTAAAATCTTAAATAAATGATAGTAACTAAATGAAAACTGAGAAGCATATCATTTTAGTACCTTTATAAAGTTTGGTTTAAACTCAACTAGAAACTGTTGTGTGTCCTTTGCATTCCAAAAAACTTTGTAGAGTTGGCTATGTTTTTCTATTGCTGCCATTCTTGATTATAATTATAGATTAGTGTTATTTTGCCTTCAAAATCAGCAGCTTAATTTGTTGTAGTTTTGGCTAATTATAAAGTAATGCAGATTTCCATTAAAAACGTTTTTAGGAACAATTTTTTAACTAGGCTTTTGAAGAGAATATGCATTGTGGTTCAAATATGAATTATTCATACCTCTTGCTAAAATGTATGCAATTACATGCATGTTTGTATAATGATACTTCACTGATAAGTAGCAGCAGATATGGCAGAAGGTCCTACCTTAAGGAGTCCTTAGTAAAAATATTTGATAATAAATGGAAGCATAAACATTTTGACCACCATTTTCTCTAAAATATTAAAAAGATAATATTTTATCATTTTTACTGTCATTGATATTTACATTTTATTTTATATTTCCTTTTATCTTCTATCTATCCAATTCTGACCCTATAGGAATAAGTGAATCTGTCCAAAAGTATCTCTGAGATTACGAATCTTTATGGAGGTGAAGGCATCATTGTTCTGCTGTGGAGTGGCTGGTATGTGTGAATGACTGAGTTTGGGGTGAGCCACCCAAAAATAAATCCCTTTGAACATCAAGGCATTTATTTCAATATATACTCTGTTTTAATATATATTTCAATAAGTACACTTCTTTCAAAATATGTTGTGAGATAAGTATAACAGAAATTTAGAATAAATTTGGTATAATATAATAAGACTTAAACTCAGTGTCAAAAAGACAATATTCTAATGATAATGCTTTTATTAACATCTTGATAAAATTTGACTTAACATATCAAGATTTTTAGAAAGGATATTCAATCCTATATCTTATCTGGTCATAGAAATAATATCAACTAATTCACTTCTAAAAGATCATTGTGATAGATCATAACACAATTATTAATATATTAACAAGCATAATAACTGCTATTGGACAATTTGAAACATACCAAGGTTCTAAAGAATGTGATTGTTTAGTAGTGTCACTTCCAAGAGGTGTGACCTAACTGTGCCTTGACCATCCATTTCCACTTTAAGAAAGATTATTGAAATGATACAAATACAATAATTTCACTCTGCAGGAGAAATAAATTGAGCTAAATTCTTAGTTGAAAATGTATATACTCATAGGATTTGCATCTCCTCGATTAACTGTAGTTATAATTAAATTTTTTTCCTCTTTATTTGAAATTTTATGTAAGATGGAAATTTTTCTTATTCGGGGGATCAGATACTTTTATATTGAGATATAATATGTGGGTAGATTTAATACTTTCATGTTATATTGTATTTTATTTTTCACTTTACTATGTAAGTTTGTATTGTTCGAAACATTTTAAAACTACTGAGCCTTCTCGTTGAAATTTCTTACATCACTTTTATGTTCAGATAAATCTTACTTTATGCAGTGGTAGATTAAAAGTCTCTTTCATTTTTATTTACTTTTAAAATTCACCTGGAAATAATATGATATGTCCTGATAGGAGGGATGCATCTCAAATGATATAATAATCCTTGTAACCAAACATGGACCATTCAGAACAGACATGGACAACACATTTCTCAAGATGTTCCAGGAGTTTCCAACTATTACCAAGTGTTCACCTCTAGCTACCGTCGTTGAAGCAGTAGCATTGTGGAATGTCAGAAGAAGGACCAAAAAGATGTGCTCGGACGAGAGCCCCTGCCCTTAAGAAAGATAATGCAACAAACTAAGAACAACTTGTATAAAGGAAATTAATTATTTTATTGGTTTGACTGTACTGGCATATAATAGAAAAATACCACGGCATCTCCAGTGGTGTAACCCATTAGCATGAGGTACTTATTTTAAAATATATCAATATTGGTTGAAATGAGTGATCTTAGTTTGACGTCTGCTTTTCATATAGAAAAAAATGTATGGTGCTATAAAATAAACAATCTATTTATAATCAGCACAGGAAAATGACTCTCATCATTTTAATAATATTTAATTTCTGTTTTGTTTGTTTTCATGTTCAAGTAAGTACTAGGGTACTTTTACAGACATAACATCACAAAAACAATTGTTGTTGCAGGAAGATTGAATTTCCTAAAATTGATGATTCTATAATTTTATTTCATTACTTTTAAGAAATATAAGGATAATAAGAAAATTATAATCTTAACACATTGAGTAAATTTCTATTTTCCCTAATGATTAGTCCAAACCTGAATATACCACTGAGGGAAGGAGGTTTGGGCATCAACCCAAAGTCAGATGCTATTCATTTGAATTCCACCACTTAAATTGTTCATGGTCTATAGCAAATTAGTTAATGCCATAAGCTTCAGTTTTGCATCTACAAATTGGGGACAATTATAACTTCAACGTGATATTGTATATATACAAGGGGGTACTCCAAAAACACCAGGAAAAAGCTCTGTTGGGCGGAGCTTTTGTAGGACGCATTTTTAACTCCCTCTGATTTAGTGCATCCAGTGGCATCACATGGGAAGGTTTTCTGTGGCCACAGTGATTTTTTTCTTAAAAGCAGTTTCACTCAAACCTTGTTTGTTATGATGGCTGATTTAAGAGAACAGTGTGCAACTGTGAAATTTTGTTCCCTGCTTAGGAAAAATGGTGCAGAAACTGTTGTGATGTTGGACACAGCTTACAACAAAAGGGGTATGGGAAAAGCTCAAGTATATGAGTGGTTTTCTTGTTTCAAAAGGGGTGAAATGTCGGTTGATGACAGAGTTAGTTAATTGTGCCAGCCTGGGCGATAATCACATGTGGGGCTGGTTGAAAGGCGGAGGGATAAATGGGTGGTGAAGCCTCGCCTTTCTA